>NC_054381.1:150792080-151124580 GCF_017654675.1 Xenopus laevis
TAGGATGGAACTGCTTTCCGGCAGGCTGTTGTTTCTCCTACTCTATGTAACTGAATGTGTCTCAGTGGGACCTGGATTTTACTATTGAGTGCTGTTCTTAGATCTACCAGGGAGCTGCTATCTGGTTACCTTCCAATTGTTCTGTTAGACTGCTGGGGGGGAAAGGGAGGGGTGTTTTCACTCCAATTTGCAGTATAGCAGTAAAGAGTGACTGAAGTTTATCAGAGCACAAGTCACATGACTGGGAGCAGCTGGGAAACGGACAATATGTCTAGATTTCAAAATTAAATAAATAAAATCTGTTTGCTCTTTTGAAGAATGGATTTCAGTGCAGAATTCTGCTGGAGCAGCACTATTAACTGATGTGTTTTGGGGGAAAAAGAAATTCCCATGACAGTATCCCTTTAACATATGCACATTTCAGTTCAAGTGTGTGGATTCAAGTACAGGTATGGGATCGGTTATCTGGAAAGCCGTTATCCAGAAAGCTCAGAATTACAGAAAGTCCGTCTCCCATAGACTCCGTTATAATCAAATAATTCCGATTTTTTTTTTAAATGATTTTCTTTTTCTCTGTAATAATAAAACAGTAGCTTGTACTTGATAACAAAAGATATAATTTTATACATGTTTACATGATTTTCTAGTAGACTCATGGCATGAAGATCCAAATTATAGAAAGATCCGTTATCCGGAAAACCCTGGAGCCTGAGCATTCTGGATAATAAGTGCCATACCTGTACTGTTCCACTGTAAGCAATTGAATGGTGATGGAGCATGCGAGTGGATTGGGAGGACTCAAACCCCAACCACACATGGGTGCACAGCAGTCAGTGTTTCCATTGGCCAGCTTTGTGACTGCAGCTCCATTACATGACATACACAATGGAAGTCCATACATATAGAATTAGATTTGGCTGGGCAGTTTTGCAGATTTCCACTATATCGGCCAACCATCTGGACATGTATGCCGGACCAAGGAACGGCTTTGTTTGCAGCAGACCAGAGATGCTTATAAATATAATCTGCCAACGCAGCACGCTGAACAGTCCAATGGCAACCGGCAGGAGGAAGTGGAGTTTTAGCTCCTCTTCACTGTTTAGACTGATGCCACTTGCATGGAACAGGCCCGCTACGCCAGATAGCAGAGTATTGGTCATCTTTAGAGATCCAGGAAGCCAGGTTTCTAATATAGTTAGCCAAAAATGTAATGTATAAAGGCTGAAGTGACTGGATGTGTAACATAATAGCCAGAACACTACTTCCTGCTTTTCAGCTCTCTAACTCTGAGTTAGTCAGTGACTTGAAGGGGGGCCACATAGGACATAACTGTTGAGTGAGTTTGCAATTGATCCTTGGTATTCAGCTCAGATTGAAAAGCAACAGATATGACCCATGTGCCCACCTCAAGTCACTGATTGGTTAATGCCTGCCTTTCAGTGGAAACCAAAAGAGCTGAAAATCAGGACGTAGTGTTCTGTTACATATATAGTCACTCCAGTCTTTATACATTACATTTTTGGCTAACTAACTAGATTGAAAACATTTTTTTATTTTGCACAGCTTATTTATTTACCCAGTTTTTATTTTTATACTGAACCGTTTGTTCAAAGGGGTGCTTCACCTTTAAGTTAACTTTTAGTATATTATAGAATGGCTTATTCCATGCAACTTTTACACTGGCCTCCATTATTTCTTGATTATAGTTTTTGAATTATTAAATGGGGCCACTGAGCCCCATTTAAAAAAAACCAAATGCTCTCTAAAGGCGGCCATAAACATTAACATTACGACCACTAGTCACGGGAAAGTTCGGTTTCACTACAAGCTGAATGGTCAGGTATACACATAGAAACAATTGAATTCAACTTCTGATGATTAAAGTCATTTGTCGATATTGGTCACCTTGTCTCCCACCATACACTCAATATCTGTCCACTTTAAAGCAGAACTAAAACCCCTACCCTTCATAGTCCCCCTGCACTGGAGTCAACACAAGTAATTACCCCTTTTACCCCTTGTTGCAGAGTCAGCGCAGCGGAGCTCACGGGGCCATCTTCGGTAATCTTCGGGTCTTCTTCCGTCGCTTCGATAATTTTCATCACTTCAAACGCATGCGCCGTTGTAGCGAACTGGGAAAATGCTCCAACTGTGTATGCGCCGATACGAAGCTTCCTTACCGAGATTACTGAATCTGCTAAAGATGGGCCCCCATTAGCCCTGTGTTATGTTTTGGGTAGCCGAGGATGAGGAGAGTATAACAGTGCTTTATTAGCAGAGTCTTGCAGCCATTACACAACAGTAACTTTCACTTTTAAGCTGACAGGAAGTATGCACAGTAACTCATGTAGACAGTGACACCTGCAGGCCATTTGTATAAACACCACACCCTGCTGCACTGACTCTGCAACAAAGGGTAATTACCGCGATAGGGGTACTTACCTGTGTTAACTCCTGTGCAGGGGAGCAGGGACTATAGAGGGTAAAGGTATTTATAAGAAAGGAGTTTAGTTCTCCTTTAAGATTACAAATGTATTGTTATTGCTAGTTTTTATACTTCCTTCCTGTTCAGGCCTTTCCTATTCCAGTATCTTATTCAAATCAATGCACGGTGGCTAGAGTAATTTGGACCCTAGCAACCAGATTGCTAAAATTACAAACTGGAGAGCTGCTGAATAAAAAGCTTAATAACGCAAACCACAAATAAAAAATGAAAAACAAATGCAAATTGCCTCAGTATATCCCTCTCTACATCATATAAATAGTTAATGCAAACAACTCTTTTAACCATTTTTACTTTATGGTTTTCTTTAGTAAAAAATGAAATACACTGGCAAATTGTCTCAGAATATTAACACTCTCGACATCATACTAAATGTGAATTTAAAGATGAACAGCCCTTTTAAACAGTTCCATACCCCTATAGGGACCCTAAAGTGCTGGAGTCATCGGTCGCCCTATCCCCTCAGTCAGGCTAAAGCTGGAACATGGGCTAGACTTAGAAAAGATAGGGGGAAACTAAAAAGGGAAATTATCACGAAAATGAAAATGTAATCAGCATACTGAAAGAAGAAACTTTCTAAATACAATCAAGTAAATATCCTGCATCGTTTCTGAAATAATCAAGTTTATCTTCACTATTCCTCTCGCAGCATCAGTTTCTCTTCATTCTGTCTTCATTCAGCAGTTGGGTGTCAGATATTAAAGGGGAACCGTCACCCAAAAAAATTATTCAAAATCCTATTTTATCACATTAGTCAAGCAAAATGAACTTTAATTACACTATATAAATTATTTGAATCTTGCTTCCTTCAGTCTGGGATTTAAAAGTTATAACAAGCAGGCAGCAGCCATTTTGTGGACACTGTTATTAAGACAAGCCTTGTCTTCCATCTCAGAATCTTGTTTGTGCACCAGAATAGGGGACCCGATGTCCATCCCCATGCCCTGGTTACACAATTAAATGGTAAAGAGAAAGGGGGAATGTGTGGAGAGCAGTGACATGTAGGAAGTGCTGAATGGAAAGTGAAACTAATTGTCTGCCCCGCCTCTATGCCACTGGCATAGAGGAGTGGCAGACAATATTTGATTGACAGCTGAGATTTTTAAATGGGCTTACAACAGCTATGAATGCTTTAATAAAAAATAGAAATTGGATTTCATGTTTAGTTTGAAAAGGACTTTTATTATACAGATTTTTGTGTCTGGGTGACAGGTCCACTTTAATTGACAGTTAGATCCAATATATCTTATAGGGGGGCTCCTTTCCTAGTAGATGAATTAGAGCTCACTCAAATAACTGATTGCAGTACAAACAAAATAACTGCCTTTTGCACAAATCCTGCATGTAGAGAGACATGATGTCTGGTGATTTTAATAGAGTGAGCTCTAATACTGTACAATATACATATTATAATAGATTGGATCTAATTGTCAATGAATATCTCACACCCAACTTCTGCTTGAAGACAGAATGAAGAGAAAGATGCCGAGAGAGGAATAGCGACGATAAACTTTGACTATTTCAGAAACAGTACAGTATATTTAATGGATTGTATTTGGATTGTTTCTTATTTCAGTATGATGAAGCTTATATTAAAGGATACATATAGGATAAATAAAAAAACCTAATTTTGTAGGCAATTATAAGTAATATATGGTGTTGCTTTTACATGGTGCAAAAAATGTATATCTTTAAAAATAGCCCCTTTATTGGAGCTCCCTATAGATGTTCTCTGGCCCATCTGTGTTTCAAATAAGGGGTGGGCGTGTCCCTGCCAGAAGCACGGTAGGAGGGGGACAGCCAATCACAGCCCTGCAGTCACACAAGCACAGACAGGCTTCAGTTCCCTATCAGGTCCTGCTAGCTGCTGATTGGTTCCTGTCCTACAGTGCAGTGAGCTGAGACCACAGCCTGGGAATTCAGGGAGCAGCAAGTGGAAGAGAAGGGAGGGATTATTAGGTTTTTTGTAGAAATATTCAATAAATGAGCCTGAAACACTACTTTTTTTAGCACAATTCTATATCTAAATGAGTATAATGCACTGGTACTTTTTTTTTTTTTTTTACATAAAATATCTCCTTTAACTTTTCATTTTGACAATAGTTCCACTCTAAGTCAACTGGAGGGCTACAGGACAGGCTGATTTGCAGACCGGAAGTACCTATTATGCAACATGAACACGTCCACTGTCCATTTATACAGGTTCAATAAAGGGCGCCTGAATTGGGGGGGGGGGTGTCCAAGAACACAAAATAGAACAAGAGATGCTCAGCCCCCCGGGAATAAAGTGAATGCGAGAAATAAACAGGCATTGCGGCCCTCCAGCTCTATTACTCACTTCTCCAGACTGGGACGTCCCGTTGAGGCCGGTGGTTCTCGAAGATCTCCGTTTACCCAACTCCGGGGACTCATTCTGCGGTTCTAGACTGAGAAATTCGGAGCTGGTATCGAGCAGAGACTCGTTCTCCCGGTAACACGGCACTGGGCCGTTAGGTGTCCCCGAAGCGCTACGTAGCAGCACCATGACCGCAAATTATAACCCCGAGGAATGAATCAGTCGTACAGGACAGCGATTCCAAATTCTGGCGCCACAAAACTTCCACAGACTAACACCAACCCGCTCGCCGCTTTCCCGGATCGTATCCCTCCGCCGACTTTCAAAAACGATGGTTTTTCGATTGCCTGCACGCAGCGCCTTCAGTTAACGCCGCTACCACCCTCTATGGCTATAAACCGTATGAAAAAATATTCATCGGTGCTTAAGCGAACACGTGAATTGAGGAACTACTTTAGTATTCCGTGGAGGGACACGTTTGTTTTGGCGCGTTCACCGTTCGGTTTTAGCGCGGGAACTGGAGGATGGATTTTGATTGGCTGAGTTTCGGACACGTGTTTTTATCCTGGAACAGCTGTCTTCGGCGCACGCAAGGGCCTTCCAGTGGCGACAACGCCAATATTTAAAGTGACAGTAGATAATAAGGATACACTGTGTGTAAAATAATGTTTTAATATGATTCGACGCTTCGGTGACGTTCTGAGACCGGTTAAGGAGATTGTACGGGTAGTCGTTTCCGGGGGAATGTTAAGGCTGTAGCACTAGGTGCTTTCCTTGTTATTGTGGCAGCTGTATGGCAGGCGGCCGTGTTGTTGCCGCCGCCGAGAGAGCAACTTTTTACATACGTTTGTTGCTCTCCAACACTTTTTTTTATGTGAATGTGGCTCACAGTTAAAGGACCAGTAACACCAAAAATATTTTTAAAAAAATTCGTTCGTATAGAACCAAATAAAAACACTAAGACAAATTCAACTTTAAAATAGCAAAGCCTTTATTAAGAAATAACTTACACAAACTCCACTTCCTGTTCTCTACAGAAAAGGCGACAGGACGACGCTGATCCATTTTGTGGCGCTCGATTTCTTCTCCCATATTCTACTGACAGCGCGTGGAAGGAGATGTCGAAGGGCTCCCCATTAGCTTCCAGGTGTCCAACAGCAGGAGTAGCGCCGGCAGTGCAGGAAGATGTAGCGATTTTACAACGTGCCTGTGCCCTGTACAGTTGCAAGAAGCAGGGCCGCCATTAGAAATCACGGGGCCCCGTACAACAACATTTATGGGCCCCCGCCCACAATGACGCCCAAGCCCACCCCATATCCCACCCACTCCACATGACAGTTAAAAGACCACACAGACAGTAGTGCTAAAAAAGTAACACCCCCCCACACACAAGTTATAAAAAGCTATTGATGGTCAGGGCCCCCTTATAAGTTAAAAAAATTGGGGCCCCAACATTTTTTTTTTAAAAAAAACATTGGTGCCAGGGGCCTATAGAATATTAAAATAATACATTGGGAAAAAAACCACAAACTGGTGTTCAGTAGAATTGAACTCAAGGCTTCAGGCCTTCAACTTCGCCTCTTTTCGTGACTTCCGGTCTTTTCGCCACTTCAGGACTTTAATTTCGGCTGTTTTCGTGACTTCGGGTCTTTTCGCCGCTTCGGGACTTCGGCTTTTCGGCACTTCCGCATTCGGCAACCTGCGAAATGTCCGCACGGCTCGGGCGCTCGTAAGGGGGGCCCGGCTCTTTAAAAAATGCCCCCCCTTCAGGCCCAGGCCCTGGACACTTGTCTCCACTTTCAGGCCCTGGCAAGAGGCTCCTGCATACTACATTCCTAGATGCCTGTATGGGAGCGATGGTGCAGCACACACACAAGTAACTGTGCCAACGTGGGGACTATGGGCTAATGGAAGGGAGAGCTACTTCAGGCTAATGCCTAGCGGTGATGGCTTGTGCTAACACAATTCTACTTGAGGATTTCTGCTCATGTGCTTTCTCGCTCAGGAAGTGACCGATCCGAGCAACTTGCGACACAGCATTCCCGAATTAACACTATGCTGGTTTCCCGGTGCAGGAGTGCTGCCTTTCGGTAGTAGCAATTTCCCGCTAAGCAAACTGCTGATACTGCTGCGTCTCCCAAAGCAAATAAATAAACAAACAGCTCAGGTGCGCAGCTCCTGGGAGAGGTTTCCAGCTGCTGTTGTATCCCAAGCGCTTGTTACTCCAGCGCAATGGACTTACCGCTGTGCCGCAAGTTGTTCGGATATTTGCTTATGAATAGTTACTCATGAATTTTGGGATACATTTGATTAAGTGAAGTCTTTTAATTGTTTTTTTTTAACCCTTAACCAATGTACTAGCAAATGGTATGTAAATTGATAGGATGTGTTCAGTGGGAGGGATCTTCTTTAGGATGTATAGTGATACAATGGATATTGAGGTCGTTGTTACAAAACACGTTAGACTTTAGATGCTGCGTTTTTAATCAAATGCAACAATAAAGACTGTTCTTAAAGCGAAGCTGAATTGAGCGATATGAGGGTGGGCAAAACATTTTGTCGTTAGGCTCCGTAGTTTTTAGTAAAGCCACTGCAGCTAAGTTAAAGAGATGAAGAAGGGAATAAGGCATATCATTTCATATTACACAATATTTTTTATATTGGTAGAACGTAAGTAGCTCTGTGTTCTATAACCATTACTCAGTGGAGTACTGTAAATGTTCACTAGGTGGCAGAAGAAACTTACCCCATGTATTTATATTAATTTAAATGAGAGTATGTTTAATGAAAAAGAATTGCTTTTCAAAACACCAGTGGATAACTCACACACCAAATCTCCTATTGTGGGAAACGTCTACGTGTGCCAGTACTAGGGCTTTTCAGCCCAAAAACTTTATCTTAAAGGTTCGGTTTTTCCTGCAGTCTCTTCCAGCACCAAACCAATATTTCATTTATGAGGAATATACTTGTCAATCAAACACAAATCCTATCACTGCATACATCTGCAGCCTCAAATTATTTTGCAGAGCATATCCCTGCTGCTGCTGCAAGTGTGGTCTTTTTTTATACTGCTGAGTTGATTGATTATAGGAATGCGCCAAATACGCTATTTGGGATTTGCCCAAATCCTTCGTGAAAGATTCGTCCAAATACAGAACCGAATGTTTATTGCATATGCAAATTAGGGTCAGGAGAGGAAAAAGTGGAAAAAATGTTTTTACTTCCTTGCTTTGTGACGAAAAGTCAAGTGATTTCCCTTCCTGCCCCTAATTTACATATGCAAATTAGGGATGCACCGAATCCACTATTTTGGATACACAAATTAGGATTCGGTTTGGCCGGGCAGAAGGATTCTGCCGAATCTGAATCCTGCTGAAAAAGGCTGAATCCCGAACCGATTCCTGGATTCAGTGCATCCCTAATGCAAATTAGGATTCCGATTCAGTTCAGCCTGGCATAAGGATTCGGCCAAATCCTGCTGAAAAAGGCCGACTCTTGAACTTAATCCTGGATTCAGTGCATCCCTAATAATTTATGTTACCTGTTAAGTATTGAATCCGAGGAAAATACATTTCAGCCAAATAGTGAACTGAATATTGAAATTTAGCATAGATATATCTACAATCATACAACTGTTGACAAAATTTTTTTTTTTTTGTAGATAACGAATTCACAAATGTGCTTAGTATTGCTGAATTTTGCTACTCTGCATACCTAAATGTAAGAAAATAAAAATGTTCTTTCGAAATGACCTGAACTGAACACATGGTTCCTTTGTGCTTTGCCAGCGGCCTATACTGAACGTATTGTTACATTTAAAACATCTGCAGTTGTTTGCACTTTGTGTTCCCAACCTAGAAAGCTGCAGACTTTTGCTTCTGATCGCTCGCATATGAGAGACTCCACTATTAACTGGACAAAGCCTCCTCCTTATCCATGTATACAAATTGCTGGTAAGTCGCCTATTTTTCTTCATTTCTTACTTTACTTCTTATTCATAGTCTTTCTCAAGTGGAAATGTTAAGGCTCAGTGCTATATTGCTGTGTCTTCCCAAAGGACCTATAGAGTTATTTAATAAAAAGCACTGTTTGCCCATAGCAACCAATCAGCAGACCGCAGTCACCTGTTTATAAGTAACCATCTTATTGGTTGCTATGGGTTACTGCTCATGGCCAAACTTAGTGCCTTTTATTACAATTGTTGGCTAGTGTTCTAAGATGAGCAACTTTTCTCATTTACAGCCGTTCATTCCTCAGTGGAGCTTACAATCTACAGATCCTTCATTGCTCACCATCTTCTTCTTGGGTATCTTAACATCTGTCTTATATTTACTGAATACAGGGATAATAGCCCCAGTCCTCGTCATGGTAGTCGGGTTTGAAAAGGAACAGTAACAAAAAAACAAAAAGCGTTTTAAAGTACAGGTATGGGTTCTGTTATCCCAATATCCAGAAAGTTCCAAATTACAGAATGGCTGTCTCCCATTCGTTATAATCAAATAATTCTGATTTTTTTAAAATGATTTCCCTTTTCTCTATAATAATAAAACTGTGACTTGTACTTGATCCCAACTAAGATATAATTAATCCTTATTGAAAGCAAAACCAGCCTATTGGGTTTATTTAATGTTTATATGATTTTCTAGTAGACTTATGGTATGAAGATCCAAATTATGGAAAGATCCGTTATCAGGAAAAGCCCAGGTCCCGAGCATTCTGGATAACAGGTCCCATACCTGTAATTAAAATATAACATACTGTTGCTGTGTGTTGGTAAAAGGTATGTGTTTGCTTCAGAAAGACTACTATAGTTTATATAAATAGGCAATTGTGTAGCCATGGGGGAAGCCATTCAAAGCTGAAAAAGGAGAAAAGCCACAGGCTAATAGCAGATAACAGATAAGCTCTGTAATAGTATACTATGGGATTACACAGAGTTCATCTGTTATCTGCTATGTAACCTATGCTTTGAAAGGCTGCCCCCATGGCTACAAAGCAATGTGTTTATATAAACGGTGAAAATGCAACGCAGGTGAAATGCAACATGCTGCATCCCACCTGAGTTTGGCGCTTACATGCATCTGTGTGAGTACAGCCCCCTTCGCAATAATTGAATGCATCTATTTCTGCGCTCCCCTGCAGCTGGATGGAAAAAAGCGCAACGAAGGGGAGCGCAGGAAAAACCGCCCGTGTGTAAAAGCCCTTAAAGTTTGACTTTTTTTAAAATGTCTTTTCATAAATACCTGGGGCACCAAATAATGATTAAAAAAAACCTGTTTGGATGGATCCAATTGTTCCGTTTTTACTGATGGGCAAGTCAAATTGAAGAAATATTGTAGAACAAGTGAGGGTCGTTCTTACGCTCTGCCTAGGAGTAATCAGCGTGTCAGTGCTTCAATCCTCATCAGGGTTACCGCAATCCCATGAAGAACCTTGTAGTAGTAATTAGAGGAGAGCACTTCTGCTGTGAACTTATTTATTCAGACTACATAACATACACAACATGTTTCGGGCCTTACATGCCCTTTCTCAAGTGTTACCCCAGACAGAACGTGCAACCTTTTAAACACACCCATTCCTTCCCCCCATCAATTGGGCAATTAGTGTCCTCAGGTGTGTCCATGTCTTTACAGCCCAGTAAAGAATCCAACCATTTTCCAAAGTTCATGCATTAGCCAGAAAAAAGTCCATTTGTTAAGATACAGTCCTTTCTCTAGAAAAAGCCTTTATAGGATAAGTAAACCTTGAAAATAAGTGAAAGTAAAATTGATGAGGGGGCTATTGTAAGCACTTTTGCAATGTACATTCATTATTTATTTTTTATTCCAAGATATTAAAGGATACATGTACTGTTAATATGAATAAACAACAGCGCCACCTGCTGGTCATTTTCTGACCAGTCTGACCACCAAGTAGTCAAGGAAGTTGTCAGGAGAAAGAAAGAGGCTGCTCTGATGTTTTTCTGCATAGAAAAGATGTGAGAATGGTTTCTAATTTTTTTCCAAACCAGAAGAACATCAGAGCAGCCTCTTTCTTTCTCCTGACAACTTCCCTGACTATTTGGTGGTCAGACTGGTCAGAAAATGACCAGCAGGTGGCGCTGTTGTTTATTCATATTAACAGTACATGAATCCTTTAATATCTTGGAATTAAAACAAAATAAATAATGAATGTACATTACAAAAGTGCTTAGAATAGCACCATCATCAATTTTACATTCCCTTATTTTTAAGGTTTAATTATAATGCATAAAAATACATAGGGGCACATTTACTTTGCTCAAGTGAAGGAATAGAATAAAAAAAACTTCGAATTTCGAATGTTTTTTATGGCTACTTCGACCATCGAATTGGCTACTTCGACCTTCGACTACGACTTCAACTTCTAAACGAATAATTCAAACTAAAAATCGTTCGAATATTCGACCATTCGATAGTGGAAGTACTGTCTCTTTAAAAAAAACTTTGACCCCCTACTTCGCCACCTAAAACCTACCGAGGTGCAATGTTAGCCTATGGGGAAGGTCCCCATAGGCTTTGTAACAATTTTTGGTCGAAGAAAAATCGTTCGATCGATGGATTAAAACCCTTCGAATCGAACGATTAAAAGGATTTAATCGTTCGATCTAACTATTTGCGGTAAATCCTTCGACTTCGATATTCGAAGTCGAAGGATTTACATTCGGCAGTCGAATATCGAGGGTTAATTAACCCTCGATATTCGACCATATGTAAATCTGCTCCCTTGTGTTATTACTGATAAGCAGGGCCGCCATCAGGGGGGGACAGGGGGGGACAAGCGTACCGGGCCCGGGCATGAAGGGGGGCCCGGCAGCGCTAAATTTTTTGAAGATCCGGGCCCCCCTTACGAGCGCCCGAGCCGTACGTCCTCCCTCTAAGTTGCCGAATGCGGAAGTGCCGAAAAGCCGAAGCCGATCCGCCGAAAAGACCCGAAGTCACGGAAAGACCCGAAGTCACGAAGCGCTGAAAAGACCCGAAGTCACGAAGAGCCGAAAAGACCCGAAGTCACGAAAACAGCCGAAGCCGAAGTCCTGAAGTGGCGCAAAGACCCGAAGTCACGAAAGGAGGCGAAGTTGAAGTAGTGAAGCCATGAGTTCAATTCTACTGAACACCAGTTTGTGTATTTTTTTTTTTTAATCCCCTGGCCACCAATGTATTATTTTAATATTCTATAGGCCCCTGCCACCAATCTTTTTGTAAAAAAAAAATTTTTTGGGGCTCCAATTTTTTTTAACTTGTAAGGGGGCCCCTGACACTTTTTTTCTTTTTTTTTTCAAAAAATTTTTTTTTTTTTTTAAATTTTTTTTTGGGGCCCCAATTTGTTTTTAACTTATAAGGAGGCCCATGCCACCAATGTTTTTTTAAAAAAAACTTTTTTTTTTTTAATTTTTTGGGGCCCCAATTTGTTTTTAACTTATAAGGGGACCCCTGCCACCAATGTTTTTTTTAAAAAAAAAACATTTTTTTTAATTTTTTTTAATTTTTTGGGGCCCCAATTTTTTTCAACTTGTAAGGGGGCCCCTGCCACTTTTTTTTTTCAAAAAAAATTTAAAAAAAAATTTTTTTTTTGGGGCCCCAATTTGTTTTTAACTTATAAGGGGGCCCCTGCCACCAATGTTTTTTTTAAAAAAACATTTTTTTTTACATTTTTTTTTTTGGGGCCCCAATTTTTTATAAGGGGGCCCTGACCATCAATAGCTTTTTATAACTTGTGTGGGGGGGTTACTTTTTTAGCGATGATGTCTGTGTGGTCTTTTAACTGCGATTTGGAGTGGGCGGCATATGGGGTGGAGCTTGGTCGTTAGTGTGGGCGGGGCCCAGGGGGCCCCAAAAATTTTGTTGTATGGGGCCCCGTGATTTCTAATGGCGGCCCTGGTGATAAGCAACAATGTACCCAGTTATCGTGTGTGTCATTTCCTAATCAGTGCAGCGATAAATAAAATGATACATTAAAAACATATTAAAACCAAAGTTACAAAATGCCATGAAGGAAAAGTTATGTTGTTCTCTTTGTGTCTACCTTATTGGAGGCAGACTACTGTTTTCACTACATGTTAATCTTAAGTAGAAAGGGTTAAACAAGTACTGCACATAGAAAAGAGTGCCTGCTAAAGGCCAAGAAGACTATTGTCTATTTGTTATTTTAAAAAGTTATACGGATATCTACTCATTAGCACCGGCGTGTTTGCTTTTACTTTAACCTTTCTTCGACTATGTCACTGGTTATTTTTACGATTAACTATTAATAAGGAAATACCATTTACTACTTGTTAACACCAGCGTATTTATTTTTAACTTTACCTTTGTTCAGCTATGTCACTGGTGAGTTCTATAGTCAGTTCCTGCAAGCAAAGAAGAAAGCAAAATTGTTATGCCTAATTAAATCTATTGAACTGATTTAAAGTGTTTTGAAACCTGTGTGTCTGTTGTTGTGTTTTCTTGTTTCACAAGTTTCTTGTGTATCCTCTGTGCTCTCGGACTCTTTTTGTCTGACCCACGTAGTCCATACCACACGGGCACTAATACACAACGTAGGTTGAGTTACATGTAGCGTGACATTTAAGGTTAATCTCATACCCTTTTGTCGACTGTTTTATCTTGGGGCCTTTCATAATTGAGGAACAACAGTTGCATCCTAGGGATGGATATGGGCCATGTTTGGGTTTACCTTTAAATTTATTATGTTTGGGTCTGGTGTCAGACGGGCAAAGCATGTCTTTTAAGGTGCGCCCACGTTTATAACAGAAAAGGGGGGGCTGTTAAAATAAATGGCCAAATTACCGATCTAGCTGTATTAAAGACCAGTATTTCTTTATTGTGTTTTCCACCTTACCACTAAATTGATTAAATGTGGATAAAAAAGTGATTCTGTCATTTGCTGTATTTTTAGGTTTTTTAGGGTGTCAGGTGGGAGTACTACATGTAACTCGTGTCATGTACTCGTGTCACGCTACATGTAACTCAACCTACATTGTGTATTTGTTAAAGTGCCCGTGTGGTATGGACTACGTGGGTCAGACAAAAAGAGTCCGAGAGCACAGAGGATACATAAGAAACTTTAAAGAAAAAACAACAACAGACACACAGGTTTCAAAACACTTTAAATCAGTTCAAACACAATCCGATGCAACTGAGATGGTGTGAGTTGGAAGAAATTACAGTAGACAGAAGATGGTATTTCCTTATTAATAGTTAATAGTAAAAAATAACCAGTGACATAGTTGAATAAAGGTTAAAGGTCCTCCAATAAGGTAGACACAAAGAGAACAACATAACTTTTGCTTCATGGCATTTTGTAACTTTGCTTTTAACATGTTTTGATATGTATAATTTTATGTATCACTACACTCATGAGGAAATTACACACAAGATTACTGGGTACATTGTTGCTATCACTAATGACATTATGGGGCAAATTTACTTAAAGGGATACTGTCATTGGAAAAAAATTTTTCAAAATGAATCAGTTAATAGTGCTGCTCCGGCAGAATTCTGCACTGAAATCCATTTCTCAAAAGAGCAAACAGATTTTTTTATATTCAATTTTGAAATCTGACATGGGGCTAGACATATTGTCAATTTCCCAGCTGCCCCCAGTCATGTGACTTGTGCTCTGATAAACTTCAATCACTCTTTACTGCTGTACTGCAAGTTGGACCCTCCCTTTTCCCCCCCCAGCATCTAAGAGCAACACTCAATAGTAAAAACCCATGTTTCACTGAGACACATTCAGTTACATTGAGGAAAAACAGCAGCCTGCCAGAAAGCATTTCTCTCCTAAAGTGCAGGCACAAGTCACATGACTAGGGGCAGCTGGGAAATTGACAAAATGTCTAGCCCCATGTCAGATTTCAAAATTGAATATAAAAAAATCTGTTTGCTCTTTTGAGAAATGGATTTCAGTGCAGAATTCTGCTGGAGTAGCACTATTAACTGATTCATTTTGAAAAAAAATTTTTCCCCATGACAGTATCCCTTTAAGGTAGAATAGCGAGGGTTAATTAACCCTCGATATTCGACTGTCGAAGTTAAATCCTTCGACTTCGAATATCGGAGTTGAAGGATTTAGCGCTATTTGTTCGATCGAACGGTTAAATCCTTTTTAATCCATTTTTAATCCATCGATCGAACGATTATTGTTTGACCAGAAAAAGCTAGTAAAGCCTATGGGGACCTTCCCCATAGGCTAACATTGACTTTGGTAGGTTTTAGGTGGCGAACTAGGGGTCGAAGTTTTTTTTAAAGAAACAGCCCATTCGATGGTCGAAGTAGCCAAAAAAAACATCAGAAATCCGGAGTTTTTTCCTCTATTCATTCACTCGAGCTAAGTAAATGGGCCCCTAAGTATTTTTATGCATTTTAAAGGACTGTAACTTAACAAATGGACTTTTTTCTGGCTAACGCATGAACTTTGGGAAACGGTTGGATTCTTTACTGGGCTGTAAAGACATGGACAATGGGTGTGTTTAAAAGGTTGCACGTTCTGTCTGGGGTTACACTTGAGAAAGGGCATGTAAGGCCCGAAACATGTTGTGTATGTTATGTAGTCTGAATAAATAAGTTCACAGCAGAATTGCTCCTGAAGAAATATTCTGTAGGTCAGGAAAGTATAGAACAAGTTTGAATTGGTGTTTATTTTGTTCCTACTTTCTCACTTTTACAATGTTCTTGTAGCCTTTTATATTACAGTAGCACCATAATGTATTTTTTTCCCAACATACTACCTGTATAAGCAAAAATTATTGTTTTTCCAAAAGCAATCAATAAATAAACATCCCTTTAGTAAAGAAAGGCAATGTATTGTGTTGGTTATCCCATCCTGGGACCTATTGTATCTAGATCTGCATTGCTATTGTCAGTCCCACAGAATGCAGTGAATAATTAATACGTTTCCACCGGAAACAGGGCTGAAAGTCATAATTGAATTACAAAGAGTCTTGTCAGTAATGAGTAACATTAGAAAGGTCTACTATACTCTTTATTTTTGTATACTGGTTTGGGATCCCTTATCCGGAAACTCGTTATCCAGAACACCCCAAATTGATTCCATTTTAAACAAATGATTCTACTTTTAGAAATGTTTTCTTTTTTCTCTGTAATAATAAAACAGTAGCTTGTACTTGATCCCAACTAAGATATAATTAATCCTTATTGGAAGCAAAACCAGCCTATTGGGTTTATTTCATGTTTATATGTTTTTTTTTTTTAGTAGGATTAAGGTGGGGAGATCCAAATTACAGGAAGCTCTTTTAACCCGAAAGTCCCCAGGTCCCGAGCATTCTGGATAACAGGTCCCATACCTGTATAACAAGGAGACAATCACAGCTATATTTTCATAAATCCATGACTTTAGTAACAGGGACCCCATCACAATTTGAACAGCAAATGGGAAGATTTGATTTAAAGGGTATGAAAAGTTCTTCCATACATAGTTGAAATATTGAGATAACAAAGGAAAAGAAGAAACCAGGGATGCATTGAATCCAGGATTCATGCTTTTTCAGAAGGTTTCAGATTTGGCCAAATCTTTGTGCCTCGCTGAACCGAATCGTAATTTGCATATGTAAATTAGGGGCGGTAAGGGAAATCATGTGACTTTCCGTCACAAAACAAGGAAGTAAAACATTTTTTTACACTTTTCCCTTTCCTGCCCCTAATTTGCATATACAAAGTAGGATTCTGATTCAGTTCGGTATTCGGCCGAATCTTTCAACGTGGATTCGGTGCCTCCCTAGAAGAAACACCTTGCTGTATTTAAAGATATTGTTCGATAGGTTGTTTTATGTAAAAGGGATACTGTACAGAGCTAATTGCTTGGACATAAAACACAAGTGTGAAAAAAACATTTTAAGAAATGACAACATCCCTTTGTGCTTTAATAGTTTTCTGAAGTATTTTATATAACCTTTGTTATATTAGCCTTTCATGCTTGCTTTGTGTTCAATGCGAGTTACTGAAGCATCATGCCTTTTAATTTTACTTCTCTGTACATACAGGTATGGGATTCATTATCTGGAAACCTGTTATATAGAAAGCTCCGAATTACGGGAAGGTCATCTGTCATGAACTCCATTTTAACCAAATAATTCAAATGTTTCCCTTTTCTCTGTAATAATAAAACAGTAACTTGTACTTGATCCCAGCTAAAATAAAATTAATCCTTAGAGGCAAAATAATCAGATTGGGTTTATTTAGGGTAAGGCCACACGAGGAGATTCGGGGAGATTTTGTCGCCTGGCGACTAAATGCCTCGTCTTTTGCGCGACTATCTCCCCGAACTGCCTCTGCGTTTTTCTCCATAGGCTACAGCGCAAATTCGCATGCGCTAAAGCACACGCGGCGATGCGTTTTCAATAGTCGCCCAAAGTTGCCCAAAGTTCGTGTGGCCTTACCCTTAATGTTTAGAATACTTTTAGCTAAATTACAGCGATACCCTTTATCCAGACATCCCCAGGTCCTGAGCATTTTGGATAACAAGTCCCTTACCTGTATGCAGTGAAACCTCTAATTCAACATACCCTGATTTTTAGAGATGCACCTAATCCAGAATTCAGTGCGGGATTCGGCCAAGATTTTGCCTTTTTCAGCAGGATTCGGATTGCCCTAATCCAAGTGCCTGGCTGAACCGAATCCAAAAAATCACATGACTTTTTGCCATACAAACAAGGACGCAAAAAATTGTAAAATTGAGAATTTTTTCTACTCTCTTTCCCCCTCATTTCCCTAACTTACAAATTAGGGTTCGGATTTGGTTTGTTATTCGGCCGAATTTTTCACAGAGGATTCTGAATTCAGCCGAATTTGAATTTGGTGCATCCCTACTGATTTTAGGTCTTCCCACATTTTTTATGGTCCCACCAAAATATATTATACATAATGAATTTCCCTCTCTTGTGTTTTACACAATTGTCTTCAGGTCCCCTGAACAAACTATTGTCCTATTATATATGTCTAATGGCAGAGTATTAAGTGAAACATATTTTCCTCCACTAATTTCTAGGAAAGCGTTACTGGCTCAGCTTTTCAGTCTTGGCCTTGCCATTGTCTTTCAAGCTTTCTCCTAGGGGCCCATTTACTTAGTTTAAGTGAAGGAATAGAGGAAAAATAGTTCGAATTTCGAATGTTTTTTTTTGGCTACATCGACCATCGATTGGGCTACTTCGACCTTCGACTACGACTTTCGAATCAAACGATTTGAACTAAAAATCAAAACCACTATTCGACAATTCGATAGTCGAAGTACTGTCTCTTTAAAAAATTCTTCGACCCCCTAGTTCGCCACCTAAAACCTATCGAGGCCAATGTAAGCCTATGGGGAAGGTCCCTATAGGCTTCCTAACAATTTTCTGATCGGAGGAATATCCTACGATCGATGGATTAAAATCCTTCGAATCGTTCGATTCGAAGGATTTAATCGTTCGATCGAACAATTATTCCTTTGATCGTTCGATCATAGGAATAGCGCAAAATCCTTCGACTTCGATATTCGAAGTCGAAGGATTTTACTTTGACGGTCGAATATCGAGGGTTAATTAAGCCTCGATATTCGACGCTAGGTAAATCTGCCCCCTACTGTGTTATAATTTTATACTCTGTTAAATTAAAGTGATATTCCAAGATACAGAAGTTCAGTGTAGCAGCTATGTGTTCTCTCAATTTAACAGACTTTCAGAATACTTAAAGATTTTCTATTTCTTTTTAGAATCCTGTATGAACTTGGACGATTTTTGAACACTGACGTCGGATGGGGCTCAGTATATTCCTTGGCAGGTTTTTACAGAACACTTTGGTAACACAACAGTCTGACTCACATTAAAACCTTTTGTGAAAAATGCAATGGCCGACGCAAGAAGCCATTGTTGTCCTTAAAGTTTCCAGTCCACATGATTAATTCATATCTCAGAGCGTTCCAGGACAGAGTTGCGCTTTGGTGTCAAATTCAGATAAAGGGGAATTCAATCTCCGTGAATGCTGGATTAAGCAGCTTTTGATAACGGACACAATTTCACCACCTGAAGGCTCTGCTTTATATCAAATAATTCCCACTAGTACTGACAGTAATTGATATTTAAAGGCCACTATATCTGCAAATATTTCAGATGAATTGTGCTTAGTCAGGGCAATAGATAAGGTGACATAGATTTTATGATTTATTTATATTTTTTATGGGCAAATTTAGGGGGTTGTTCTTCACTTAGTAATGTTTTTTCTCATATATCTATGTAACCCCTGGCAAGAGTTTCCGGACTGCTTTGCACCCAATTCACAAGATTATACAAGGTGGTTGAAGCACACACAGTCTTTACTACTTCGTTATGCTGCTGTAGTAATGTATCTATGTGTACAGGCTATGAACAAGCTCAGCCGGCTGTTCCTGCTTAATTTAAAGGCACCAATGGCCACATAGACTCTTAACAGAAATATTTCAGGCTGCTATGAGATTTTTATCAAGCTTGATTAGTGCTGTGCAACTGAAATGTTCTAATACGACATTGCTGGAAAATGGGTATCTTGGCATGTACGAAGGATGCACCAAATCTGGAATCCAAGTGCCTGGCCGAACTTGAATCTGAATACAAAACATTACGGGACTTTTTGTTGAAAATTTTTTACCCATGCATTGTGCATGCGGCTCTCTTTCCCTCGTTTCCCCTAATTTACATATGCAAATTAGGGCTCGGATTCTGTTTGGTATTCGACCAAATCTTTCACAAAGGATTCGGGATTCTGCAGAATCCTAAAATAGTGGCCCGGGCTAGGGCTGCTTACTAAATTCCAATTAATTAAGGGGAATAACCATGACTGTGTAGTTTTACATAATGTCAGCACCAATGGGGTTTGTGGTTAGTCCATTTACAATTGATCACGACTCCATGACATTATGCTCCATTATTCTCTTTATGTGTCGGACCACACCCCTTTCTGGTCCCTTGTTTATGGGATTATTTTATATAATAAGAGGGCCAGGGGCGAAACACTGTGCCTAGCCAGCCTTACAGACCATAAAAGTTATTGCTAGGATTGGAAAAAGGAAACATAAATACCTTTGGGGCAGATTTAGTAAAGGTCGAGTTGTGTTTTCCATGAAAAATTCGATTTCTCAAAGGTATTTTTGAGTCAAAAATAGATTTTTCGGGTTAGAAAACATTTATTATACATAGCTTGAATCAAAAAATACACCATCTTAAACCTGTCAAGGTCATGTAGAAGTCAGTGGCAGAGGTCCTTTTAACTATTTGAAGATGTTCATAGCTTTGTGATATTCGAGTCTTTTTGGAGGGTTTCGCTCAAAAACAAATTTGAGGGATTCAGTTTTTTTCCAGCGGAAAACTTGATTAATTTGAATTTTCTGGTTGTTAGCCCCGAACTCACTGATTCAAGTTTTTTCTTAAATTAGAAACTATTCAAGTTGTGAATCCTGCTGAAAAAGGCCGAATCCCGAACCGAATCCTGGATTCGGTGCATCCCTACTAATAATACTTGTTCATAAATACATTTTTATTGCCATGTTTTACAGTCTAATCCAGTATATCCGCAGCACAAGTTATATGGGCCCAAACTTGGATTTCTAAATTGGTGTTGAATTTGTAGAAACCTACAGGATTTCTCCAGTTGAGGTTTGAAAAGGCCACAAAGCAGCTGCCACTTGGAGTCTCCAAAATATTTTTGGAAGAGAGATATTTGCTGTATAACTTAATGAGGCAAGAGCTGGAAGACCCTGGTGATGGGGATTAGAACCTTTAAACAATAAGATGTGAAACATGGCTGGAAGACATCACTGACAAGGGACATTAACCAGAAATAGAGCAGAGAGAGAGAATCTTTTTCTCATTCGATTACAGGTCCATTCACGCATAACTCATTTTTATCAACAATATCTGCCATCAGGATTCCCATCAGAGCACGTTTTAAACAAATCTCTGAGGTATATTTGGCAAAAGGAGAGTAAAATCAGGCTCCAGGTTTCTACAAAATTATTCAAGCAGCCAAGTATGCTAAGGAGTATTTAGCCTTGTGTGGGAGATTTCTTAATTCTCCCTTTTATAAATCTGTCCCTACATGTGAGCATGCAGTCCTATCATTATCAAGGGCGCATCTTTAAAATGATCCCATACCTCTATGGTTCATTTTTGTTTTTGCCCAGGGATACAAGGAGGATGCAGAGATCCACTCATTTGGTGCCCTTAAAGGAGAAGGAAAGTCTGTTTGCACTTGGGGTCCTAAATGTTAGGCACCCCAAAGTGATTGTATTGACTTTCCTGAAACCCCGGGCCGGTGCTCCTATCAGCAGAAAACTGCACCAGCCCGGGGTTATACCAGTGAGTAGCACAGAGCGATCTTTTTCCATTTTACTCTTTCAGAGTAGAACGAAAAGCCGAACTTTAACTAAAAAGTCGGCTATTTCATTCTACTGCGCATGCGTCTGCCCCGGGAAATTTGAAGAAAGAAGAAGCCGAAAGAGGATCGATTTGTGGTGCTCACTGGTATAACCCCGGGCCGGTGCAGTTTTCTGCTGATAGGAGCACCTATGGGGCCTGGGGTTTCAGGTAAGTCAATACAATCACTTGGGGGTGCCTAACATTTGGCACCCCCAAATGCAAACATACTTACCTTCTCCTTTAAGGTGTATGGCTAGAAGTCCTGCTTAAGCTGCCATTGTCTGTTTGGCTGGACACAAAAAAAGGAAATCATTTTTAAAAATTTGGATAAATTTGAGTCTACAGAAGATGGCCTTTCTGTAATTTGGAGCTTTCTGGATAACGGGTTACCTGATAACGGATCCCATACCTGTATAGTTCATTTTTGTTTTTACCCAGGGCAAGATGTAGAGATCCAATTAGTTGGTGACCTCAAGGTGTATGGCTAGAAAAGTCCTGCATAAGCTGCCATTGTCTCTGTTTGGCCGGACACAGCCTTCCTTTTTTTTTTTTATCTCCCATAGCCCTTCTAATGCAAGATACGATTAGGTCCTTATGTCCTAATACATTTTTCTACTTTTTATATTTGTCTCTTTATTTTTGGAGATCCTCACATCCTTTTGGACATAGTGTTTTACGATTAGGTGGTGGCCATAAAGCTGCTGACATTGCTGGAGTCATAAAACTATCCAATCATAAATACTACCCTGAGATTGAGCAGGAACATTATATAGTTGCCACTTTAACAATGAATCTAAGACCAATATAATAGCTTTCTGAAAACAATAGTTTTGTAAAACATTGCAAATATTTTCCTACATTAACAGGAATTTGGATTGATTAGAGATGGCCTCATAGTGTCCCTTGTGATAATGTTAATTGTGAGAATGTTCCCCCTCCTGTAACTAATGACTAATGGAGAGAATGAATTCCACATGGCTCATTGATGCTTCTCTCAGGCCAAAGATACAACTATTTTGTCATTGAAGTAAACTCAATAAAAATGTCCCGCACATGTGTTTGGAAGGATTCGGCATTTCCACGTGAAACTCTGGCGGATTATCCTAGGGAACATTTTTTTATGTTCAGCCCCCCTTGGATGTCCAATAAGGGGGGGGGGGGTGACAAGGTGATCATTGCTGTAGAACAAGGGGGGGGTCATATATATATGTATTGCACTTATATTACGAGTGATACTCAGAGTTCCCTGTATAACTCAGCCTCAATTAGAACCCCCTATTGACTTCTAATATCCTTATCATTTACAGTAGGGGTACATTATCCCTTATAATACATGAGTGATACTCAGAGTTCCCCGTATAACTCAGCCTGCAGCCTTGTGCCTTTATATGGTCACAGAACAACCCCTCAGTGACTTCTAATATCCTTATCATTTACAGTAGGGGGTACATTGTCCCTTATAATACATGAGTGATAATCAGAGTTCCCTGTATAACTCAGCCTGCAGCCTTGTGCCTTTAAATGGTCACAGACCCCCTCAGTGACTTCTAATATCCTTATCATTTGCAGTAGGGGGTACATTATCCCTTATAATACATGAGTGATACTCAGAGTTCCCTGTATAACTCAGCCTGCAGCCTTGTGCCTTTAAATGGTCACAGACTCCCTCAGTGACTTCTAATATCCTTATCATTTACAGTAGGGGGTACATTGTCCCTTATAATACATGAGTGATACTCAGAGTTCCCTGTATAACTCAGCCTGCAGCCTTGTGCCTTTATATGGTCACAGAACAACCCCTCAGTGACTTCTAATATCCTTATCATTTACAGTAGGGGGTACATTCTCCCTTATAATACGTGTGTGAGACAGTCACTCATGCATTTTGCCTTTATATGTTTATGGAACGCTATAAATATGCTTAGATAATAAATCTTACAGTAGAAAGCACATTTCTTCTATATAATCAACTTGATTTTTCATTACAGAATACATCTAAGGTGGTGCAGTCTATGATGATGATGAAAGCAGCAGTGGCACCCAGGTAGATACTCATTCTGCACAGTCCTAAGGATAAAACATTCTCGATTGCATCGCCAGATAGTTTGATTTACTGTGTTATTGAGAAAGACTTGTGAATTGGGATGTGTTCTGATTCTCTAATATCTCCCCAGGCAGATCTCAACCATATTTGTTGTGTTTAATAAAGGTCTTTGCCAGTTAAACAATCACTTGTTGGATGGAGAACATTAAAACTTTAAGAGAAAAATGTTAAACCTGTTTTCTATTCCAAAGGAATCTTTCAAAACAAAAATTTGAAAAGTTGGGAAATCATCCAGTTTCCTGATAAAGCACATGAAATATGCATTAATGGGGTTGTTCACCTTTACGTTAACTTTTAGTATGTTATACTAAAATAATCGATGCAGCTTTTCAATTGGCCGCAAAAATGGCAAATTGTCTCAGAATATCACTCTCTACATCATACTAAAAGTTAATTTAAAGGTAAACAATCCCTTTAAGAAATCTGACTCAAGGGGTTGAATGGGTTTGGCTAAATTTTCAATCTTTCAGAAAGTGCTGGGGTTCGGTGCATCTCTACTACAGGTATGGGACCTTTAATCCAGAATGCTTGGGACCTGGGATTTTCTGGATAACAGATCTTTCTGTAAATTGGATCTTCATACCTTAAATGGCATGTAAACGCAAAAAAATAAAACCCCATTTTTACTTTCTTTAATGAAAAAGAAACCTATATCCAATATACTTTAATTAAAAAATGTGTACCGTTTTTATAAGAAACCTGACTGTATGCAGTGTATGCAGTGACTGTATGCCCCCGCCTTACTTCCCAGCCATGCAGAACTCAAGCAGCTTTGTTTATGATGATCCCTAAGCAGCCCAGACCACACTGAGCATGTGCACAGTCTTAGTCTTGCAAAGATGTTTAACAAAGTTACAAGATGGTGACCCCCTGTAGCCAACTTTGAAAGCATAAATCATTTGTTTGATTAGGCTTGTGGTGCAGTAAGTTCATGTTTATATTTAGTATACAAAATACAGCATTTTTAGCCTTATTCTGTTTTAGACTTTACATGCCCTTTAAGTCTACTAGAAAATCATGTAAACATGAAATAAACCCAATAGGCTGATTTTGCTTCCAATAAGGATTAATTATATCTTAGTTGGGATCAAGTATAAGCTACTGTTTTATTATTATAGAGAAAAAGGAAGTTCTTCTACAAATTTAGGTTATTTTGGAAAAATGGATCCTTTGGGAGACAGCCTTCCTGTAATTTGGAGCTTTCTGGAGTACAAGTTTCCAGATAACGAATCCCATACCTGTACATAGAGATATTTTGTAATGTCATAAAGTGGCCACTTTGTATCGTTTTTATGGGAGTAAATAGACCGTGAAGTGGGCAGCCGCAGCTTAATGTGTGCAGAATATTGTTTTATTGTTTGCTGTTCTAGGTATGAATGGGAGCTGCCATGTTGTGTATTTGAATGCAGCACCTTAAAGGGAACTATCATGAAAATGGAAATTTAAAATAAGCTTCAGCATACTAAAATAAGAAAGTTTCTAAACATAATCAATTAAAAATTCTGTACAGTTTCTAATATAATCAAGTTTATGTTCACTATTCCTCTCTCAGCATCTGTTTCTCTTCATTCTCTCTTCACGCGGCAGTTGGGTGTCAGATATTCATTGACAGTTAGATCCAATTTATCTTATAGGGGGGCTCCTTTTGCCTAGAAGATGTATTAGAGCTCAGTCTATTAAAATCACCAGACATCATGTCTCTCTACATGCAGGATTTGTGCAAAAGGCAGTTATTTTGTTACATTTTGTTTGTACTGGAATCAGTTATTTGGGTGAGCTCTAATACATCTGCTAGTCCAAAGTCTCCTACTCAGTCAACTTTGGAAAACGAAGTGCTCCTAGTGCCATCCCGCTGGAGATTTAGATTCTACCCGGCGGGGAGGCAGTTTGGGGAGATTAGTCGTCCAAAGAAGAGGCGATTTGTCACCAGCGGTGACTAATCTCCCCGAATCTTCACGTCTGCCTCTGCTCTTAGTAAACCTTCCCCAGTAAAATCTTATATGAACACCAACAGCTTTAAGTTTTCCTTGTTTGTTTTCTCTTGTGTTTATAGTAAATCTGTAGAGGCGTTGCCTGGAGTTGTTATAATGTAGCGGCTTACTCTATAATCTTATATATTTCCTCTTCCCACCACTGTCTAGACACGACCATCGGCAACTTCGAGGCCACGACCCAGGATTAAACCAAAGCCTGTGTATAAAAAAAGACACTTGCTTTATATAAATACGTTTTATAATAACAAAATGAGGGTGGAACTATGAGAAGGAGCAGCAAAACACAAAACTGAAACACGATGAGAGAAATAATTCACAGAACCTTAGGAATGAAGATTAAACACCAGAGAGAATCAGCAACATGGACAGCACTCTGTGTTCCCTAATCTTTCCACAATTTGTTCACACTCATCCCACGGCGTCCTCACCTCACCGGACCTTAAACCATCAAAGAACAATAGACAGGGTCACTGTTTCAGCAAAATGTACGTTTCTTGAAATATAAAGAAGACAGAAAGGTATAATTACTGGAGGTGCCAATCATTTCTTACTAGGGATGCACCGAATCCAGGATTCGGCTCGGGATTCAGCCTTTTTCAGCAGGATTCGGATTCGGCCGAATCCTTCTGTCCGGCCGAACCGAATCTGAATGCTAATTTGCATATGCAAATTAGGGGAGGAGAGGGAAATCGCGTGACTTTTTGTCACAAAACAAGGAAGTAAAAAATGTTTTTCCTTTCTCACCCTAATTTGCATATGCAAATTAGGATTCGGTTCGGTATTCGGCCGAATCCTTCGTAAAGGATTCGAGGGTTCGGCTGAATCCAAAAAAGGAGATTCAGGGCGGAGCTTCTGTTTGCTGTAAACTGCCCCACCCCAGGGCACTTCTGTAGGAGCTCCAGGTCGTACTTTACTTCTGGAATCTTTGCTGTGGCCCTGCTTGGTGAGCACTGAGCATGTCTAACAGAGCAAAATGCTGGCCTATTGATTCAGTTCAGCTTTTCACTTTACGGCGCATGCAAACCAGGACTGGATTGTAAAGAGGATCCAGGAAGAAAAGACGGCATGTGCAGGGTCCATCGGGGCTTCAGCCTCAGGGCCCCCCTCCAGACCCTAGGGGCTGCTGCCTCAGGGCCTTCCGTTGTGCGCGATGACGTGCTCGCGTGAGTATGCGCACTCGCGTCAGCCTGCCTACTGCTTATTGGCATAACTGGGGAAGGAAGAAAACCAGGGTGCGGATCTGGGTTGGTTTTTTCTCTGTATCCCGCCGGCCCAGTCCGACCCTGGGCATGTGCTCCTCCAGTAGTACCCAGGGCCAGTGATGTTTCTTTTTAACAAACAGAAAAACCAGCATGAAGTCTCAGGTAACTGACTTGTATCACCGGGGGATGTCTAACATGTGATTTTTACTTTAAAGGGGTGGTTCACCTTTAAATATTAAAGGGCGTGTAAAGGCAAAAAAAACTAAAATCCCTTTTTTACTTTCTTCATTGAAAAAGAAACCTATCTACAATATACTTTAATTAGAAAAATGTGTACTGTTTTTATAATGAACCTGACTGTATGCAGTGAAATTCCCCCTTCATTTTACTTGTTCCCTAACTGCTCTGCAGGGAAAGATCATACTTTCAAACAGCAGGTGGAGCCCCCACCTTTCTTCCCAGAACTCAAGCAGCTTTGTTTGTTTACCTGTAGAGCAGTCGGCGACTGTGTAGAGATTCGTATTGGATTTTTATTTTTGCCCTTAATGTATTTTTTCCCCTTTAATATTTCCAACTCCAGTGGCCGAGATCATGGAGCCAGATTTAAACAGATAAACTGGGATTCTATTTGGAGGATTATTTTGCTGCAGCCACTGGATCTGCAGAGTTGGAGAAAGTTTGTATTAAACAATACAAAAACTATAAAATGCACATTAGATTACATGACAACACAGGACCCAGTGCAGTCTGTATATTCTGATTATTAATCAGTCTTGCTGTATCGGCTTCTGGCAGAAATTATTTGACTTGCGCTGTTTTGATAATTTATGACAATCCCTAAGCAGCCCAGACCACACTGAGCATGTGCACAGTCTTAGTCTTGCAAAGATGTTTAATAAAGTAACAAGATGGTGACCCCCTGTGGCCAAATTTGAAAGCATAAATTATTTGTTTGATTAGGCTTGTGGTGCAGTAAGTTCATGTTTATATTTAGTATACAAAATACAGCATTTCTAGCCTTTTGCTATTTAAGACATTACTTCCCCTTTAAAGGGGTTATTTTTTTTAAAGGTCAAGTTGTTTTTTCCACGAAAATTCTTTCGAGGATATTTCTCACTCATAACTCAAATTTTTCGAGATTTATTAAACCCTATATAACTGGAACTAGCTTGAATCTGAAAATACACCATCTTAAACCTGTCTAGGTCACACAGAAGTCAATGGCAGAGGTCCCTTGAACATTTTTGTTTGTAACCTTCATGATGTTCGAATGTTTTTCTGTGGGTTTCGCTCAAAAACTCGCGTAATTCAAGTTTTTTCCCCACAAAAAACACAATTAATTTGAGTTTTCAGGTTGTTAACCCCGAATCAACGGATTCAAGTTTTTTTTTTAATTCGAAAATCTTTTTACTTGTGAGTTCATTCGATATATAAAACAGCTCAAAAATTGAAACCTTGATAAATAACCCCCTTAGTATGTCATACAAAGGCCAATTCTAAGCAATTCAATTTTTTTACAGTGTTTTTTTTTTAATTATTTGCCTTCTTCATAATGTTATCATGGAAAACTGACCTAGAGGATATATTTCTCTTTAGCAGGTGGGAGCAGTGGCCAATACAACGGCCATTATATTTTAGTTCAACTTAAAGGGGTGCTTCACCTTTCAAGTCAACTTTTAGTATGTTACAGAATTCTAAGCAACTTTCCAATTGGTCTTTTATTTCTTTGTTATTTGCCACTCTTTCCATCTTTCAAATGGGGGTCACTGACCCCAACTAAAAACAAATGCTCTGTAAGGCTACACATGTATTGTAATTGCTACTTTTTATTACTCATCTTTCTATTCAGGTCTCTCCTATTCATATTCCAGTCTCTTATTCACATCAATGTATGGTTGCTAGGGGAATTTGGAACTTAGCAACCAGACTGCTGAAATTGCAAACTGGAGAGCTGCTTAATAAAAAGCTAAGTAACTCAAAAAATACAAATAATAAAAAATGAAATAGCACTCTCGACATCATACTAAAAGTAACAACAGTGAACAACCCCTTTTAATATTTTATTTTTTAAAAAAAGGGAACTAAAACTCCCAGCAGCCCTTTAGCAGTAAAGATGTGTGTCTCCAAAGATGCCCCAGTAGCTCCCCATCTTCTTTTCTGCTGATTCGCTGCACATGCTCTGTGCTGCTGTCACTGGTTTACCCAAATAAATCAGAGGTGAACTAATCCAGTCATTGAGTAAAAGCACTTGAGACAAAGTGATAACCTGCACGTCATTTTATTCTCTTACATGCAGCATGTCCATACGATGCAAACAAAGTACATTGTAAAAAATACATTCCAAAATGTGCATTTCACAAAAGTCGCCTGCTATTATTGCACCGGATATACACATAAATGACAGGAGGAAAAAGGAAGAATTCACACTCAATGAACCAGAAAATCCCCGGCTGCACCAAAGCTGTGACCTTTAGGGCAGAGACACACGCTCAGATTCGGGGAGATGTAGTCACCCGGCAATAAATCGCCTCTTCTTCAGGCGACTAATCTCCCTGAACTGCCTCCCGCCGGCTGAAATCGAAATCACCGGCAGGATGGCACCCGGAGTGATTCCTTTCCGAAGTTGCCTCACAAGGAAACTTCAGGCGACTTCGGAAAACAAAGCGATGTGAGTGCCATCTCGCCGGCGATTTCGATTCTAGCCGGCAGGAAGGTATTTCAGGGAGATTAGTTCCGACGCCGGCATCAATTAAACGGATGCCCATTGACTTTAATTCGCGTCAAATGTCGCCAGTGTTGGAATTGCAAATTTTTCGCCCGTTTTGCCTGGCAATTTAGATTCTAGCCGGCAGGAAGGTATTGCGGGGAGATTAGCTCCGGCGCCGGTGTCAATTAAACGGACACCCATTGACTTTAATGCGTGTCAAATGTCGCCGGCGTTGGAACTGGCGTTTTGCAAATTTTTCGCCCGTTTTGCGAATTTCTTGGCGAAGCGAAATGGGACAAATTTGCCCATCACTATGGGTCTCTAAACTATGGAAAAGTTAGTGAGGTTTGAACCAATCTGGTGCATTCGGGGGGACACTGTAAAGCCCTTGATCAGCAATGATATACTTACACGTATAAAGAAGCGACCACTACAAATGGAACCTTGGCTCTATCAGGGGTATTGCACAATATAATTACACACAAACAAGTCACATATTTACAGCATATACGCTCCATAAATCCTTTCCAACGTCGTCTCTATTTACATCTATATTTGCAACAGGCCCTTATAATAACATCAATGAACAACTAGAAGTGTAAAAAAAAAAGTGCTTGGTTACGTATGAACTGTGCTGTACATGCGGTGATTGAACTCTGGATTGAACTGATTAACTTAAGACACTGTGGGAAAAACGAAAATGCTGAAGTCTCTGATCCAGAAATGCTAAATATTATAAAGCATCAAAAGTTCTTGCAATTGCACATTCTAGTGATTCCCTTTCTTTGTTACTGGGAACCTAAACTGGATCTGGTACAGGAAAGAGTCATAATGAGCCCTGATTGGATGCCTGGCTGGTAACATGGCTGCCGACCCTCTCCATCCAGATACACGTACCTATGAACTTACTGGAACCTTTCAGCATGATAAAAAAAAAGTGCTATCCATCTATAACAGACTTAATATATATATAAATATGTACACAAAGTGCTTTCAGCATTCTGCAGTGGAGCAGCCTGAAGGTCTTTTTTGTTGTACAACTAATCCAACCATCCTTTCTGCAGCAATGGTGGGAGTTTCTGTACAAGATCTGAGGAGAGCAGGATGGTCATTCATGAAGTCCAGCGTGAATTAAAGGATAAGTAAACCTTAAAAATAAGTGAATGTAAAATTGATGAGAGGTCTATTCTAAGCACTTTTGCAATGTACATTCATTATTTATTTATTTTTTTAATTCCAAGATATTAAAGGGATACTGTCATGGGAAAAAAAATTTTTTTCAAAATGAATTAGTTAGATAGTGCTGCTCCAGCAGAATTCTGCACTGAAATCCATTTCTCAAAAGAGCAAATAGATTTTTTTATATTCAGTTTTGAAATCTGACATGGGGCTAGACATTCTGTCAATTTCCCAGCTGCCCCTGGTCATGTGACTTGTGCCTGCACTTTAGGAGAGAAATGCTTTCTGGCAGGCTGCTGTTTTTCCTTCTCAATGTAACTGAATGTGTCTCAGTGAGACATGGGTTTTACTATTGAGTGTTGTTCTTAGATCTACCAGGCAGCTGTTATCTTGTGTTAGGGAGCTGTTATCTGGTTACCTTCCCATTGTTCTTTTGTTTGGCTGCTGGGGGGGGGAAGGGAGGGGGGGTGATATCACTCCAACTTGCAGAACAGCAGTAAAGAGTGATCGAAGTTTATCAGAGCACAAGTCACATGGCTTGGGGCAGCTGGGAAATTGACAATATGTCTAGCCCCATGTCAGATTTCAAAATTGAATATAAAAAAATCTGTTTGCTCTTTTGAGAAATGGATTTCGGTGCAGAATTCTGCTGGAGCAACACTATTAACTGATTAATTTTGAAAAATTTTTTTTTCCCATGACAGTATCCCTTTAAAGGTTACATGTACTGTTAACATCAATGAATTTTGTTACAGCAGCGCCACCTGCTGGTCATTTTCTGACCAGTCTGACCACCAAGTAGTCAAGGAAGTTGTCTGGAGAAAGAAAGAGGCTGGTTATCAAAAAAAATTAAATTGTTTCTCAAATCTTTCCTAACCAGAAAAACTGGTTCAAATTCACTTTAGATTATTCATTAACTGTTCAATCAATAAATTCTTAACGTCTAACGAAATTCATTGATTTCTATTAAATGTACTAAAATGATGTTCCGATTGGATTACGTTTTATAAAGGCACTATAAATGAATGAGCGAGTAATTTAATAAATGATTAGAATTGATAAGGAAATTCTATACATGTAAGTACTCCAATTAGCACATTAGAAATAGACATCCGGAGGACAAAGATGGCGAAGTACTGGCAAATTAGAGACATGAGGCCATAGAGTGAAACAGCAGGTCCGCAGTTCCGCCAACACTAGAAAGTACTGATCTCGGAAACCAGCGGTGACGTCAGATGAGAACCCGGAACCATGTGTCAATGGAGACGCCGGTAATTGCCTATTTAAGCCTTCGCTTAGGGTGGCGTAGGTGTAAGGTGGCGTGAATAGCTCCCACGCTTCGCAACGTAGATAGGTAGTGGCAAATGGAGGGAAGGGTGAAAGACAAGGGAATAATGGCTACTATTGTCTCGTAAAAATCGGTTACTATGTTATGGAAAATACGGACACTAGAATCCTAACAAACTAAATAGTGTAATCACCCCCGTTCCACTCTACGCAAGCTTTTTAATTATGTGTTATTTTAGGGACATGGTCTTGCACAGCTAGGAGTTAAATATGCTTTGAGTCTGGGTTGGTCTGGACAGCAAGTTTTTAATTGGAACAGTCATTAAAGGTTACGTTTTATATACATTGTTACAACTGTTATCTGAACTAGTCTGCTTGTCACAACAAGATGGAAGTGTGATTCGCTTACATTCCATTTTTAGTTTGTTTTGAATACTAACCAGAAGAACATCAGACAACGGTCTTTTTCTTTCTCCTGACAACTTCCTTGACTACTTGGTGGTCAGACTGGTCAGAAAATGACCAGCAGGTGGCGCTGTTGGAACGAAATTCATTGATGTTAACAGTACATGTAACCTTTAATATCTTGGAATTTTAAAAAAATAAATAATGAATGTACATTGCAAAATTGCTTAGAATAGCCCCCTCATCAATTTTACATTCACTTATTTTTAAGGTTTACTTATCCTTTAAAGACCACTCAACCGTATTACTCTACAAACCCACGGACTCAAAAGACTCTCTCCTCCACATTCAGGGAATTAGTCTTGTGGCTCCTACTCTTGGAAAAGAGTCGTTTGAAGATTACAGGTTCAATAAGTCAGAGGTAGAAACGAGTGTGGTGTATAGCAAAGGTCTATGAAAGAACTGCTACGGAATAGCAGAACTACACGAGAAATAAGAGTTACCGTGACTGAAGTATTGTTGGACCTAGTCAGTTCTACGAGGAAAAAAAAGCAAAACATTATGAATAGTCCAATTAAAAAAAAAATGCTCCATCACATCAAGGAAGCCATGTTGTATGGCTCACTCCAACAAAACCTTTTATTCTGGAAGTGGAGTCCATCACTCCCAGTCATCCATTCATGAAGTCTCCTTGCAAAACTCTTCCCTCATTGGTTTCCCTCAAAACCAGTCGCTTCCTCTTGATCAAACTGATCTCAATTCCTATTCATTCTCCACCTGGTCTTGAGTCAAAGTCATTGGTGAAATATACAATATTTACATGCAAAAGTAATCAAGCTCAGCATGGAAATGTGTGCTGGAATCCAAAAGCAGTTCCCAGTTTTAGGAAGCAGATTGTGTTCTGCGGATCAGAACCGGAACAGGTTGATAAAATCCTGTGGGGAGAGGCAGACGAGGCAGCTTTCTGGGTTATTGGCTGTGCAAGGGTGATCCGTGCCCTAGAGAGAGAAAGAGTAATAAATGGGAATAAAGTGCAGCCTCACAGAGCTTCATATATTTAATTATAGGGCACTGTCTGGAAGGAGTTTGTATGTTCTCCGCTAATTTGTGTGGGTTTCCACCAAGTTCTCCAGTATTCTCCCTTCCACCAATAGAAACCAGGCGGGTTAACAGTGTCCTAATAAGACTGCCCATAGTGTGTGTGTGAATTTGATAGGGACCTTAGAATGTAAGCTCCACTGGGGCAGGTAACAATGTGATAATGTATTCTCTATAGCAGGGATCCTCAACCTTTTTTTACCCATGAGCAACATTAAGATGTAAAAAGAGTTGGGGAGCAACACAAGCACAAAAAAGTCTCTGGGGTGCCAAATAAGGGCTGTGATTGGCTGCCTACAGGAGACTCTGTTTGACAGTACATCTGGTTTTTATACAACCAAAACTTGCCTCCAAACCAGGAATTCAAAAATAAGCTCCTGCTTTGAGGCCACTGGGAGCAACATCCAAGGGGTTGGAGAGCAACATGTTGTTCATGAGATACTGGTTGGGGATCACTGCTCTATAGACTGACGCACAATATATTGTCCTTCCAGGCAATTAATTAGAAACTAACGAAGAATAGTGCTGAGAGCCAATTTAAACACTACCAAAGTGTAGAAAGTCCAACAGCAAAAACAAAAATCTTGAAGGAGAGGATATTCTCACAGTTCACCCCAGTCTATGGCTGCATGCATACAGACCAACCGCAAAAATTGAGAGTTTTCCTCAAAAAAAAAAAAAACAAGCAAAATGTAGTTAAAATTACAAGTTCATTTATTAGGACATTACAAAGTGGAGGCCTAAGGCGTTTCGTTGGGGCACTTGAGGCTCATGAGGCTATGAGTAAGTGCCCGGACAGGCATTAGATTCGTTAGGCCTCTACGTTTGTAATGTCCTAATAAATGTACTTGTAATTTCAACCACCTATTTTTTTGAGGAAAACTCACAATTTTTGTGGTTGTTCAATTATTTAGAAACCACAGACCAGGCAGCAATCCAGGTTAAAAAATGGAGGTTTATTGCAACATGCTGCTGGAAAGCAAGGCCCGATGCGTTTCAGACTTTGTGCCCTTAATCAGAGGAGCCTATGCCCAAAACGCGTCAGGCCTTACTGTCCAGCAGCCTTTTGCAATAAACCATCGTTTTTTTGGCCTGGAGTGCCACCTGGTTTATAATTGATACAAGTGTGGAGACAGTTGGGAGACCGCTCCCTGGGGAGGTTACGGTATATACAGGGTCAAAGGTCAAATTTCGAATTCATGTGACTCCAATAACTCCAATAAACTCTAATATACTCAAAATTCAATTGGGAGATTTTTCATCAAAAAAACTTGAATTAGGAAGGCTAGTAATATCTTCAAATGGGTCACTGGACCTCCCCCACTGACTTACACATGAACTCGGCAGGTTTTAGGAGTCAAATAGTCGAATTTGATTTGTTCCAAGGGTCAAGGTCACTCAAAGACAATGATTAAGGGAGTGATTCCTGAAACGCGTAGGGCGTTGGGTCCTTGCAAGAGTATGTAATAAACCTGTATTCCTTTGATCAGAGTGCCGTCCATTTCTTTGGTGCTTCAAGGTTTGATAAGTCTCAATTTTTTAATTCAAATTAAAATTCGAATCGAGTTTGGATTATTCCCAATTAGAATTTGAGAATTTTGACCCCAAAAAAAATTCTGCCCCTTGGTATAAGGTGGGTCTGGAGCGGCCTTTTCCCATTAGCCATAATCATTTAGAAACCACTGCCTGTTTGCTAGGGTCACGTACATTGGCTTAGATGTGTTTCAATACACTCCTAATGGCCACAAACCAATCAAGATTTAGCTCAATGCAATATGGAACCTCTCCCTCATTGGTATCATAAAAAAAGCCTATTTAGAGCCAAGAAATAGAAACACCACCCTACTTATAAATAACATTATTCCAAGAGGAAAGAAACCGAGAAGGTTTATGAGCAGGACACGTTGGCTCACCTCCCAGGACAGAATGTGACAATGGCGACAAAGCTGAAGGTTCTGCCCATACTGCTCCCTCTTGGGGTAACACCGGACCAGCTTAAAATACATTTTTTTCCAGTCCAGATGTCCCTTGTCTGATAAGATGAGCCTTTTGCGTATCTAAAGAGAGAAATGGAATGGTAAGCACGTGATCTACCACTGGTTTGCGTGGACAGTATCTGATGTGAGGTTATATGACTTATGACTGTCATTCGGGAATTAGGTGCACAATTGTGACTATGATGAAGAATACGGTTCAATTAAAGGAGAACTAAAGCATAACTAAAAGCTAGAAATGTGGTACATTATGTTTTGTGCTTCTGTACCAGCCAAAGGCAACCATAGCCATTTAGCAGCAAAGATCTGTGTCTCCAAAGATGCCCCATTAGCTTAGCAAAGCTAAATGCATGGCTCAAGTCTTGGTGTAGGAAGGAAGGGTTTGGGTTCCTAGAGCACTGGGCTGACTTTTCGTTGGGGTACAGCCTATACAGTCGTAACGGTTTGCACCTCAATGGAAGGGGGTCCGCGGTGCTAGGGGAAAGAATGGCTAAGAGGTTGGAGGAGTGTTTAAACTAGGCAAGGGGGGGGCGGGTGAGATAAAGAATTATGGGGAAGCTAGGATTGACGGGGCAGTGGGGTTAGTAAGGGGTCATGAGGGAGGAGTGAGGGGGGAAATACAGTTTACCAGCTAAGGAGGTCCCTCATCATCCCTCATCTGGAGTATGGGGGCAGTTTTGGACTCCAGTCCTTAAGAGGGATATAAATGAGCTGGAGAGAGTACAGAGACTAAGTGCAACTAAATTGGTTAGAGGGAGGGAAGAGTTAAATTATGAGGGGAGACTGTCAAGGTTGGGGTTGTTTTCTCTGGAAAAAAGGTGCTTGTGAGGGGACATGATTACACTTTACAAGTACATTAGAGGACATTATAGACAAATAGCAGGGGACCTTTTTACCCATAAAGTGGATCACCGTACCAGAGGCCACCCCTTTAGACTAGAAGAAAAGAACTTTCATTTGAAGCAACGTAGGGGGTTCTTCACAGTCAGGACAGTGAGGTTGTGGAATGCACTGCCGGGTGATGTTGTGATGCTGATTCAGTTAATGCCTATAAGAAGGACTTGGATGATTTCTTGGACAGACATAATATCAAAGGCTATTGTGATACTAAGCTCTATAGTTAGTATAGGTATGGGTATATAGAATTTAATTAAAAGTAGGGAGGGGTGTGTGTATGGATGCTGGGTTTTCATTTGGAGGGGTTGAACTTGATGGACTTTTTCAACCCAAATTAACTATGTAACTATGTAACTTGGCAATTGGGATAGTCTGCTAGTTTGCCAGGAAAGGTGATATGTGAACCCAGCAAATAAAGTAGTTGGATCATTATCCATTGAGAAGTATACTATATTTTGATGACAACAGCAGGGTTCTATAGAGTTCTACTTTGCCGTAACATGCAGTGCCGTCATGAATGGTCGCTTACAGTACACAACTAACTCCTGCTTTTGTTGGATGGGCTTTCGGAGGTGAATTGCCGACTAAAACATTGTTCTTTTGTGCACATGGATATAACGTTACCTGCCGCTCCGTAAAGTGATACTGGCAAAGCTTTTTCCACAGCAGCCGGTCTTCACTGAGCACCTGCAAATCTGATGACACCTGTCCAAGGCAGACAATGTCTCTCCCATCTGCGAACCTCTGCATGATGTTCAGCTGAAGGCTCAAGGGCAGATCCGATAAAGTCGTTCCCTTGAGGGAAGGCTAAAGATAGAACAAAGAAGACAAAGAGATGAGGAATGTGAAACCTTCTGTACAATCAGCCCTGAGAACAAAGGCAAGTTCAACCTCTAATTTAATGACAAGATTATCTGCTGGAATGTTCCATAAGGTGAACTAGAACCTGATACTAAAGGCTTGGCAACACCATTAAACAGCATCACTTGCCCTTACTCTTTGCAGTAAACCCAATAACCTTCAGCCAACCTACTTCTACCCCATAGTTAAGAGGAAGATTAAAGGGATTCTGTCATGTGATATTTATTAGGGATGCACCAAATCCAGGATTCAGTTCGGGATTCGGCCTTTTTGAACAGGATTCGGATTCAACTGAATCCTTCTGCCCGGCCGAACCCTAATTTGCATATGCAAATTAGGGGTGGGAAAGGAAATCGCATGACTTTTTGTCAAAAAAACAAGGCAGTAAAAATGTTTTTCCCTTCCCACCCATAATTTGCATATGCAAATTCAGATTCGGTCCGGTATTCAACCAAATCTTTTGCCAAGGATTCGGGGGAATCCAAAATAGTGGATTCGGTGCACCCCTAATTTTTATGGCGTTGTTTTTATTGCTAAATTACACTGTTTACACTGCAAATAATTCACTCTACAATATAAAATTTAATTCCTGAACCAGCAAGTGTATTTAGTTGTAATATTGGTGTGTAGGTGCATCTCAGGTCATTTTGCCTGGTCATGTGATTTCAGAAAGAGCCAGCACTTTAGTATGGAACTGCTTTCTGGCAGGCTGTTGTTTCTCCTACCCAATGTAACTGAATGTGTCTCAGTGGGACCTGGATTTTACTATTGAGTGCTGTTCTTAGATCTACCAGGCAGCTGTTATCTTGTGTTATGGAGCTGTTATCTGGTTACCTTCCCATTGTTCTGTTGTTAGGCTGCTGGGGGAAGGGAGGGGGTGATATCCCTCCAATTTACAGTACAGCAGTAAAGAGTGATTGAAGTTTATCAGAGCACAAGTCACATGACTTGAGGCAGCTGGGAAATTGACAATATGTCTAGCCCCATGTCAGATTTCAAAATTAAATATGAAAAAAATTTGTTTGCTCTTTTGATAAACGGATTTCAGTGCAGAATTCTGGAGCAGCACTATTAACTGATGTGCTTTGAAAAAACCCATGACAGTATCCCTTTAAAGGAGAAAATGCACGCCATTCTTCTATACATCTGAGCTCTATGGTTCTGTGCTGTTGCATAATGTGATTTTACCAAAATTCGTTTGCCCAGAATGAAAAACCGAATAATGACCAGATGGGATCATCGGTTGGGTCTTCACTTGTGCATTGCAATCTTACTCATCCCCATTTGTCAGATCATTAAACATGGAGTAACTCATATCCTGGTTCTTAGTGGTTGATAATCAGATTACCAGTGTTCAGATAAACCCCCTGCGTGTCTGTGTGCCAAAGCAGTCACCCAGGAGGGGTTGTTTATACAGGGTTCATTAGCACTATTTAAAGTGACCCAATTACCCTTCCACCCCAGCATCACATAGCAGAGGTTAATGACACTGCTTAGATTATGCTTTGGAAGTTTACACTTCATACAGCTTAGATCAGACTGCCGCAGCTCATTAACATTCCTAATTCACTGCTCATACAGGGAACGTTTATGAAGGAAAAGCATCTCTTTTTCTCCCATTACTCTTTATTCCTTCTGCATTACTGTTCCTTTCTTCACCAATGAAGTCTGGTTTCTGCTAATTAAAGATAATACTTCCTTAAATTACAGAATGCCTTCTCTTGTTTCCAAAAACCACAAATGATAAAAAATGAAAACCAATTGCAAATTGTCTCAGAAAATCACTCACTACATCATACGAACAGTTAATTTAAAGGTGAACAACCCCTCTAAGGATCGATGTGGCCCAGAGCTAGAGACATCACTGTTACTGGGCCCCACAGCAAAATAATTTTAGACTCCCCAAAATATCCAGAGGTTGTCATGTTTTACCAATGTATATTAAGATGACCCTATACCTCCTGGGTCTGCTTCTTCTGTAGTGATGCCCCTGATCATAAAGGAAAAGTTAGGGTTTATGTTCCTATACATATTCAGTAAAACATTTGGCACTTTAGCACTTAGGTGCTGAATGATGTGGCACCCAATATACACTCAGCAGCATGACAATGTGCTTCCTAAAAACTGAATGGCGGGGGGGGATGGGGAGGGGACTTGTACGTGATATCAACAGTTTTATTTTGGGACAGGGCATAGCGATGTCTTTAACATGGTGAGAGTCAGGCATGAGAGACAAGTATTTATATACCTGGCAGGATTCCATCTTACCCTGGTGATCTGGATGTTGTTCAGCTGATGCTGCCAGTCAACGATAGTTTCCATCCTGTAGAACCAGACGTTTATGTTCCCAACCAGAACAGACTTGCCCACCCGTTGGACCAGGGTGCACAGGGACGTGTAGAGGGTGAGCAGCAGCTCCTTGATCAGACGAATGTTCTGCTGATCCTCAAGGACTGAACAACAAATGGCACACATTTACATAAAGAAGATTTAAGAGAATAGCACAACACCATGTATGTTGCAGGTGGGGAGCTTACCCCTTTTATTTAAAGTGACCACCTGTGCATCAACGTTTCGGGGGGGGATTAACCCTCCCTTCGACACATTTACATAAACTCACCCTATCTAGGGCATCAATAAAACAATTAAATGGGATTTGGGTCAATAGTCACACTAGAGCTGGCCATAGACGTGCAGATATGATTGTACGAATCTTTGTTTTATACGATTTTTTGTGCCATGGCGATCGGTCGTTCAGTTGATCGGACAGGTTAGAAAATTTCTGTTGGCTAACGATAATATCTCTGCATGTATTGCTGATCTGACGATATCAGTGGGAGACTGTCACCAGCTTTTGTCAGACATAACTTTCTTACGATTACTGTCAGGGGCAGAACATCGTCTGATTTGTTCTGAATGGTTAGTGGCGGGTCGGGAGATGGTTCATCCGATATTGCAGGTATATCTGCACATCTATGGCCATCTTAAGGGCAGTGCGTGATGGGGAGATTTGTCGCCTGAGATTATTTATGTGTGACAAATCTCCTGAAAATGCGTCTCTATTGGAAATAATAGAAATCTCTGGCGGTAAAACCAACGTATCACAAAGATGGTGAAGTTTCCTCCAGAGGCAAATTCGGAAGAACGAATCGATGCGTTGGTTTTACTGCAGGTGATTTCAGTTATTTCCAATGGAGACACATTGTCGCCCACAGTCGTGCATTTTTATCGCGGGCAACAAATTTCCCAGTCAGCCACTGCCCTGCCATAGCCAATACTGAGAATTGCCTCTGCTAAAACACATGGGGAGACCCATTTATCAAAGTCCAAATTTATCTCATTTTTTCCAACCAAATCCACATGGGTTTTTCCCCTTATTTGTCAATACATTTTCCCAAAAATTTCCTGTGCGGGAAAAAACCTGAAAAAATTGTGAAAAAAAAAAAACAATCTTGTGAATTTTTCAGATTTTCCACCTGAAAACCACAAAATCTTCAGATTATGAGCAAACTATCCACAGGAAGACAGGTACTTTTCCTTGTCTCAATTGTAATTGTTGTACTTCTATTATTAAAGGCCCAAATATTCACCACCCCACGAAAGGTACTGAGATTATTTTGAACACATTTGCGACGTGCACCAGTACCCATGTTATTTATGTGCTTAAATGTCCTTGTGGCATGTTATACGTGGGTAAAACGATTAGACCTGTACATATCCGAATTAAGGAGCATAAAAACACAATTCGGAACTATGAACCTGAGACTCATACTGATACTTCCGTATCTAGGCATTTTTCAGAGGCTAAACACAATGTGAGCCAGATGAAATGGAAAGTGCTGGAGCAAGTAAAGAGACCCCTAAGAGGAGGGAATTGGGATAAACTCCTGCTTCAAAGTGAAGCACGGTGGATAATGAAATTAGATTGCATTAAACCTAGGGGTATGAATGACCATAACAGCCTTAAATGTTTTTTGTAATATCCTCTCATGTAACAATGTCTCTTCCAGCCCGTAAAGCTCTTTTATGTTTTTCTTGCTACTTAAGAGCTAAATAATGCTAACTATTATCATTGTTGTTTCCTTTCTTTTAGATATTAAGTATCAGATAGCGGTGTTGACATTTTTTACGGGACTCCTGCCGTGTAAGTAATTACTAACATATTCTTATCAGTGTAAAGTACTGATACAGGAGTTACCCATTCTATTAACATAAAGTTAATAAATACATGTTATTTTTAACATATGCAAATTTGTTAAATAAGAATATATACATGCTTCCTGTGAACCCTTGAGTAGGCATTTGTTTGCAGTACTTTTGAATTTCTTGTATTTTTACCAGGGTTAGGCTGTGAATCGCAATTTCCCGGTTACGAATTTTATACTATACACTGGACTTATGGATTTCACTTACACTTTGGAATGACACTTGGACACTTTGGATCTGTTCATTTGGACTTTTAGATCGATTTTTACCCAATATTTATTCAATATTTATTGTTCCAAACAGCGGAGTTTTTTACATCTTGATTGGATTGGGGGAGGTTCCTGGAGGGAAGGAGGGTATTTAACCTCATGTTTAATTGCACTTCCTATTACACTTGAAAAAGGGTTTTACCCGAAACATGTAGTGTGTTGCACTGCACAATAAAAACACATGCAGTTTGAAATTACTGCTTTGAAGCTGTTTATTCCATCAATTCTGACTTTATCGTATACCTTTGGGAGTGTGGCACAGGCTCCTAGGAATTTGCAGCAATACCACATTTGAATCTATGCGCTGGGACCAGTAATTTTGTACGTCTTTCAATACTGAGAATTGCCTCTGCTAAAACACATGGGGAGACCCATTTATCAAAGTCCAAATTTATCTAATTTTTTCAGACCAAATCCACATGGGTTTTTCCCCTTATTTGTCAATACATTTTCCCAAAAATTTCCTGTGCGGGAAAAAACCTGAAAAAATTGTGAAAAAAAAAACAATCTTGTGAATTTTTCAGATTTTCCACCTGAAAACCACAAAATCTTCAGATTATTGCACGAAACCCAGCGCAGATCAAGATATCTTCAGGACTTTTCCCAATGACTTATATGCAACCTTGGCAGGTCTGAGATTCTGCATTCATCACTATTGTCTATTTGGTAAGGGCGAAGACACACAGAGCTTCTCGTAGCAGCTACAGACAATACTGAGAATTGCCTCTACTAAGGGTAAGGACACACAGGCAGATTAGCCGCCCCAGTGACAAATCGCCTCTTCTTTGGGACAACAATCTCCCCGAATTGCCTTCCCCTACCTTCCCGCCGGCTAGAATGAAAAATCGCCCGCTGGATGGTGCTTCGTTTTCCGAAGTAGCCTGAAGTTTGGCGATTTTTCATTCTAGCTGGTGGGAAGGTAGGGGAAGGCAGTTCAGGTAGATTGTCGCCCCAAAGAAGAGGCGATTTGTCGCTGGGGCGGCTAATCTCCCCGAATCTGCCCGTGTGTCCTTACCCTAAAACACATTATTATCACTATTGTGTATTTTGTAGCTGTGACAAGTAGCTTCTACTAGTAGCTCCGTGTGTCTACATCTAACTAAAACCTGATTGAAAAATACAGTTGTTTCCACCCAGAAATGACAACATCAGAGTCCTTACCTTTCTGGACAACCTTTTCCAAAATGTTCATGTAATTTTTCTGTGCGATGCCACTTAGGGATGTGAGCTGCGACTTGGCGATCAACTCCAGTAGCTGCAGAAACACAATCCGGAGGGTAAGTGTAAAGAGGGGTCCACATTACACGAGCTCCGTTATTTACTGAAAATGTGCTTTATGTATCCACAGAAGTTGTCTAAAGCAGGGGTCCCCAACCACCAGGCCACAGCCCAAAACCGGGTTGCGGACAGTCCTGAATTGGCCCGCAGAGCCTAGCCCGCAATTAACACCGGCGGACCGAATTGGACACCGACGCACAGTTGCCGCTGGGCACCCAGTCATCTTTGGAACCATTTAGCAGGGATTCACCAAATATACCATTTTTGGACTTGGTTTAAAATATCGACTATTTTGGTTATTTGATTTGAGATAAAGCTACAAATCATCAAAAGGTTGTATATTCTCAGCAACTTATCACCTTAAAAAAGGACACAGCGGGGTACAATCAATAATTTGATATATTTTAGAGAAAAGAGAAAAGAAAAGAATAACCCCGTATGTTCTTGTATTCTAGAATCACTTAAAAGAGTTTACACTGCTGCCAATAATTAACTAAAAACCTCTAAAGTGCCTTTGCTTATCTATATGAAGATCACCAAAGGGCTATGTGCTTAATTATATTATACGGTCAAATTAATTAGACTGCAATTCATTAAACATTCTAATACATTCTATTTAATGAATTGCAGTCTAATTAATTTGACCGTATAATAATATAATTTAGCAATATCTGTTGCAATTCCGTATTCAAACAGATCTTTAAAAGGCAAGTTCTTGGAAAGCTTCTCCAGAGCATCCCAAATACTAGGGCTGCACCCTTGGGCGAAGAAGTGGACCAGGGGCACACCTTATGGCAGCTTAGAGTGATATTTGGGGGTAAGTTATTATTTAGTGGCTTAGATTTTGCCAACAGCCTTGCATTAAAGGATAAGTAAAATTGAAAGAGGAGAAAGAAAGAGGCTGCTCTGATGTTCTTCTGCTTAGGAAAAAAATTAGAAACCTTTCTCAAATCTTTCCCTAACCAGAAGAACATCAGAGCAGCCTCTTTCTTTCTCCTGACAACTTCCTTGACTACTTGGTGGTCAGACTGGTCAGAAAATGACCAGCAGGTGGGGCTGCTGTAACAAAATTCATTGATGTTAACAGTACATGTAACCTTTAATATCTTGGAATTAGAAATAAATAAATAATGAATGTACAAAGGTGCTTAGAATAGCCTCCTCATCAATTTTACATTCACTTATTTTTAAGGTTTACTTATCCTTTAACCTTGGGGTGAGATACGTGGTATGATGGACAAAAGAGGGGCACGAACTTAGAAAGTCACAAGACCCTTTGCAATAGAGGGTTGTAAACACAGCTTTGTGATGAAGGCAGAGGAGTCACATGGAAAGCAGATTGTATTCTTCTACACACACGTGTTAATCCCTTTCCCAATTGCAGCCCCGTCACCCGCGGGCATCTGATCTGCAACACTTGTCCTTGTCGCTCTGCTCTGTCACTGGGCAAACCACTTGTTATTTAGCCCGGCCCAGAATGACTCAGGAGCTGACAGTCCACTTTACCTGCCAACACACTGCCCAAACCTCCCGGTAGTTTCAACTGATAAACACACAGCATGATATTACTCAATAAGTCTGATCCAATTTAGTACAGAAAAGTACATCAGATCAGGAGTTGATACGTAGAGCAGTGTGTGTGCGTGGGGGGGATATTTACTTACATTTCGAAAAAGTTAGTCTCTTTTTAAGGAAGTTCAATTAAATGGTTTGTTCTTCTAGTCTCAGAAAGCAACAGTCCTGCCCTGCTTTATGGCAGCTGAGATTCTAGCTATCTGTATAACAGAACATTCTGTCCCAGTGGCTGCACAGATCCTATCTGATCCCCATTGTAAGCAGCAGTCCTGCCCTGCTTTATGGCAGCTGAGATTCTAGATATCTGTATAACAGAGCATTCTGTCCCAGTGGCTGCACAGATCCTATCTGATCCCCATTGTAAGCAGCAGTCCTGTCCTGCTTTATGGCAGCTGAGATTCTAGCTATCTGTATAACAGAGCATTCTGTCCCAGTGACTACACAGATCCTATCTGATCCCCATTGTAAGTAACAGTCCTGCCCTGCTTTATGGCAGCTGAGATTCTAGATATCTGTATAACAGAGCATTCTGTCCCAGTGGTCAGAGATCTTATCCAAGACCTTAAAACCATCTGTTTACCTATATTTTGTTAGAAGTGTGTTCATATAAAACTTTAATAGACTTAAGAGGCAACACTGGATTTCCAAAACTTCTTCGGAACAGATCCACGATCAGTTTAAAGCGATATTTTACCATTGGAAGGATTAAGGGAGCCAGACAGCAAAAAGCAGATGTACTAGGATTTTAGTGCCCAACAACTGTCTCTGAGAAGAACAGTCTCTGCGGTACAGCTAATAGAAAACGAGTGCTTAAATAGATGTTGTTGGAAGTAGCGAGACATTCCACACACTATTTCTACACAATGGGATCAGACTAGTGCTGGGCCTCAAGCAAGGCAACACCCTTTGTAATCTATTGGCCTGCCAACATGCTTCATTGAATTTTCTAGTTTTTTTTTATGGTCAAAACTGTCAAATTCGACTAGGGAGTTATTCAAATTCGATCCGAGTTTTAAAAAAAATTAAATTTTTGAGATTTATTATACTCTGGCTCTTTAAGAACTCAAATTCGATTATTCACCACCTAAAACCTGCCGTCGATGGTCGATTCTATTCATCCGAGTTTTAAAAATTCGATTTTATTAATAAATGTTCGATTGGTCGAATTTCGAGTTTGTGGGTATTATATAAAAAAAAAAAAAAACTCACATGAATTCAAAATTCAACCCTTGATAAATGTGCCTCTAGCTCTCAACTAGAGCAGCTTTCAATGAGATAGATGAGGTTGCTATGGGTTACAGGACCCAGTGAAGAAATCCATGTATTTATTAAACAACCACCCAGGTGCCTATGTTCCACTGACTGTCCTCTAAACATACGGATGTGATTATCTGCATTCATGAATTATGAGTGAGGGCAGCCATATTGCTTTCCTGAAACAGTTAGTAAACGCGATGTTGATCATACGAGTCTGTTTTTTTTTTGTTTGTTTAATTGCTGGCTGGGCAGAATGCCGCAGCTAAAATAATCAACATGGCAGCCGACAGAAAGTGTCAGAATTTATGCTTTGTTTAAGGCACGGAGAATAAGAACGGGAAATAAACAATACAGAGAGTGTTTTCCATTTTAAAAGCAAGGAGGTTAAAGCTGTGTATTTAAGATAAACCTTTGTCCCGGATACATTCCCCAGTGTTTTGCATTTGGGATGGCTGGCACCATTACACCCAAGTACATTCCAGCAGCAGAACATTCCTTGTCATCTGCAGTGACTCAACATTAAGTGCCGAGCGGAACTGCCTGCCAAGCCTCAGGTTACATGTCAAGTTATTGATCGTGGGGCAATTCAGAGTGTTTGCACTCACTACTGTGTTTGTGTCCCCAGCACCCGTGTTTGTGTCCCCAGCACCCGTGTTTGTGTCCCCAGCACCCGTGTTTGTGTCCCCAGCACCTGCTGCATGGATAATGAGTCGGGCCACTGTGATGATGCATTTACAGAAGGGCAGTATCTTATTCACGGGAAGATAACCTACAATTATTGTTTTCAAAGGGATTCTGTCATGATTTTTATGATGTAGTTTTTATTTCTAAATTACACTTTTTACGCTGCAAATAATTCACTCTACAATATAAAATGTAATTCCTGAACCAGCAAGTGTATTTTACTAGTTGTAATATTGGTGTGTAGGTGCATCTCAGGTCATTTTGCCTGGTCATGTGCTTTCAGAAAGAGCCAGCACTTTAGGATGGAACTGCTTTCTGGCAGGCTGTTGTTTCCCCTACTCAATGTAACTGAATGTGTCGCAGTGGGACTTGGTATTTTACTATTGAGTGTTGTTCTTAGATCTACCAGGCAGCTGTTATCTTGTGTTAGGGAGCTGCTATCTGGGTAACTTCCCATTGTTCTGTTAGTAGAGATGCACCGAATCAACTATTTTGGATTTGGCCAAACCCCTGAATCCTTCGCAAAAGATTCAGCCGAATACCGACTCCTAATTTGCATATGCAAATTAAGGGTGGGAAGGGGAAAACATTTGTTACTTCCTTGTTTTGTGAGAAAAAGTCACACGATTTCCCTCCCCATCCCTAATATGCATATTCAAATTAGGATTCGGTTCGGCCGGGCAGAAGGATTCGGAAGGCCGAATCCCGAACCGAATCCTGGATTCGGTGCATCCCTAGTTGTTAGGCTGCTGGGATGGGAAAGGAAGGGGGTGATAACACTCAGTAAAGGGTGAATGAAGTTTATCAGAGCACAAGTCACATGACTGGGGGCAGCTGGAAAACTGACAATATGTCAGATTTCAAAATTAAATATAAAAAAATCTTTTTGCTCTTTTGAGAAATGGATTTTAGTGCAGAATTCTGCTGGAGCAGTACACTATGTTTTGAAAAAAACATTTTGTCCCATGACAGTATCCCTTTAATATCATGTAACTGGCCTGTTTTAGTCCTGTTCTGCGTCTAGGCTATACATATAAATGTTGTCTCGTTTCTAAGGTCGGCGACCCCAGCACCACGACTGGAAGGGGTTAAAAATTAATATCTAGAGACACATTTATCAATGGTAGAATTTATGTGAGTTTTTTATTTTAACTCTAATACATACTCGAAATTCGATTGGGGTTTTTTTTAATAAAATAATTGAATGTCTAAAACTCGCACAAAATTTTACCGCCTTCAAAACTCGATTTGAGTTTTTCTCTTAAAAAAAAACTTGAATGTCAGAAAGGCTAATAACATGCTCAAATGTGATCCTTGGGCCTCTCCCATTGACTTATACATGAACTTGACAGGTTTTAGGTGGCGAATAGTCTAATTAGAATCGTTAAAGGGCCAGAGTTTGATAAATCTCAAAATACTAATTTCGAATGCGAATTAAAATTCAAATCAAGTTTGGATAATTCACAATTCAAATTTGAGTTTTGACCATAAAAAAAAAATTCAACCCTTAATAAATCTGCCCCTAATGTTTATTATTTTACTTTCTATTCATCTTCCAGGCTGTGACATGGTCTCTAATGAAACCGACCCTAGCAACCAAATGTGAGAACTGAAGAGAAAACATGAATCGCTATAAGGTGCCCGAGACAAAATAGTGAGTAAATGGAAATTTCAGCTGAAATCATATTGGGGGGGAATTCCACAGCTGGGATGTAAGAATAACAACTTGCTTCAGAGGAAAGTTTTCCAGACATAAGAGAATGTTGTCGGTCTCTTGGGAATTGAGACACAGAAATAAACGCCTGAAAAAACGAAAGCCCAGGCTGAACACATGTGCACAATGTGATGACACTGGCCAATGGAATGATTTAACACAACAATAAAAAAAACAAAAAACATTCAGGTCAAGTTTTGCTTCTACAGGGAGGTCCTTTACACTAGAAGTTCATCCTTCACTCCTTGTTTCACTCACCCTCTCTGTTCTACTGGGTTTCCATATCATCATCATCATCATCTACCTTCGCTCTGTTCCTCTTCTTTGTTCTCATACAAAAATGAGGAGTGATCATGGTATAGGCCAAAACTTTGGGTGACTAGGGACACGTGGGCCCACCAGGAGTTTTCCTGGTATCCCGTTGGGCCAGTCCCAGACACTGGATAAAGACATACAGTACACTTGATTATGTCAGCCATATTCAGGGGTGATTCGGACCCCTTGAGGCAGTTCCTGTGATGCCGCGCATCAGTAGTGCTGAGAATGCAATTATGCTCTTTTGCACTAGAATAGCCAAATTACGGATTTAAAGGGGAACTATCGCGTAAAAGAAAATTTAATATAAGCTTCATCATACTGAAATAAGAAACTTTCTAAATACAATCAATTAAAAATTCTGTACCATTTCTAAAATAATCAAGTTTATCTTCACTATTCCTCTCTCAGCATCTGTTTCTTTCCATTCTCTGTTTATGCAGCAGTTGGGTGTCAGATATTGACAGTTAGATCCAATATATCTTATAGGGGGCTCCTTTTGCCTAGAAGATGTATTAGAGCTCACTCTATTAAAATCACCAGACATCATGTCTCTCTACATGCAGGATTTGTGCAAAAGGCAGTTATTTTGTTAGATTTTGTTTGTACTGGAATCAGTTATTTGAGTCAGCTCTAATACATCTGCTAGGAAAGGAAGCCCCCCCTATAAGATATATTGGTTCATCATCTGACACCCAACTGCTGCATGAAGACAGATGAAGAGAAACAGATGCTGAGAGAGGAATAGTGAATATAAACTTGATTATTTCAGAAACAATGCAGAATATTTAATTGATTGTATTTAGAAAGTTTCTTATTTCAGTATGCTGAAGCTTATATTTAATTTTAATTTTTGTGATTGTTCCCCTTTAAGGGCAGAGACACACAGGCAGATTAGGGGAGATTAGTCGCCCGGCAACAAATCTCCCCAAACTGCCTTCCCACCTAGTAGAATGAAAATCGCTGGCCGATTGGCACTCGGATCACTTCGTTTTCCAAAGTCGCCCGAAGTTGCCTCACTAGGAAACTTCAGGGAGCTTGGGAAAACGAAGCGTTGAGTGCCATCCCGCCGGCGATTTTCATTCTAGTCGTCAGGAATGAAGTTCTGCTTTTAAAGTTACCAGGAGCATCTTTTTGCCACCCCTGGTGGCTGCCCCTGGTAACTTGCAGGCCAATACTGCCGGAGGCAAGGTTCTCTGGAAATATTCATATCATGCATGGCTTAAAGGAGAACCAAACTAAACAAGTAGGTAAAAATGTTGTACATTATGTTTTGTGCTTCTGTACCAGCCCAAAGCAACCACAGCCCTTTAGCAGTAAAGATCTGTGTCTCCAAAGATGCCCCAGTAGCTCCCCATCTTCTTTTCTGCTGATTCACTGCACATGCTCTGTGCTGCTGTCACTTACTGAGCTTAGGGACCCACTCACAATATACAGTACACATAGAATAGAAATGTCACAATATAAGGCTGATTAGTAATTAATACAGATAATTACTACATGACAGCACAGAAACCAGTGCAATTAGCATCAGAATTTAATAATCAGCAAACCTGTAGCATCAGCTTATATTACAGCCAGGGAAGCTCATTTTCTGCTGGATAATTAGTGACGACCCCTAAGCTTAGCTTCTCAACAGCCAATCAGAGCCGACTGAGCATGTGAGTGTCACAGACACTTTCCAAGATGGTGACCCCCTGTGTCAAGTTTGAATCATTGCTGCTATTGACAAGCTGAAACTTTAGCCTTGTGCAATACATTCAGTATATACAATATGGCATTTTAAACCATATCGATTTTTACGGTTTAGTTCTCCTTTAATAGCAATTCATTTAAACACACTGATACTGTATGGCTGTACAAGCATGATCTGTAGCATGGAGCCTTGATGTAAATTAAATGCTAACATGATTCCGGTTAATAGGTGTTGTCTTTAAACTGGTGAAACGACCGTTCCCAAAGCCTCAGCACAACACCAGAAAGCCTTGCTCTGCCCCTCAGCAGGATTTATTCACTCTCTCTGGATTTAGTGCTGTTGCCAGAAGCTCACGGGATCCTTTGCTTTGGATCAGCATTTGGATAACCAACAAGCTTTTACTTTTGCCAGTGCTGCATTAAGACAATACGCAATTCATGTATTACTCAAGCCTGCCAGGACTAAAGGTAAATATTATTACAGGCTTTTATGCTCCCTGGAGCCAAATAATCACATTTTACATGATTTATGTGCAAGCGCACGGAGATGCTGGTAATCTCAGTAAAACAATTGTTATGATGCTCTAGTAGTTAACAGGCTGGCGCACATAGAGGTCTGGTTTTGTAGCTTCACAAATGAGTTTTGCGCAGATCACCTCGTTATTTCTGCAGCTGGGTGAATATTAAAGGGCAACTTAAAGAACAACTAAAAACCAAAAATAAATATGGCTAAAATGCCATATATTATATAGTGAACTTATTGCACGAGGCTAAAGTTTCAGCTTGTCAATAGCAGCAATGATCCAGGACTTCAAACTTGTCACAGGGGGTCACCATCTTGGAAAGTGTCTGTGACACTCACATGCTCAGTGGGCTCTGATTGGCTGTTGAGAAGCTAAGCTTAGGGCTCGTCACTAATTATCCAGCAGAAAATGAGCTTCCCCTGTAATATAAGCTGATGCTACAGGTTTGCTGATTATTAAATTCTGATGCTAATTGCACTGGTTTCTGTGCTGCCATGTAGTAATTATCTGTATTAATTACTAATCAGCCTTATATTGTGACATTTCTATTCTATGTGTACTGTATATTGTGAGTGGGTCCCTAAGCTCAGTAAGTGACAGCAGCATAGAGCATGTGCAGTGAATCAGCAGAAAAGAAGATGGGGAGCTACTGGGGCATCTTTGGAGACACAGATCTTTACTGCTAAAGGGCTGTGGTTGCATTGGGCTGTTACAGAAGCCCAAAACATAATGTCCAACATTTCTTTAGTTAGGCCTTAGTTTTCCTTTAATTCGTGCTACAACTATTGCTGGAAAAAAAAAAAAAAAAACATCAGCATTATACAGTCCTACATGTTCAGGTTGAACAGCAATAGGAAAGCTTTGTCCATCCAGATGTTATACAACTGCCAGCCTCCTCCAACAACCCAGTGGGTTCCTGGTAGAAAACACTTGGAGACCAAAAGGATCCTCAGACATATAAACTTGTACTTTCTTTTTTATTTTGTTTTTTTAGCACTTTATACACATACACCACGCTGGGATACTCACCCGAACCACATAGTTGAATTTTCTGGAGTCGTGGATAGCACTTGAAAAGTCCAAGCGATTGAAGGCTTCCCCAAGGGTACAGTAGCCGTGCCTCTAAAAACCCAAGAACAGGAAATAGATTGAGCCAACATTGGGGGCGTGTATCAATTTAAAGGAATTGTTTAGTATAAAAATAAAAACTAGGTAAATGGATAGGCTGTGCAAAATAAAAAATGTTTCTAATATAGTTAGTTAGCCAAAAATGTAATGTATAAAGGCTGGAGTGACTGGATGTGTAACATAATAGCCAGAACACTACTTCCTGCTTTTCAGCTCTCTTGCTTTCCACCAGGCAGTAACCAATCAGTGACTTGACAGGGGCCACATGGGTCATAACTGTTGCTTTTGAATCTGAGGGTCAATTACAAACTCACTGAACAGTTATGTCCCATGTGGCCCCCCTTATAGTCGCTGACTAACTCAGAGTTAGCTGAAAAGCAGGAAGTAGTGTTCTGGCTATTATGTTACACATCCAGTCACTCCAGCCTTTATACATTACATTTTTGGCTAACTAACTATATTAGAAACATTTTTTATTTTGCACAGCCTATCTATTTACCCAGTTTTTATTTTTACACTGAACTGTTCCTTTAATGGTTATGCGAGTTCACCCACTGGCAATCACGGGGGAGCACTGGGAAAGGGCATCATCAATAGCCTTAGCACCCCATTACAGAAGGACAATGAGAATCTTACCTCTTTGGTACTCCCTTTGTGCACATAGATCCATTTCTCCTGGTGGAGATCTGTTCCAAAGACAACAACAGGTGCAAAGTCAGCAAACACATCTCATAATAAGCTGGACACAAATCCCAAATATTTAGCCTGCAGCCTTCCAACTAGTGATGAAAAGCAACTCCCTATGAGGGTTGTTGGACTGCAGGCTGGACAAACTGGACATAATACTGCCCCAAAGCATCCCCTGAGGAGGGGTATTAGGTTCAATTCACCTCTTTGTCTGTCTGTATCTGACCCTGGGACTGATAATCCCACGTAAACATTAATACAATATGGCCGCGCACACAAATGTGGATGGCAAAACTGCACTGCTCCAGTGGGGTTGAACAGAGGCTGATTAGTCTATATAACCTGCCGAAGTGCAGCCCAAGCAGTTCCAATGTCCTGATAAGCACAATGGGGTAGATTTATCAAAGAGTGAAGTTAGAGATCTCCACAGTCCCAGTGTCGATCTGGGATGCCAGGGGCCCACCAGAAAACCTTATTCTGAGAGCCCATATTCTAAACTATTGGAACCTCAACCAACCTCTTTATTCTCCTAGTCTCTTTTCTCTAAATACTATACTGTATACTTCCATTATTAAACCTCTTTGTTCCCATAAAGAAACAAAGGAATGGCCATGAAATTGGCCAAATGGGCCCACCCGGCGTTTTCCTGGTATCCCGGTGGGCCAGTCCGACACTGCACAGATTGAAATTCTGCCACTCTCCATTCATTTTTCCATTCCGCCACTCTCCATTCAATATACCCCACAGCCGGATATATTGAGGTAGATTTGTCAAAGAGTGAAGTTAGAGATCTCCACATTTTTAAAAGAGTATTTATCAATGGGTGAAAGTGAAAAGTTCATCCTTTGATAAATATGCCTTTAAAAACCCATAGAAATGAATGGAGAGTGGCGGAATTTCACTCTGCGGACTGTGGAGATCTCCAACTTCACTCTTTGATAAATCTACCCCAATATCTCCGGATGTGGGGTATATTTATCAAAGAGTGAAGCTAGAGATCGCCACAGTCCTCTAGAGCAGGAGTCCCCAAACTTTTTCGGCCCGGGGTCGGGCATCCAATTCTGCGCACCGCGTTAGTTGTCTCCTAGGCTCGGCGGCCCAGTTCAAGACTGTCCACGGCCCGGGACTGGGTTAGGGACCCCTGCTCTAGAGTGAAATTTCGCCACTCTCCATTCATTTCTATGGGATTTTGAAAGGTGTATTTATCAAAGGATGAACTTTCTCTTTCAGCCATTGATAAATACTCTTTTAAAAATCCCATAGAAATTAATTGAGAGAGGCAGAATTTTACTCTAGAGGACTGTGGAGATCTCTAACTTCACTCTTTGATAAATATACCCCTATGAGTAGTCCTGTTTCCCTAGGGAAGAACTGAATCCCCTATTTGGGATTTGCAAAAGATTTGGCCGAATCCCTAAATCCTTTATGAAAGATTCAGCCAAATACCTAACCGAATTCAGATCCAAATTAGCTTATTCAAATTAGGGACAGAAAGGGAAAAAAGTGGAAAACATTTTTTTTTTACTTCCTTGTTTTGTGACAAAAAGTTATGTGATTTTCCCTCCCCGCCCCTAATTTGCATATGCAAATTAGGATTTGGTTCTGCCAGACACAAGGATTCAGTGCATCCCTAATTTTTTTTCCTGAGCAGAGGCTGATCGGCTAAACTGAACATTTTGGGCCACAGATTATATGGATCATTTCATGAAGGAAGCTCTCCAGTGCTTCAACCAAAGAAATGAGTGACTTTCATTGGAGTGTTTTGTTGGAAAGATAAACATTCACCCCCCCTCCAAATCTTACCATAACTGGCTCTCAAGTTGTGCCGCTTTATTCACTGCTCTTAATTTCCCTCTCCTGAACTCAAACCCCCATAATGAAAGTACAGGTATGGGACCCGTTATCCGCAAACCTGTTATCCAGAAAGCTCCGAATTACAGAAAGGCTGTCTCCCACAGACTCCATTTTATCCAACTTCCTTTGTCTTTGTAATAATAAAACAGTCGCTTGTACTTGATCCCAACTAAGATATAATTAATCCTTATTGGAGGCAAAACCAGCCTATTGGGTTTATTTCATGTTTATATGATTTTCTAGTAGTCTTAAGGTATGAAGATACAGATTATGGAAAGATCCGCTATCCGGAAAGCCCCAGGTCCCCAGCATTCTGGATAACAGGTTCCATAATGTAGTAAAATGCTGTGAGCTTATAGTTGTGCAAGAGAGCAGAAAGTGATACTCACACTGTATCTTGGTGTTGTTGTTAAACAGATCCTTCCTCCTCTTTTTCACAACAATGTCGTAATTCAGATTATTCAGGACGTTTTCTTTATTGTTCTCCGTGTTGCAATAGCTGCAGGGACAGAGAGGAAAGGACTGTTACTGACTGACTGCGGTCAGGGGAAATAATGACATCATATCTCTTATCAGTGATCTCATATATATCAGTACAGTGCTACTTATCTTATCAGTTATCCTATATGTCACACAGTGTTCCTATCATACGTCTGCCATCAGCTTGGAACTTCCTTGTACTGTAAATTGCAAGTTGTCCCATGTCTACCTACAGAGCACAGGTAAGGGTTGGACTACATGGGCTGCGACAAAACGCCTGCGACAAAAATAAGGTAAGAGATAGAAATGTCAGATGAAGTGGCAGCGCTGATCCGATGCGTCACGACTGTTGGATGCAGACGCAGCCGTGTCGCGTCGGATCAACTCTGCAACTTCCTCCGACAATGCATTTCACTTACCTTATTTTAGTTGCATTCGATTTGTCACATGCGTTTTGTCGGATCGCACCGAAAACGTCCGTGTAGTCCTACCCTAACTCTCGCTCTAGACTGACAATAACATTAGGTTGCTAAGTTTAGTGCATCTGCCAACCAGAAAGCTTATTGCAAGGCTAGATTTGCACTGCTGTTATAGGTTCTCTCTCTATCCTTTTATTGAACGGACAATCGATCATTCAAATCGCAGCCTGGTTGCTGGTGTTAGTGATGTAAACAGTAAATCGGAGAGTTTTTTAAAAAAATTTTTTATAGAATGTAATTGTCTGCAGCATACTAACGGGTAATTGTAATTAACTGCCCCTTTTAGGGTAGGACTACAGACGTTTTCAGCGTGATCCGACGCGCTGCAACAAAATGCGGGCAGCAAATCACATGCAACGGAAATAAGGTAAGTGAATGCATTGTCGGATGGTGTCGCAGCGTTGATCCAACGCGACACAACTGCAGTGCAGCGTCTGCATTCAACAGTTATGTAGAGTCGGGCCGACGCTGCGACTTCATCCGACATTTCCATTACTTACCTTATTTCTGTCGCATGCGATTTGCCGCCAGCGTTTTGTTGCAGCGCGTCGAATCACGCCGAAAAAGATCCAAACAACAGTTTGGAATTTCAGCAGCTTTCTAGTTACTAGGAACTAATTTACCCTAGCAACGAGGCAGTGGTTTGAAGGAGAGACAGGACAAATAGCAGGAAAAAGTAAGGTATGGGGCACACGATATCTATTAAAAATTCCAAAGTGGAATTGCATCACAATAAATTTCAATTTAAAGGTTAATTACTCTTTAAGGGCAGGGGCACACGGGCCGATTCCGTGAGATTTAGTTGCCTGGCGACTAATCGCCTCTTCTTCCGGGCCACAATGTCCCCGAACTGCCTTCCCCTTGCTATAATGAGAAACACCAGCGCAATGGCACTCGCGGCGCTTCGATTTCCAAAGTCACCCGAAGTTGCCTCACGAGGAATCTTTGGGAGACTTCGGAAATCGAAGCGGCGCCAGTGCATTGCCGCGGGCGATTTTTCATTTAACAGGCGGAAGGCAGGGGGAAGGCAGTTTGGTGAGATTGTCGCCCGGAAGAAGAGGCGATTAGTCACCAGGCAACTAAATCTCCCCGAATCTGCCCGTGTGCCCCTGCCTTTAAAGAGTAATTAACCTTTAAATTAAAATTTATTTTTAAAAACTATAAAGTTCAGACCAATTGCTGAGAATAGGGCATACCAAGAGTTAACATACAGTTGAACTACGCCTTTAGGCTCTAATGTTTTGCAAACCTGCTCCTTAATTACAGCTTACATAATGAAGCAATTAGACAGTTATATATGACAGACGCCACGTGAATTGCCAGAATGAGATACACAAGGGCTCTAATTGAGTTTTTCAATGTGACGTCAAGTACCATAATGCACCCGTAATCTCTATCAGTGGCACAGCTTTAAAGTCACGTGGGACTAAACCATTCCTATCCCAATGCACAGGTCAGACCATGTGACGTTTTCTCACGCGTCCCAACTAGAAGAGCCCCCGCTGGGAGTTCCTGGGTGACTCATGTCCATCTGCTCCGCTCAATGTTTGGCTTTCTGGCAGCCAAAATTTCTAGGGGGCAGATTTATCAAGGGTCGAATTGAAAATTCTAATTTTTTAGTGGTCAAAACTGTCAAATTTGACTAGGGAGTCACTGAAACTTGATTCAAGTTTTTTTTAAAAAAATTGAATTCGATTTTACGATATTTATCACACTCTGGCCCTTTAAGAACTCGAATTCGACACTTAAAAAACTGCCGAATTGCCGTTTAATTTAATTGGAGAGGTCCATGGATCAATTTGGAGTTGTTTGTAGCCTTCCTGACATTTGAGTTAATTTCCGGAGTAAAAAAAAACTCAAATCGAGTTTTTAACAAATTCGATTTGAGTTTTTTCGGGACAATCTAATTCATCTGAAGTGTTAAAATTCGATTCTTTTTAAATAAATTTCGATTGGTCGAATTTTGAATTTATGGGAGTTTTTTTAAAAACTCCCATGAATTAGAAATTCGACCTTTGATAAATTTGCCACTTAAGTGTTACACTAAACCTAAACCTGGCGGCTTTAAATACAACAAGATTTTGTCTCAGTCGTTCCAGACCCCCCTGGTGTTTACCCCTTGCAAGAAATATAGGATAAACAAACTTTGAAGAGCAAAACCACACACTCAGGCTGGTCAGATTAATACACAAAGTGACTCTCACTGGAGGGGCTTATAATTTGGCATAGGGTCAACAAGACTACTGAGGGTTTATACCGAAATTACAAGGAACACATCCTGCTCCTTATTTATGTTTTTCCTTGTGTCATCCCCTGGACTGCCCAATGAGAGAGAAGCTTATCAGCCATGTGATAGGCAAACGCCAGTTTGATATCTCTGCCCATTGTAGCACAGATATGGGACCTGTTATCCAGAATGCTCAGGACCTGGGATTTTCCGGATAATGGATCTTCATATCTTAAGTCTACGAGAAAACCATGTAAACATTAAAAAAAAAAACAATAGGCTGGTTTTGCTTCCAATAAGGATGAATTATATCTTAGTTGGGATCAAGTACAAGCTACTGTCTTATTATTACAGAGAAAAAGGAAATCGTTTTCAAAAATTTGGATTATTTGGATAAAAAGAAGTCTATGGGAGACGGCCTTTCCATTATTCTGAGCTTTCTGGATAACGGGTTTCTGGATAACGGATCCTATACCTGTACTGGGTTACTGAGGTTAGAGAAGAGCCCCCCCCCCATATAAAGAGGTAGAAATACATAAGTCAAGGATCACATGAGCCGTCTTCAGGAAGACTTCCTGAAGACGGCTCATGTGACTGGGCCGAAACGTTGAATAAACGACAAACTTATTATATATATATATATATATATATATATATATATATATATATATATATATATATATATATATATATATAGGATTCGACTGAATACTGAACTGAATACTAATTTGCATATGCAAATTAGGGGTGGGACGGGGAAAACATTTTTTACTTCCTTGTTTTGGTCCAAAAATCACACGATTTTCCTCCGTACCCCTAATTTGAATATGCAAATTAGGATTTGGATTCGTTTCAGGTGGGAAGAATCCTGCTGAAAAAAGCCGAATCCTGGCTGAATCGCGAACCGAATCCTGGATTCGGTGCATCCTTAATATCAAATTAAGTTGCATATTACAGAATCTCATCAAACTGGAATATATATTTAAGTAAATATTGCCCTTTTACATCTCTTGCCTTGAACCACCATATTGTGATGGTCTGTGTGCTGCCTCAGAGATCACCTGACCAGAAATACTGTAACAGGAAGAAGTGAGGAAGCAAAAGACACAACTCTGGCTCATGTGACCTAACATTTATGGTTTGTTTTTGTGCACAGTGAATCGTAAAATCCCAGGGGGCTGTCCTTATTTATTAAAATGGCAGTTTTCTATTTATGATTACCCAATGGCACATATGACTATGAAGATTTTCATTCATCCAGGTCATGGTATATCTAGTACAGCTAAATTTTAGTGGAAGAGTTTATATGCCGAGAACTTCCCACACCAGTCAGTTGAACTGAAGAAGCTGCTCGGGTGAGTAGTGAAACGTCTAAATTGATTACTCAGCAAGTCCAGTTGTTTTAAAATTTGCCTATACTAGATATACCAATGGCACATAATGATAAAAAAGTATATTATTATATATATTATATATTTGCATGAAGCAGGGTTTTACATATGAGCTGTTTTATGCAATATCTTTTTATAGAGACCTACATTGTTTGGGGGGGGTATAGTTTTCCTTTAAAATAAACGCCCCACCACATACATAATTTAGTGTATAGTGGCCCTTCAAGTGTCCTTTCAGGTGACTCTACAATTCCCATTACTCACTGGTCACATGGATACACAAATATAGTCCATTATGTAGTCCGTCATGAGCCGACAGCTGAGAGGAGTAAAGTGACGACTACATCTGTTTGTTTAAGTTTCCCTTTAACAATATGGGCGCAGCTGTACGACACAGCTCTGAATACCTGACCTTTTCCATTGTGTTTTTGTGTCTAAATTCCGCATGACAACATGAAGGGCACTTGAACTGGCGGTTATGGCTGCAGTTGTGCAATTCGCTGCAGCTATAGAACTATAGTCCGTCACTAGGATACATCTTGCACAATAAGTAAGAAAACACAAAGCTTTTCCATGTTGTTCTGCTGCCCAACTGTGATGCTAATGAAGGTTACAAGTAAACATCATGATCATACTTGTGGTTAAACTGTAAAAAAAAATACAATTAAAAAGTATCTAGCAGTGGTTGTACTACAGCTCCCAACATGCCCAGGAAGACTAACAAGGATTTCATAGTCCAGCTTTAGTATGCAGGGTAATAATACCATCCCTTAGCACATGGAAAGCAGACAGAATAATACAAATAATAAGAATATGCCCCCCCCCCCACTGCAGCATTAGTTGTTATGCACCCTGGCTGGGCAATGAGTCAGGTCTCCTGGTTGCCTGCCAACAGCCTCTAGAGCCCCCCCTGCTGGACCCTGACAGCACCCAAGTCACATGCTAAATTTAAAAAAAAAAATAATAATAAAAACAAAGTGTATTTTTCCAGCAGCTCAGATGTCAGCAGGGGGGAGTCGATCCCTCCGGAAAGCTCTCGGCCAAGGAGCTGTTTACATTCCCCATGGATCAGTTTCATTGGGGGAAGATTAACAACAGGCACCGGAACTCCCTTCCCACCCAGGGCACCTTGGCACTGAAGGGTCAGGACGAAGATGGGAAAACAATGGGGTTAAAATTCCATATGTTACAATGGGAGATGGTTTAACCGTTTAAGGGCTGCTTCACACTAAGGCTGGGTTCAATGAATATTGTTACTAGTTTTTCATCACAGGTATAGCTGTATGTATAGGGTTTGTTTGTGTGTGTGTGTGTGTGTGTGTGTGTGTGTGTGTATGTGTGTATGTATGTATGTGTGTATGTGTGTATGTGTGTATGTGTGTATGTGTGTGTGTGTGTGTGTGTGTGTGTGTGTGTGTATGTGTGTGTGTATGTATGTGTGTGTGTATATGTGTATGTGTGTGTGTATGTGTGTGTATGTATGTATGTGTGTGTGTATATGTGTATGTGTGTGTGTATGTATGTATGTGTGTGTATGTGTATGTGTGTGTGTGTATGTGTATGTGTGTGTGTGTATGCATGTGTGTGTGTGTGTATGTGTGTATATGTGTATGTGTGTGTGTGTGTGTGTGTGTGGGGGGGGGGCAGGTCAGATTGTTCTAATGCAGAGTCACAGTATCACAGAGACTGAATATTAACCCCTTATGTGCCAATGGCTCATTTATACTAAGAATGTGTTAAATGAGATAAAAAAGGAATGCCTGGTTACTATATTGCCACGAATATTATTACAGATGTGACTGTAGGTATGGGGTTTGTGGGGAGGTGGCAGGTCAGACAGTTCTAGTGCAGAGTCACATCATCATAGAGATCACCTAATGGACTGAATATTAATGGACTGCCAATTTTCCATCTTATATCATTATTATTATTATTATTATAATTATTATTATTATTATTATTAGACAGGTGGAGGGCAATGTGACAATATCAGTTAACTTAACCCCTGTGTCCCATGACATATCTTATACTATATATATATATATATTTATATTGTTATGTATTTGTGCCACTCACTCACCTGTTGATGTCACTGATAAAATGACTCTGCTCCTCTAGAAACCTCTTCCAGCCATCCTCAGTCTTCACCCAGCTCTGCCCAGGGGACCTCCAGTCCTGTCCTAGGAAAGGCATAGTGGCCAATCAGATCCTGAAGGTACAATGCCCGTGCGATTTAACTGCTTCTTTTTTTTTTTTTTCCTGCAGCTGCTGCGATGTGCTCAGTGCTGTGCGTCTGACGCCTCCTTCCCCTGCTGCATTATTTATAGCTGAGGCTGCTGCCTTTGTTGCCGGAAATGTGAGACGCTCCTCCCCCTCCAGGACACGTGGCTTTTGTTTATCCCCCGCTGCTGCTGCTGCTGAGCATTGTGATTGCACAATCCCGAGAGGGACAGCTGCTGATTCCTGGGCACAATGTCACCCTCAGTCACTGCGATTCAGAGGCTACAGCTCTCATCTGTGCTTAGTCACAATAGAAGGCAATATAGTAGAGATAAGGGAGGGGAAGAAGAGCTGGAATAGGGACCTCCACCCCAAAAGCCACAAGTGTAATAATAAATACGCCTAACATTCCAATATAACAAAGTGAATCCCTTTCTGCATTCCTCCCAACATTTGGAAAACAAAAAGAGGGACAAAAACTTGTGCGGCACACAGTCAGGTGACATTTTTTGACCACGCCCATTAATGGCCACCCCCCCCCCCCCCCCCTAATTATTTTACAAAACATTTCCAGGAGTTTTAGATAAATGTCTTATGTGTTTACAGTAAATTGCCCTTTAAGCTGCTGGTCGGTTCTCCCAAGAGACCTGCTTATCTTAAATAGTTACAGTTGTTTCTTTGCTTATCTTAAATTATTACAAAAGTATCCAGGTGCAACTGATGAGTGTTCTGGGCTCTCTGCCAGAAAAGTCTCTTATTTTAATTAAGTTTCAGAATATTTGTGTCTTTTTGTGGAGTCAGTGCAGGAGATCAAAGAGAAAGTCAGGACATTTCAGTAAGAAACCCGGGACTATGGGCTGAGCTGTCAAAATCGGGCCTGTCCCCCGAAAACAGGACAGTGACAAGTTACAATGCTTTCTGTCATTTTCTGAATGTCCTTGCTATTGACCCTACATTCCATCTGAGTGTCTCCTCTATTCTCTGCAGTACTGGTTCTGACTGTTGAAACAATGTAGCAAAGTACCCAAGGGAGAGCTGACCTCTGCTACATCGTTTCAAGTCACAACCACAGACAAGAAAGTGATTAACAAACTAAACTGCTAATAAAGCTGAATGTATATTAGAAAGCTGCATAAAGAACAGAATTCCCATTTAACGTACAGTGCAATTCAAACGAGCAGGGAGACCAGAGGTAAATGGCTTAGGATTTGCTTTACAGAATTAGTATGGGGCTTAGAATTGTTGTAATGTAAAACTCTATGTTTAAGGGAAGGCAGTAATGGGTAACTCTAATGATAGAAATTGCATGGCTGCAATTATATTTTAGTTTGGATCAAGTACAAGGTACTGTTTTATTATTACAGAGAAAAAGGAAACACTTTTTTAAAAATATAAATTATTTATTTATTATTATAATTCGGAGCTTTCTGGATAACAGGTTTCCGGATAATGGATCCCATACCTGTACTTTGGACACTTTGGGGGAGGGGAGGCAGGACCACCGTCTCAACCACTGGCCTAGATTGTATGGACAGAACCCTCTGATCTCTGTCGCTCTGTATCTGTACTGTATATCATGTCATAGATAGATAACAGACAGACAGATAGATAGATAGATAGATAGATAGATAGATAGATAGATAGATAGATAGATAATAGATAGATAATGATGATAGATAGATAGACGATTGATAGATAGATAGATAGATAGATAGATAGATAGAGATAGTTAGATAATAGATAGATAAATAGATAGATAGATAGATAGATAGATAGATAGATAGATAGATAGATAGATAGAGATAGTTAGATAATAGATAGATAATAGATGATAGATAGATAGATAGATAGATAGATAGATAGATAGATAGATAGAACGAAAGATGATAGATATTCTATATAGATATTTTGAGAAAATTTGCAGTTGGTTTTAAATTTTTATTGTTTGTGATTTTTATGTTATTTATTTTTTTATTTAGCAGCTCTCCAGTTTGCAACTTTTATAATCTGGTAGTTAAGGTCAAAATTCCCCTAGCAACCATTCAGAGTCTGACAGATTCAACACATATATATAATCTGTATATATATATATATATATATATATATATATATATATATATATATATATATATATATATATATATATATATATATATATATATGCCTTCAGTGTGTGTCAGTGTGTGTAACCAGATCATGCCCCAACATGTTGCTAAATATTTATAAAGACGCCAGGCGCTGGATTGTTTTGAACAGAAAGTTCTGTGCAGCAAGGAGAAGAAGGAGGGGGAACTGACAGTTTCTGTGTCCCGCCTCCTTCTCTTCATAAACCAATCAGGAGCTGCGTCTAGGCAAAATACAGTTTGACCTACACACAGTGGTTGAAGATTAAAGGGGAAGTCAGTAATCAGATATCCATTTGGTTTGTAGACTTCTACTAGGTAGTATTTTACCTTACAATGGACATTTTGTTTTATGGAGAGGGGCATATGACTGGTTGGATATTTATTATAACTGTAATGTACAAACTACAGACCTCCAGCAATTATACTGCTACAACTCCTTGTACCCACTGTTACTCAGCCGCAGCCACAAGGTCTGAAAATACTCCTGATTTTGTATTTAGTGTTCCTTCATCTTATTACATTGCCCTGATAGCCAGCTGCTTCAAGCCGATAATCTTGCATTATAAAGCTATCAGTTCTATAATAAATCTAAACCTGATGAAGTCAGCTCATATGAGCCACATTGCATCACTGATTCCCGGATACATGATGGCAGCTGCCTTTTCCCTTGGGTGCCCTTGTTGGATTGTTGCCACCATCAGAAGTCTGGCCAATGAGGCGGTCAATATACCAATATAAAGCTGTCAGTGGATGCTGGGAGTTGTAGTTTATCACAGCCAGAAATAATTCCTTCTTTCTAGGGAAGCACAACGCAAGGAGTTAATGTGTTCCTTACAGCCTTTGCCAATGTCCATGTAACTGTGCCGGAGAATTGACGTAGCCAGCATTCCTTATAGGAGATACTATGCCTATTATCTATAGGAATGCTTGATATTATTTCTGTACATGTTCGGCATGCGTTATTCTGCTCAGGGGACCTTATTTATCTGCATATTTGTGTTTATTTGTATAACTAGGAGCAGCCATAATGGATAGATATACAGTATTCTTTCTTCGCTGTACTAGGAGATTAATCCCCATATGTAATATAAGGCACTAAATTTGCCCAGGAGCAGTTACCCAATAGGATGTTTACATTTAAACAGGTGACCAGTAAATGCTACCTGCTGATTGGTTGCTATGGGTTACTGCCCTGGGCAAACTTTGTTTTTTGTTTTTTTTATTACATAACCCCCTATGATCTAATGTTCCTTGTTTAAAGGGGAACCAAAGCCTAAAAAGCAACATGAACAGAAATGCACCATTTTATATACTGTATTTACTGTACCAACCAAGAGAACCAACAGCCCTGTAATAGTAATGATCAAGGCTTTCAAATTTGTCTACAGCAACTTCCCATCTTGGATCTTCTTAGGCCATCTTTTGTGTCAGTGGCACTGCACATGCTCAGTGTGCTCTGGGCTGCTGTTGGGAAGCATAGGAATACGTCAGTTCTATGCTGCCATGTAAGGGATCTTGCATTAATTACATATCAAAATCTTATTGTATTATATTTATAAATACTGTATATTGTGAGTTGGGCTTAGGCTCAGGGGAGCTTTATTTGTCCTTTGAGACCATATTGAGTGCTGGCAGGTCTTTGATCTTCTGTGTTGCATGTTATAATATAAAGAGTGGCACTGTATAGATCAAAGTATCGACTGGAAACAAAAGGGCAAATTTACTAAAGGCAGAAATGACCGTCACTAGCGAAAATTCGCCAAAATGACAATTCGCAGCGACATTGTCAATTTACAAAAAGGCAAAGCGGACAATTTGCTAGCAAAAAAGCTCAGCACTAGAGAAGTTTCACGCCATTGAATGTTCGCTCAGACGAGGGATTGTTACTCTGCAAATTCATCGAAGTGCAAACTCTCCAATATGTTACGCTTTTTGCCAGAGTCTGTTTTGGCAGATTATACCTGGCAAATTGATAAAATGAAGCTACGTCCTCAACATTATTATATCAGTGACAGCATATCCTGTGTGCCAAAAAAGTAAAAAAATTAAAATAGACAAAACACTGTTTTTTTTTATATTTTAATGTGGGATTATGTTTAAAAGTTGTAACTGTTACATACCGTATATACTCGAGTATAAGCCGTCCTGAGTATAAGCCGAGGTACCTAATTTTACCTCCAAAAACTGGGAAAGCTTATTGACTCGAGTATAAGCCGAGGGTGAGAAATGCAGCAGCTTCTGGTAAGTTTCAAAAAATTTAGGGTTTCTGCCGGCGTCTCGTTTTTGGATGCCAGCGTCTCGTTTTTGGATGCCGGCGACCATTCTTGGACGCAGGCAAATATTCTTGGAGACTATTCTTGGACGCCGGCGACTATTCTTGAACGCCAGTGACTATTCTTGGGCGCCGGCGACTATTCTTAGACGCCGGCAACCGTTTTTGCGCTTGACCCGAGTATAAGCCGAGGTAGAGTTTTTCAGCATATTTTGGGGGCTGAAAAACTCGACTTTTTGTCACAAAACAAGGAAGTAAAAAATGTTTTCCCATTCCCACCCCTAATTTGCATATGCAAATTAGGATTTGGTTTGGTATTCGGCCGAATCCTTCATGAAGGATTCAGGGGTTCGGCCGAATCCAAAATAGTGGATTCGGTGCATCCCTAGTTGTTATTGTGTTATACACATCTATAGAAAGCTCCCAGGTTTCCAATCTAAAGATGCTGGAGGTTTCTGAGCCGGATATTGACACAGTTAATGCTGCTCCACTGCCAGACTTGCTCCATATTTGGCTTTATGTGCCACAGAGTATTGGCAAAAAGCTTCTCTTTAAACAATAGAGAGACATAATTGATGCAAGGGGCAGGCACACAAAGCACAATTAGGAAAATCAACCCTTTGCCCCTCTCCTAGGATTCCATGGGAATATTCAGTTTAATGTCTCTTGTTAAAGGCATCATCGTTATCATCGTTATCATCGTCATATTGATGGCTCTGTTAATATGGTTCTTTTGTATATAAAACATAATTGTTGTCCTGTATGATACAGTATGTCGAAGTAGTAGTGGGACATGCTATCTGTCGGTCTTTTGATTGTAGGCAGTGTTGAATGGATCTGCTAGGCAGGGCTGGAACTAGGGGTAGGTAGAGTAGGTGCCTGCCTAGGGCACAATCATGGAGGGGGGCACACTTTAAGGGGAATTTTTTTCTTTTTTTTTTTTAAACTTTGGTTTGCTTGCCCTTTAATAGTCTTTAAATGTTATAAACCACCTGTTCCAACCCCCTCTTGCTGTGATTCGTACTGCAGGCAGAAGCATTCCCCACCTCCCTCTTGGCTGCTGCTGGCACAAGTACATATTTGGGGGCAATATTGTGGATTTTTCGGCTGCTGCTGGCACAAGTACATATTTGGGGGCAATATTGTGGATTTTTCGGCTGCTGCTGGCACAGGTACAGATTGGGGGTAATGTGAGGGATTGGCTGCTGCTGGCTCAGGTACAGATGTTTAGGGGAATATGATGGATTTTTTGCTCGCTGGCACAGGTACAAATTAGGGGCAATATGATAGGTGTTGGCACAGGTACATGGTGCAACATAATAGCTGCTGGCACAGGTACAGGGGGCAATATGAATTGTAAGGTAGGAAATGGCAATGCAGGACCGGGTGAGGGGGCACTGATTGAAGTTCTTGCCTAGGGTGACAAAATACCTTGGCCCGTCCCTGCTGCTAGGGCCCACCCGGGGCCACTCTTGCCATGAGGCTAGGTGAGAATCTTGCGTCAGGCAGCAGTGAGTGGCCAGTTACCAGGGGTGACAAAAATCTGCCTCCTGTAACTTTAAAACAGAAATTAGGCTCTGCTAGTGCAGAGAACACAGCAGATCAAAGGGGGGCTGCATCGCTAATGCAATGAGCACCATAGTGCTCATTGCATTAGCGATGCAGCCCCCCTTTGATCTGCTCCAACGCTGGAGTTTTAAGCACGGATTGGGGGGGTCACCTGTGGGCCCACTAAAGAATGACACCCTGGTCCCACTCTTACAGCAATTAGATATGGACTGTCCTAAATGTAACAGTTTTTTTTAATAGTTCCATGATAGAAATAAGGATGGACTAATTTTCTATGTTGGGGTCTACGTACAGTATTTCACTGATACAATACAAGCCAAGTCCAGTGCTGGTATTACAAATGTACTGGCAACGCACTCCAGATCCTCCCCAAAGCTCACCCTCTTCTTCTCAGCGTACATATTCACATATCACATAATTATTAATTAGGCCCCAAAAATGTCTAAATGTCTAGAGGTTGACCTGTTTTACCAATATTTATTGAAACTGTACATGAATTAGGGCCTCACAGGGTTTTATACCTCCTGGGTCCTCCTGCAGCCACAGGTTTGACTCCTCTATAGTTACACCCACTTCACTACTTAGGTCTGTAGTGGAGCATAGTAAGGGAGTAGTGCAGCATGGAGTAGTGAGTCCTTAGTAGCCAGTGTCAGAGTAGGGCCAACAAATTAGGGAACCCAGTATAAAGGTGACAATCTGCACACGCCCATTTGCAACATGTGCAGGTGAATCCATAGGGAAAAGTGAAAATGAAGGCCAATTGAAAAATTGCTTAGAATTAACCATTCTATAACATACTAAAAATTAACTTAAAGGTGAACCACCCCTTTAAGATGCCAGCATTTGGAAATATTGGGATATATGTACTTATTATCTTCATAAGTGGCGGAGTTAACAAATAGAGCACCACCTACAGCTGAAGCCAATTGGATTTGTGCATTAAATCCGTCATGACTCGAGATAAACGTAACTCATTTAATGCATTTAACCTTTCCATTAGCATATCAAAGCACCATTGTTCACAAATGGTAAACTCTTTAATTAGCTGGGATGCTGTGACGCAATTTTCTGTGTTAAATGGGATAAGTGGGTTAAATGCATTTAGATATTCCAAAAGTGGAATCATCTGGTACACATGGATTAAAGTTTTGTTTGGAATTACATTTTTGACTCTTTCCAGCTTTCAAAAGCGGGTCATTGACCCATCTAAAAAATGGTCTGTAAGGGTAGAGGCACACAATGCTATTTGGGGGAGATTAGTCTTCTTCCGGTGACTAATCTTCCCACAATGCCTTCCCGTCAGCTAGGATCGAAATCGCCGGCGAGATGGCACTCAGAACACTTTGTTTTCTGAAGTCACCCGAAGTTTCCTCGTGTGGCAACTTTGGGCGACTACGGAAAATGAAGCACTCCGAGTGCCATTCCACCGGCGATTTCGTTTTTAGCCGGCGGGGAGGCAGTTGGGGAGATTAGTCGCCCGAAGAAGAGGCGATTTGTCGCCGGGCGACTAAATCCCTGAATCTTCTCATCTGTTTCTGCCCTAAGGTTTTGGGCTGAAGGCAGTGGAGGAACTACTGGCGGAGCAGGGGGTGTGAGCGGACCAGGGCCCGCACCCCCTCAGGGCCCCCCAGCAGCCCGCTCGCCAGTGAAATCCGTGTGTACGGCGGGGGCGGGGCCTGGCTGCGCGTCACGCACCAGGGCCCACCCCCCTCTAGTTATGGCACTGGTTGAAGGGCTCCACGTATTTTTGCAAAAGCGGATCTGATCCTTATTCCTGCTCTATTGATTTGAATCTGATCTGCTTGCGTGCACATAGTCTTCAGTCTGAGAGCAGCAGAGCCCTGATAAATTCCAAAATGAGGAGAGCACTCAAAAGTTAGCAAAAATATGCTGTGGTTACATTTATTCAAGGCCACTACACGACATGTTTCGGGTCCTTAAACCCTTTATCAAGTGTAACAAATACAGAACAGATCAGGCTTTATAAGCCCTCCCATTGAGTGAATAATTAGCCTAAAGGCATGCCATCAATTAAATGTATAAAATATCACTTAATTGGTAACTCCATAAAATTTTCATCTGGGTGAAAAAATCCATAGTGTCCATAAATATCAGCATAAACTGTGCTTTAAAATCTTCAATATTCAAAAAAGTGCTGTGGAATAATATATAAATATATATAAATATATAAATATATTAAATAAGTACCATACAGTGTCGGACTGGCCCGGCGGGACACCGGGAAAATACCCGGTGGGCCCCGACCCTTAATGGGCCCCCGCCGGGCCAGACACCTCTCCAGATATCTTTAAAAAAAGTTTTCCTCCCGCAGCGCCGATCAGCGCAGCGCCTTCTGCGCATGCGCCAGGCGCCTTCACGCTGGTGCGCCAAGCGGCGCCTTTGTGTGCGCGCACTCGGCGCGTCGCAGTAGGGGGCGGGGGGGGGTCGGAAGGGGCCCTGGACAGTAGTCCCGGTGGGCCCCGGGCCCCCCAGTCCGACCCTGGTACCATACATTTAAAAAAAACAATAGTTAAAACTGATACTTTCATTTCCTATCTAGCAACAATACAATGTATAACAGTCACATAATGTATCAAAGTTAAGCTGTAACATAGCATTTAACATTTACTAGTCTACTATGGATCAAGGCATTTTGTTCATTCACCTGACATAACTTTACACCAATATCAAAGTTATGTCAGCTGAACGAACAAAATGCCTTAAAAAACAAATGCTCTGTAAGGCTACAAATGTATTGTTATTGCTACTTTTTATTACTCATCTTTCTATTCAGGTCTCTCCTATTCATATTCCAGTCTCTTATTCAAATCAGTGCATGTTGTTAAGGTATTTTTGAGGCAAGCAAGCAGATTGCTGAAATTACAAACTGGAGAGCTGCTGAATAAAAAGCCCCCTCCGTACACCCGGAACTGCACAGGATTCATTGCGCGTGAGCTGCTGGGGGGCCCTGAGTTGTTATGCCACTGTAAATGTTAATTTAAAGGTGAACAACCCCATGAATGCAGTAGCAGACATTATATAAAGGTGTGAAACACTGCTATTGATAGTTTATTCGATTTGCTCACTGAACATTTTCCAAAAATGATTTCAGCCTAGGAGGGTTCCTCTGCTGCCTATCCCTAGTTCCAACGTTGGTCACTAGACTAGTCAGGTCTAGAATAGATTGCCTTGTGCTCCATTGAAAAGTCAGACTTTTCCAGTGCAATTCTCACTTATAAAATAAGTCACATTGTTTTTATTTTGCTGCCAGTGCCTCTTGGAGGATGTAGACAATGTTTATTGACGGACATCGTCATGTTTGACAGCTGCCGTCTTGTGTACATTATATTGCTCCACTAAGTGACCCTATGTGACGTTATTGCTTAGTCAGAACACGTTGGTGAAGGTGACAGTCAGAGACACACACATGTGACCCGGTATTGACCAAGAATTCTCAAGATTTATGTGCGGTCTGTGAATGAGGTACAGTTTGTAACCTCAGAGAATTCTGAGCATATGAATAGACCGCGCAGCTGACTGAACAGCTGAATTATTAAGCCGCCAGCCGTGCACCCTTGGATTCTAGAATAACACTAGAAATTGAATTTCCCTCGATTTAAGCTTGAGATTAAACGGTTTTATAAATTTGAGTTTATTTCCAATCACCAGCAGCCCCCACAACTCAATCATTATAATCTACAGTCTTCATTGTAGGAGCAAAACACGGTTATCAGGACTCTTTCCATAGTAATGAAACCAGTGAAGCATTTATTTATCTATCTGTATGGATATATACACACATAAACAGCACATAATTTATTAGCATTAGTAATACATGAAAAACAAGTAAACATAACAGATTTGTTGATTGCCTTTACTTGTAAATAAACTGTACTCCTTGCCAAACCACTTTGCATCCTCATCTTACTACTCTTTCTTTTCTCTAAAGATCTTGCCCATGGGGTGAACTCTGTATCTGGGATCTATACTAATAAGTAACATAGTAATTAAAGTCCAACGGATGTTTGTCAAATCTTCCCCAATTCCAACCAAATTGCCTGAATAATGAATTTCCTCGGTTAATCTCATTGTCTACAGTCCAAGCTACGCTCTCTTAGCAAGATTAGAACTGACATTATTATTATTATGCTTTATTTATACAGCGCCAACTTCTTCCTCAGTGCTGTACAGAGGTTACATATCATTCATGTCAATCCCAGCACCAAGAGAGCTTATGATTTGAGTTTCTATAACACACAGTATGGTTAGTTTTAACCTGCCTATACACATTTTAGTGCAGGAAGAAACCCGAGTACCTGGAGGAAACCTACTTAGATATATGTAGAACATACAAACTTATTACACCAGTCATTGTCAAACTTTTTCAAGTCCCACAAGAAGGTCCAATCTTTGGTCAGAGATCCATTGAAGGTCCAAACTTTGGCCAGGGTCCCGGGGTCTTACTGGACTGGCGGGACACCGGAAAAAAACCTGGTGGGCCCTGCTGGCTCAGACCAGCTATTGGCCCTGCCCCCGACCTTCCTCCTGGCCCCCAGTTGTGGGCGCGAGCAGGAAAAAAAAATTAGGCGTGGGGGCCAAAGGGGGTTTGCGGCTGGAGCGGGCCTGAGGTACCTAATGTGTCTTCACTTATGTGGTGGGGGGCCCGGGGGGGGGCCCTGCAGTCCAACCTTGCAGGGCCCCCTTAAAGGAGAATTCAACCCTAACATTAAATAAACCCTACCCTACATAGACCCCCCTCCCTCCTCCCCCCAGCCTAAATGTTACCCCGGGCAAATGCCCCTAATGATTTACTTACCCCTCGGTGCAGATTCAGGCATCGGAGTTTACGGCGCCATCTTCTTCTATACGGAAATCTTCAGAATGAGATTGGCGTGGCGGCGCATGCGCAGTTGGAGCAATTTTCTGTTTCTCGACAACTCCACATGCGCCGAGGGGTAAGTAAAACTTTAGGGGCATTTGGCTGGGGTAACACTTAGGCTGTGGGGAGGATGGAGGTGGGGGGTCTATGTAGGGTAGGGTAGTTTTTTTTTTAACTTTAGGGTTTAGTTCTCCTTTAAAAGTATAACCTTTGGTCAGGACCCCTCTTGAAGGTCCAACCTTTGGTTAGGGCCCTACTTAGTTCATGAAATGGTTACAGAAAAATATTGGTCTTATGGGGGCAAATTCACTAAGCGCCGAAGCGCCTAACGTTAGCGTCAATTCGCTAGCGTTGGGCATTTTCGTTACTTCTCAAATTCACTAACGGACGTTGGCGTAACTTTGCTAGTGTAACTCCGCAGCCTTATGCCTGGCGAATTTGCGCAACGGACGTAACTACGGAAAAATTCAATAACACTACCTTTTACGCTAGACTTCCTTCGCCACCTCAGACCAGGCGAAGCACAATAGAGTAGATAGGGATTTCTTCAAAAAAAGTTAAAATTTTTGTTAACGCTGGCGTTTTTTTCTATATTATGGGTGATAGGCTGAAAAAGATCGGAAATTTTTTTGGGGCTCCCCTCCTTCCCCCCTACATTTCCTAACTTATGGCAACTTAACTATACAGTGGGCACATGTGTAGGGCAAAATAAAAAATTTATTTGATGTTTTGAAGGTTTCCCAGGCATTTGTAGTGCTGCTACATATTCCTCCATTGAAATTTGAATTTGGTGCCGTATGCAAATTAACCATCGCTAGCGTAACTTCGCTTTGCTTGGCGAATCAACGCTAGCGCAACTTCGCAACCTTACGCTACCCCTGAGCGCAACTTCGGATTTTAGTGAATTTGCGGAGCGCTGGTGAAACTACGCCTGGCGAAGTACGGCGAAGTTACGCCTGGCGCAACTACGAATCTTAGTGAATTTGCCCTATGGTGTTTAGAGAAGGTCTAGGACAGAAAATAAATATTGACCTTAAATCTCATATGACATTGCCTTCAAGCTGGGGTTTCAAGTTTATCAAGGATCATCATACAGAAGTCAGACAGTACTACAGGGCTTTACACAAAACAAAAAGCAGAAAGCGATAGTAACTCACAATAGTACTATGGCCTTACCAGATCTCCTTTGGTATCTGCTGCCCCCCTCTGTCTATACATAGGGCTGTTTTTAGTACTAGTAGGGCTGTGGGCAAAAAAAGAAACGTTGGGGGCCTCCCTTATTTGTATACAGTAGGACTGTAGCACTTCAGATGATAGGGTACAACTCCCAACATTCTCCAATAGAAATTGAACTTCAACAACGACTGATCCAAGTTACTCCAAATTGGTCAGTGATTTAAAGCCATATAAAGTGTTATAAACTGATACTGTCACCATCTTGTCTGCTATATTTACCACCTAAGAATCTGCCCCCCTGGCCAGTTACAGTATCTCTGTCATGGTACCCTAAAGACCACTGTAAATGCATTCAAGCTTTGCTATAGTATATACATAAAATGGGATCGTAGACATGGATCGTCATTGCCTCGACCATGTAGGATTTTGTGCTAATGTAATTTTTGTGGTATAAAAGTGAGTGGCTTGAACTGTACACAATGATTGACAGCAATGTGTTCAGTTGTGGGTGCTGGTAGTTGCATGACTTTAATGACAACTGAAGAGTCACAGGTTGGGCAACACTGATACAAAGTATTATTGTCTCCATCTTGCCATGCTCTTACCATCTTGCCCTTCTGTGTCTATCTTTCCCTGTCTCCATCTTGTGTTACTGTTTCCATCTTGCTCCACTGTCTCCATCTAGTCCTACTGTCTGTATATTTCCCTACTCTCACTATCTTTCCCTATTGTCTTCATCTTGCTCTACTGTCTCCAATGTTGGACTGGGACACCAGGGGCCCATCCAGAAACCTTAGACCAGGGGCCCACCAAAAGACCTTAGATCAGGGGCCCATTCTCAGTACTATTATAATTCCTCTCCTCACTCAACCTCTATTCTCCTAGTCTCTTTTCTTTACATGCTATAATCTGTTATTCAGTCTATTTAGTCTGTACTGCTAGCTCTAGCTCAACTGTTCCCATTTAGCCATATTGTCTCTACCTTGCCCAACTGCTACCATCTTGTCCTGTCATCTCCATCTTGCTCTACTCTCACCATCTAGCACTACTGACACTATTTTGCACTACAGTCTCCATTTAGCTCTACTGTCTTCATCTAACTCAACTGTCTCTATCTTGCCCTTCCGTTGCCCCTATCTGGACTCTTTCTGGATTTTTGCTACCCCATATTTATGTAAAACAAATATTTCTGCATGTAAAAAATCACATTCAGTTGGGAAACTCATTATTTTGATTCTCTTTTCATATAGACTTTACGCCCAGTCTTTAACTTCCTTAACTGTGATTTTATAGCACTTTAATGACAACTCTCACCTGAAATTATAAAGCTCATGTAACAGTACAAATATTTCTCAATGAGCTCTATAAGTACCATACTTTATTTCTTAATAATGGTTGCTTTCTGCTCTGGGAATTTGAGGAATGGGATTTTTTTACTCTTTTTTTAATACATACACCACAAGAGATTCCTTTAGAGGATGTCATTTCTCTACTGCAAAACATTTGTTGGTATTGGGCAGTGTTTAATGGATCATATGTTTCTTCCAGCACAGTTTATAACCATTTAGCTTTATCTTTTATACTATACGTTTGTACTTGTGTCACTGCCACCCAGCAAACATTTCTGCACGAAGGTCATTCCTTCACTTTCCATGTTCATCATCAAGGGCTCTTACATGACACCAGGATGGGTGATAGACTGACAGGGGCAATCTGACCACTGCTCTTTTATGTGCCACTGGCCTTAGGCTTATATTTTTATCTGCACCTACTGTTTATTGTGTAGTTTGGATCAATGTATTTTACCAATTGTTGTGCTTGGGAATGCAAATTGGGAATGCAAATTTCCAGGTCAGGTCCCTGAATGTCAGCAAACTGATTGGCCAAGTCTAGCAGAGAAACTGAAAAAAGTAGAGCCAATTTGGTGCTTTGGGCATTAAAGTAACAGATGCAAAATGAAAATGTAGTTAATCTCCTTGACAAGATCATCAATTCTCTCCTTTTTCCATATTCCTTTCCTTCTGCCCTCCACTTTCCCTCATCCTATCTCTTCTTTCCCTGCAGTTTTTGCTTTCCTCTGTTTTTCATTTCTGTTTCCTTTCCACCTCATTTTCTCTCCTCTGCTCCCTGAGGTCGCCAAACGAGTGGATCTTTTACCGATTTGCCCGCCTTAATAAACAATTGACCCATCTTTAGGTCAGGGGCCCTGTGTCCCTAGCACACCTTCAGCACCAACTTAAATACCTTATTCCATTTTCTTTCTTAAAACCTTCTTTTTTGTTTGCTCATTCCTTTCTTTTTTCTTTCCATTGATTATTAGCAGCCTTGTGGCCCACTGTTAACAGCATAATGTAAATCCTTACCAAATCGTTAATAAAAATCTTTTACAAAATAATGAGAAAAAAAGAACTGCTTAATAAGTCTAGGGTCACTTATGTTGTATTTGCACAGGCCCTTGTGTGCTAATTGTGATTGGGATGGGGGCCCTGCTGAAATGAACATTATTAATGGATAGGAGGTGCAGCTTTGGGAATTACAGTCCCACTGAAGCCTCATTATACCAGGAGATTCCCAAGTAACCTAGTGGTTGTACAATCCATCCTCAGCCTACCAGAACTTCACCTAGTATTCAATTGTTGGTACACTCCAGCCTCAGCCTTCCAGAAGACCCCTAGTATCCTAGTGGTGGTATAATTCAGCCTCAGATTACCAGGAGATTCCCTAGGATTCTAGTTGTGGTACAGTCCAGCCTCAGCCTATTCTAGTGGTGGTAGAGTCCAGCCTCAGCTTACCAGGAGATTCTCTAGTATCCCTGTAATGGTACAGTCCAGCCTCAGCCTACCAGGAGATTCTCTAGTATCCAAGTTGTGGTACTGTCTAGTCAGGGGCGATCCTGGCACCTCCGCTGCCTGAGGCAGCAGCAGTTGCTGCTGCCCCCCCTCCCCAGGAAATTTTTGCTGCCCCTGGTACCTAGTGGGGCGCTGCCGCCTGAGGTGACAGCCTCAACTGGCCTCATTAGCGAAGCACCCCTGTGTCTAGTCTCAGTTAACCAGGAGATTCACTTGCATCCAAGTAGGGGTACAGTCCAGCCTCAGCCTACCAGAAGATTCTCTAGTATCCAAGTGGTGGTACAGTCTAGCCTCAGCCTACCAGGAGAATCCCTATATTCTAGTGAAGGTACAGTCCAGCCTCAGCCTACCAGGAGATTCTCTAGTATCCAAGTGGTGGTACTGTCTAGCCTCAGTTTACCAGGAGAATCCCTAGATTCTAGTGATGGTACCGTCCTACCAGAAGATTCTCTAGTATCCAAGTGGTGGTACAGTCTAGCCTCAGCCTACCAAGAGATTCTATAGTATCCAAGTGGTGGTACTGTCTAGCCTCAGCCTACCAGGAGAATCCCTATATTCTAGTGAAGGTACAGTCCAGCCTCAGCCTACCAGGAGATTCTCTAGTATCCAAGTAGTGGTACTGTCTAGCCTCAGCCTACCAGGAGAATCCCTAGATTCTAGTGATTGTACAGTCCAGCCTCAGCCTACCAGGAGATTCTCTTGTATCCTAGTGATGGTACAGTCCAGCCTTTAGCCTACCAGAAGATTCTCTAGTATCCAAGTGGTGGGACAGTCTAGCTTCAGCCTACAGATTCTCTAGTACCCAAGTTCTGGTACTGTCTAGCCTCAGCCTATTAGGAGTTTATCTAGTATCTTAGTGATGGCACAGTCCAGCCTCAGCCTACCAGGAGAATCCCTAGATCCTAGTTGTGGTACAGTTGAGCCTCGGTTGTGGTTGCATGCAGCCCTGGGCTGTACCAGTGAGCTGATATTTGCATATATATTTACAAAAATATTTCACACCCATGAAACCTTCTACAGCAAACCTCATAAAAACTAAATTTTGCATTCAAAAAAGTACCCGACCCAGTTATCAGGTTTTAGTGTATTGTCTATTTATTTTGTCCATGAATATTTTAACAAACATGCATTTAGGATATATCACTAATCTGGTCATATTCAGTAGCAAGCTGTTTTACCATTAGTCTATAAATGAGTATGTAATGGGATCCAGGGACTTAATAAACGGAGGGTAATATCTGTAACGTATGCTGTACCTCTGGGTTATTTCAGGACTCTGCTCGTTACATTAATTTCTTATTAATCACTGTACATTTTCAAGGGTAAAATCGATACTGGGCCCCATTAGTACTACTGGTTTATTTCACTTTGCTAGTGCTGCCGGCACGTGAACACACTGCATACTGCCAACTGTCAGCTACACGTATATTCACCCAGAAGGCAGGGGGACGAATTGTAGAGGATTTGGGATTGGTCAACAATTAGTACCTTATCACTGTTATGTGTCCTCTCTCTTTTTGTGAACGTTTATAGTCTGATTGCCATTTGTCAGGAAGGAATTTTTCCCCCTTGGAGGCAAATTGGAGAGGCTTCAGATGGGTTTTTTTGCCTTCCTCTGGATCAACTGGCAGTTAGGCAGGTTAAAAAAAGTTAAAAGGTTTAACTTGATGGACTGGTGTCTTTTTCAAACTAACTTAACTATGTTACTATATTTATAATGGGCAACAAGAACAGCACTAGGATTAGGCAGAAGAAGCTGCTGCTGCATCAGAAGAACCAGCGCCAATTCGAATTAAAGTGCCGTCTGAGGCGGTTCCTTCAATGCCGCCCCCCCTCGCCGGCAGGAACACAAATGCGAAGAGCGCAATTGCGGTTTAAAAAATGGAAATTCGGCTCTTAAAGGTACCAGGAGCGGCTTTTTGCTGCCCCTGGATACCTCTCCAGCGTTGCTGCCTGAGGCGGCTCGGCCCTGAGAAGAACCACTTCTTAAACTCAGGTTTTCTGATAATTTGTTTCTTTATTTTGATCAAATAGACCCAAACATTTTGGGCAGTGGCTCTGTGTCATCATAAAACATTTTGATTTTGTAATTCCACCATGCAAGGTTTGGTTTTATGTTGATCTGGTTATTTAATAATACTTAATGGGTTTATTGGCTCATTATCCTTGTATAATGTAGTTATCCTGCTTATCTTTATATGATTGTTAAAAACTCTTGTGATGTAAGCTACATGGCATATGCATTTATGTAATCTTATCGTGTTTGACCTGATTTGTTATAACCTAAATCTTTTATGCTTTGGAAAAACCCAATAAAACCAATAAGATATAAGAGGCTGCTGCCTAGGGTACAATAGGGTAGGGGGCACAGGGCAGTAAGTGACCAGTGTTGGCGAGGGGTTGTGGGTGACCAACGGTGGTGAAGTGGTGGGTGGTGTTGCTAGTGACCTGTAGTGTTGGGGATGGATGGGTGCTGGGCCTTGGGTGCCAGTAGAACTTGGCCTGGCACTGAACTGGACAGGCCCAGATTTGTGGGCAGGCCACAAAAGCCTGGGCAGCAAGGATAGGCGAGGGCAGTGCAAACAAGTGGGACTATGTGGGCACAGTGGCTGTGTGCGTGTGTAGGTTGGGGTGTGAGAGGACTAGGTGTACACCAGTTTTAAATGCGGCCAGGCCTGGATTTGTGGCGAGGCCACATAGGCCCAGGCCTAGGGCGGCAACAAATTAGGGGCGGCATGCCGCCCAGCCGCTGTCTGTGAAGCACTGGGGAGTGCAGCTCCCGAGCACTCTGGTTCAGGTACACAAGCGTTCTCATATGGAAGGGCGTATGTGGGCGGGCGCTAGGAACGCGAGGCCTCAAGGCGCCCGCCCACAAAATCCAGTACTGAATGTGGCACTGACTCTAGAGGGTTAGAGACACTACTGTTTTATATTCTGCACATAGCAGTTGCACCAACTAATATGTGGGAAATAGGATAATGAATTTTCCTTGACTGTGTCGAACTATAACACCCTAGGGTAACGCAGGAGTCTGGGATTTTGAATGGCTGCTTCTCCCTCTGATATAGCTCCTCTACAAACCAAGGAAAGAATTACTGAAAAAAATGTGGAAAAAAAAAGAAATAAAAAATCTGTTTTTATGCCAGAATCCCACCACTGCCATTTATTACATTGCAGCGAAATCCAACCAAACATAACATACAATAGAAATATCATGATATAAATGATAACAGTTAAGTTTATCCTTACATGTACCCATTAGCCTCAGCTGATCCCTACTGGCCACACAAGTAAAATATCACATGGTAGAGTCGGGGACGCGTGCTAAAATTAGGAAAGGGCAATTTATTGAGACAAATTATCCCACTACTGAGTTGGGGTGAGACGCTTTGCAATCACTCACTTCTGTAGCCTTAAATGCACTGGTTCTAAGTTTCTGCTTAAACTCGACAGCAACCTCTCCACACTGATACTTATAATATAAATATTAGGGATGCACCGAATCCACTATTTTGGATTCGGCCGAACCCCCGAATCCTTCGCAAAGGATTCGGCCGAATACCGAACCGAATCAGAACCCTAATTTGCATATGCAAATTAGGGGTGGGAAGGGGATTTTTTTTTTACTTCCTTGTTTTGTGACAAAAGTCACGCGATTTCCCTCTCCACCCCTAATTTGCATATGCAAATTAAGATTCGGATTCGGTTCGGCCAGGCACAAGGATTCGGCCGAATCCGAATCCTGCTGAAAAAGGCCGAATCCTGGCCGAATCCCGAACCAAATCCTGGATTCGGTGCATCCCTAATAAATATATAATACACAGAAGCCATGAATATCTTGTAAATTATATCCTTATAAATGCTGAGTTCTGATGTCATCAGTTATAAACGGTGAGTTCTGATGTCATTTCTGTCACATGACCCACTGAAACTTGTGTATTATAATAAATAAAGTTCCCCCAGTTGCAAAATATGAGGATATTATAAATTACCTTGGAGTTCCATGACCTGTATAAATACACTCGGCCTTCAGCCTCATATATGGTCATGAAACTCCTTGGTAACTTATAATATCCTTATAATTTACAAGAGGGGGTACTTTATTCACTATATAAACATTCTGTATATACACTGCTTAATCCATGCAGTGTTTAATGTAGTAGTACAGGCTAAGGGCAGAGACACATGCTCAGATTCGGGGAGCTTTAGTCTCCCGGCGATAAATCGCCTCTTCTTCGAGGGCGACTAACCTCCCCGAACTACCAGTTCAGAGAGATTAGTCGCCCCGAAGAAGAGGAGATTTATCACCGGGCGACGAAATCTCCCTGAATCTGAGCGTGTGTCTCTGCCCTAAAGCAGGAGAGGAAAGCACAATATAAGTAAGTAGATACTGTTTCCAAGACCCCTCTATAGTTTCTCCCATTGTCCAGTCTGCCCCCGGGCTGGGCAAGTAGAGAGACACTCGGAGATGGATTGAGATGAAATGAGTCTGTGAAATGCAGAACGGATTCCTTTGTTCCAGAAAAGTAAATAAATAGGAGAAATATCTTTATAAATACCTAATACAGTTATCTGGAAACCCGTTATTTAGAAATCTATAAGGGTCGTCTCCCTTAGACTACATTTCATCCAAATAATTACATTTTTTTAAAAATAATTTTTCTCTGTACAGGTATGGGACCTGTTATCCAGAATGTTTGGGATTCTCCGAATAACACATCTTTCCATATCTTGGATTCTTCATAGCTTTGGGGGCAGATTTATCAAGGGTCGAATTTCAAATAAAAAAAAAAAACTTTGAAATTCAGTTCAGTTGAATAGGCCGTTTTCGTTCGTATTTGAATCATACGAATTGAAGTAACATCGTATTCGATATGAAGTTTTTTCTAAAAAAAAATGTTGATTTTTCATAGTCCACCAATTGACTCCAAATAGGTTCTAGGAAGTCCCCCATAGGCTAAAAAAAGAATTTGGCAGTTTTTAGATGGCGAATGGCCGAAGTCAAATTTTTAAAGAGACAAAACATGATAAATTTCGATAATTACATTTTTTCAAATTCAAATCAAATTTGGACTATTCCCTAGTCGAAGTACGCAAAAAATAGCTCGAAATTCGAATTTTTTTAATTTGAATTTTCACTTCAACCCTTGATAAATCTGCCCCTAAGTCTTCTAGAAAAAACATATAAACATTAAATAAACCCAATAGGCTGGTTTTGCTTCCGATAAGAATTAGTTATACTGTATCTTAGTTCAGATTATTTGGATACAATGGAGTCTATGTGAGCAAAACCAGCCTATTGGGTTTATTTCATGTTTACATGATTTTCTAGTAGACTTAAGGTATGAAGATCCAAATTACAGAAAGATCCCTTATGTGGAAAACCTGAGTTCCCGAGTATTCTGGATAACCGGTCCCATACCTGTACCACGGGAATTCTAAGTATCAGTTATTCAGTATGTAATGTTAATTTACAACTAATGGCCATGAGGTTATCAATCATCACTGATGTTGGGTTACACTACTTTCATACTTCAGTATCTAATGAATGGGAAGCTATACCTCACTTATACGCTATTTATTCCTCTGCATAGTTCAGCAACTACATAAACAAGGTTGAATAGCAACTTTTGACTGGGGCAGATGGAAGATGTTTCTGCAGCAGTCATAATCTCAAGAATGTCCCCAGAAATGTTAGGAACCATTAATACAGGTATGGGACCTGTTATCCAGAATTCTTGGTACCTGGGGTTTTCTGGATCATGGATCTTTCCATAATTTGGATTTTAAATCTACTAGAAAATCATGTAAACATTAAATAAAGCCAATAGGCTGGTTTTGCTTCCAATAAGGATTCATTATATCTTCGTTGGGATTAAATACAATGTACAGTTTTATTACTACAGAGAAAAAGGAAATCATTTTTTATTGAATTATTTGGATTAAATTGAATCTGTGGGCCTTTCCTGTGATTCAGTGCTTTCTGGATAATGGGTTTCCGGATAACGGACCCCATACCTGTGCTAGAATGTCTATGAATTTGTCTCTTGCAGCATTCTAGCCAAGCAGCAGCAAGGTGGTATAGATATTGGCACAGTGGTGTCTTTTGCTACCCGGCCAAACTTGGTGGCCACACTGACCAACAGGCTGGACTGTGGCTGCTGAGTGTATTCTCTTGCTTCCGGGGTTGTCAGGTATGATGATCTAGGCAACAAACTTGTAACAAAGTGACCATGGAAATAACAGGGCTAAAACTACATAGTAACATAGTAAGTTAGGTTAAACAAAGACATACGTCCATCAAGTTCAACCTTTTAACTCTATTTTATACTGCCTAACTGCCAGTTGATCCAGAGGAAGGCAAAACCCCCATCTGAAGCCTCTTTAATTTGCCTCAGAGGGGAAAAAAATTCCTTCCTGACTCCAAAATGGCAATGGGACTAGTCCCTGGATTAACTTGTACTATGAGCTATCTCCCATATCCCTGTATTCAGGCCCGGATTTGTGGAAAGGCCACCTAGGCCCGGGCCTAGGGCGGCAGGATTTTAGGGGGGCGGCATACTGCCCAACCACACCCACATTGGTTAATTTTTTAAATTTCCCCTGCACCAATACCCATTGCTCCAGTCCAGATGATGAAAATTTGCACGAATAAAGGGGAGGGGACAGGGGCGACGAACGGCAGTGGGCCTAGGGGCACCCACTATGTAAATCCGGCCCTGCCTGTATTCCCTCACTTGCTAAACACCATCCAACCCCTTCTTATACCTATCTAATGTATCAGCCTGTACCACTGATTCAGGGAGACAATTCCACATCTTCACAGCTCTCACTGTAAAAAAAAACCCTTCCCAATATTTTGGCGGAACCTCCTTTAAATGGGTGGTTCACCTTCAAACAACTAGTGGTTTTCAGATAGATCACCAGAAATAAAGACTTTTTACAAAGACTTTCTATTTTCTATGTGTCACCATTTTTCTAATATTGAAGTGTAAAGTGTAATTTTTCACCTTCTGAAGCAGCTCTGGGAGGGGGGGTCGCCGACCCTGCTGCGCTAATATCTGGGTTTCACTACAGGCAGCTGTTAGAATTGATACAATAATTACTAATATTCCAGAGATGCTGCTGAGAAATGTATCAACTAAATGCTGCAAAATATTAACAGTTTAGAGTCTGCACCTGAATTACTGAGCTGCCAGACTCAAACACCAGAGACAGGAACATTTAACTTTAAACTTAGATTTTGGAAAAACAGTAAAAAATAAATAATGGAAAGTAATTGAAAAAAGTCTTTATTTCTGGGGAACAATCTGAGAACAACTGAATTTAAGTGTTTGGAAGGTGAACAACCCCTTTATACCCCCCAAACAATGTGGTTTCTATAAATATATATTAAATAAAACAGCTCATATGTAAAACCCTGCTTCATGTAAATAAACCATTTTCATAATAATATACTTTTCTAGTAGTATGTGCCATTGGGTAATTATAAATAGAAAATTGCCATTTTAAAAAACAAGGGCCGCCCCCTGGGATCGTAGGATTCACGGTGCCCACAAACAAACCAAACAAACCATACATGTTAAGTCACATGTGCCAATTAACAGAGTTCTGTCTTTTGCTTCCTCACTTCTTCCTGTTACAGTAGGGGGCAGATTTATCAAGCGTCGAATTTCGAGTTTATGGGAGTTTCTAAAAACTCCTATAAACTCGAAATTCGGAAAAAAATATTACCAAAATTCATTAAAAAATTAAAATATTTTAAATTCGGTTGAATAGGATCGACCTGCAAACTCGAATCAAACTCGATTCAAGTTTATTCACAAGAAAAATTTAAATTTTTTTTTTGAGAAATATATTTTTTTAAAAGTTCATTAAACAACGCCAAATTGATTGTAGGAGGTCCCCCATAGGCTAAAACACCAATTCGGCAGGTTTTAGATGGCAAATAAACAAATTCAAATTCTTAAAGGGACAATAAATGATACATTTCAAAATTCGAATTTGAATCGAATTTGGACTATTCCCTAGTCGAATTACACTTAAATAATAATGATTTAATAATTTAAACATTAGAATTTTCAATTCGACCCTTGATAAATCTGCCCCTTACAGCTGCAGTATTTCTGGTCAGGTGATCTCTGACGCAACACACAGACCATCACAAAATGGTGGTTCAAGGCAAGAGATGTAAAAGGGCAATATTTACTTAAATATATATTCCAGTTTGGTGAGATTCTTTAATATGCCACTTAATTTGATATAGACTATCTGTAGCTAAAGTATTCATTTTGGGGGTAAAGTTTTCCTTTAACTAGATTGCAATGAGGAGGGCAATGGCCAATAGTGAGTGAAACAACAGACCTACATTTAGTTCCCTCCAACAAATCTTTCCTTGCAGTTCTAGGAAGGATACTACAGGGCAGTAGGGACTGTCCCACATGAACACTACAAGCACCGTTGCTTTGGTAAGTCTTACTCTCCATGTATAGCATGTTGTCCCCATTAATTCTAAAGCTCCTCACAGTCAACAGCAGGAACCTGTACTGTTAACATCCATGAATTTTGTTACAACAGCGCCACCTGCTGGTCATTTTCTGACCATTCTGACCACCAAGTAGTCAAGGAAGTTGTCAGGAGAAAGAAAGAGGCTGCTCTGATGTCCTTCTTCAAATCTTTCCTAACCAGAAAAACAGACCAGCTCTTTTATTTATCTTTAGCTTTTATTTATATTTAGCTTTTTTATTTAGAAGCTCTCCAGTTTATGATTTCAGCAATCTGGTTGCTAGGGTCCAAATGACCCTAGCAATCATGCATTGATTTTAATACGAGACTGGAGTAGGAATAGGAGGGACTGGATAGAATGATTAGTAATAAAAATAACTATACATTTGTAGCTTTACAGAGCATTTGTTTTCTAACGACCCCTATTTAAAAGCTGGAAAGATTCAGAAGAAGAAGGCAAATATTAACAAGACTGTGAAAAAATAAATAATGGTGGACAATTGAAAAGTTGCTGTAAATACACCCTTATGTTTAGACCTAATCCCATGGCATTTGCCCTACCATTAAAATGCCAATATGTTTGCCTGCCATCACTTAGGGGCAGATTTATCAAGGGTCGAATTTATCAAGTGTCAAATTTCGAGGGTTAAAAAACCCTGGAATTCGACCCTCGAAGTAAAATCCTTTGAATTCGATTATTGAATTCGAAGGATTTTAGTGCAAAAATTTCGATCGAACGATCAAATAAAAATAGTTTAAACGAACGATAAAATCCTTCGAATTGAACGATTCAAACGTTTTTAAGCGATCGATCGAAGGATTTTTATTCGACCCAAAAAAACTTGTTGGGGAAGGTCGCCATAGGCTAACATTGCACCTTGGTAGGTTTGAAGTGGCGAAGTATGAAGTCGAAGTATTTTTTAAAGTGACGTAACTAGAGGGGGGCGGGCCCTGGCGCGGGACGCGCTGCCGGGCCCCCCGCCCCCCTCTTACACCCAAAACCGCCCGGGAATCGTGGCGCGTGAGCTGCCGGGGGGGCCCTGAGGGGGTGCGGGTCCTGGCCCAATCGCACCCCCTGCTCCCCCGGTAGTTACGCCACTGAGTACTTCGATTATCGAATGGTCGAATAGTCAAACGATTTTTACTTCGAATCGTTCGAATCATTCGATTCGATCAAATTTGATCGAATTTGACCAATTCTAAATTCGAATTTTTTTCCATTCGAATTATTCACTCAAGCTTAGTAAATCTGCCCCTTACTGTAGTGGGCTTGGAAATTTGGTCTTGACGGTATTAAAATGTTACTTTTCATATAGATATTGTTGATTTTAGTGTTTTATTCAATTATATACATTTGCAGCAATGTAGCAACAAACTCAGGCGGCCACAGCAGAGCTAAAACTGCCTCCTGCTGAATGGTTGCTATGGGTTACGCAACCTGGAGCAAACTATGTACCTGTTTTTATATTCCCTCCCCGCATTAAACGAAATGGCAGATGCTGCGTCAGGCTTCACTGTTCTTGTTGATCTGTTGTAACACGCGAGCACAACACAAAACCGAGACGACAGGATGGCCACCTGCTGCTGTAACTCTCAGGGTTTCACCATCAGACCCTTCCCTTGCCCCCATGTTTTGTAAGGAGATCTTTGACCTAATGCCTCCTGTTCTGTATAAACTTGTACAGTCACACGCAGGCCATGTGCTGTCTTAAATATAGGTGGGCAGGATTGTTTCCACAAAGTCCAGATTACTTCTGAACACACTTGTGTTTACTGAGCCCTGCAAACGTTCCCCATGCACTCTGGCGCCCCCTACTGTCGCAGAACTTGCTGGCGCATCAGGAATATTGTTACTCCAGTCTGGGACATAAGTAAAATTCATCATGACAATTCATTTAAATTGAGTAGAAAGATCATTGTAATTCACGCGGGTGGTTTGCTGGAAGTTGCACTTCGACAACAGCAGGACACAAATAATATACAGAATATACTGAGAATTAGGGATGCACTGAATCCAAGATTTGACAGAATCCTAGCACTTTTTGCAGCATATAAATTGGTACAAAATCTCAATTTTCACGATACCATTTTTTTAAAGGGATTTTGCTTCAATTTGAATATGCAAATTGCAGTTCAGATTCAGTCTGGTATTCAGTTGAAGCTTTTGCAAAGTTTTGGTAATCAGGCAAATCCAAAAATGATGGATTTGGGCAATGTTCCTATCAGGGGCATTATAGGGGCCCTTGCTGCCCTAAGGCATCATTTTAGATGCTGCCACCTTTCAGGGACTGCATTACTAGTGGAGAGAGCACAATTGTGCTTTAATTCTGATGTAAAGGGAACTATCGTGAAAATGAAATTTTAATATAAGCTTCAGCATACTGAAATAATCAAGTTTATTTTCACTATTCTTCTCTCAGCATCTGTTTCTTTGCATTCTGTCTTCATTCAGGATTGTCTAATCCAGGAGTTGGGCAAATGCTGCTTTCAATAGCAATTGTTTTTACATATAAAAGCACTGAACATTTTTAATTGGAAAGATGCTTAGAATTAGGTTTTCTTTTATTAGACACATTTTTATTTTTACTTTAATGTAGAATATTGCCCTTTTCAACCAAATCACCCTCTCCCAGCCCTACCCCACTCCAAAACCTCAGGCATTGTTTTCTGGCCCTTCAGTTTTGGACTTGTCCTCTATTGCTGAACATGAGCAGAAAACAAAATCATTTGTTTAGTCACCTCCAGGAATGGATGTGAATGTTTAAACATTTTTGGAGACGTTCTGGGATGAATTCCAGCCCTCGCTTTTATGATCTCGCTTTCATAATAAATCTGGCTTCTTCAACTATAAAGGCTGCATGGATTTACAGCAGAAAAATGAGTCTGCAATAGGAAAACAACTCAGGGATGACATTTATGAAGAAAAAGTAAACTTCAGAGAAAAGAAAAAATTAACATTTTTATATCTTATGTTCTGCAGTTCTGGGAGGAGGTGCCTCTCTTTGATCGTTGTCTTAGGCTGGAACTACACGATGCATCTTCTTGAGGTCTGACGTGCTGATAGGAAACGGATGCGACGAGATGAATGCAATAGAAATGTCGGACCTTGTCGCTGCATGCATCAGACACGACATGACAGATGAAGACGCAATGTGCAGCGTTCGCATCCGACAGTCGTGTCGTGTCAGATGCACACAGCAACAAGGTCCGACATTTCTATTATTTACCTTATTTTCGTCGCATCCGACTGCGCATCCGACTGCGCATCCGTTTCCTCTCAGTGCGTCGGATCTCAAGAAGACGCATCGTGTAGTTCCAGCCTTAATCACAGGGATTTATTGTTTATTTTGTACTGCTGGGCATTGGAAATCACAAAGGCTTTCTGCATTTTGTAGGCATATGCACTAAAAGGTGCAACGTTTTCTAATCACCAATAGCAACCAGTCAACAGGTATAGTATAATTTCCAGGGCTTGGAGGGATGGCTGTCATGAAATGTTTGGAAGCCCACAGCATACCATAATATACTTGTTAGCACATCATTTTACGAAACAGGGGTGTATCTACAGAGGAAGCACACAATGTGGCTGCAGGGGTGCCCATGAGACCCTAATTAACAAGCAATTTCAATATATATTAGTAAAACAGGACAACCTCTGGATATTTTGGAGGCACTGAATGTATTTGCTATGGGGCCCAGTAATATCTAGTTATGCCACTATTATGAAATACATGGGGGGGCAAGAATGTGCTACAAAGTTTTGGGGGCCACATTGTTTTAAAATACTTGGGGGACAGAATGGAATGTACCATGAAATGCTTGGGGGCAGAGGGACAAGGGAGGGAAGTGAACAGGCAGCATTACAGTGTCAGCAGTCAACAGGAGAGAGGGAGAGGCAGACACCATTGGACCACCCAACCTTGAATCCCCACAACCTGACAGTCATCAAGACCCAGTCTAGGGGGTCCCACCGGAATGGTCTGAATCAAGTCCTTAAAGGAGAAGGAAAGTCTTCATGCACGTGGGGTGCTAAATGTTAGGTACACCCAAGTGATTGTATTGACTTACCTGAAACCCAGCCCAGTGCTCCTATCAGCAGAAAACTGCACCGGCCCAAGGTTCTTCCAGCGAGCAGCACGGTGCGATCCTCTTCCGGCTTCTTTTTTCTTCTCGCGGCTGTGCATGCACAGTTGAGCGAAAAGCCAAACTTTACATAAAACGTCGGCTTTTTCATTCTACTGCTCATGCGTTTGCCTCGGGAAATTTGAAGAATGAAGAAGCAGGAAGAAGATCGCTCCGTGGTGCTCACTGGTATAACCCTGGGCAGGGGCAGTTTTCTGCTGATAGGAGCACCAGCCCGGGGTTTCAGATAAGTCAATACATTCACTTGGGGGTGCCTAACATTTGGTGCAAAAAGCAGTGGCGGAACTATCGGGGGAGCAGGGGGTGCGGCGTGTACGGAGGGGGGCGGGGCCCGGCTGCGCGTCACACACCAGGGCCCATCCCCCTCTAGTTATGGCACTGGCAAAAAGACTTTCCTTCTCCTTGAAGGTGATAAGTTGGTCCTGTTGGTTGCTATGGGTTACTGTACCTTTGTGCCTTTAACTACATATGGGGCATTGTTTCTGAAACTGAAAATGCTACATTTCCCTTCGTTGGTGAGTGATTTCCACTCTCTCCAATGAATATGAAAAGCTACATACAAACACAAACAATACAAAATACACGTACAAACACACACACACATTGTTTTTAGATAGAAATCACAATCACATAAACATTAACTGAGACATTAACTGAGAATATTTTATGAAAGAGATAATTTATATCCTAATGAGGATCTATTAAACAAAATCTTGCCCTTTTACATTTTTTCCCTTAAGCCACCATTTTGTAATGGTCTGTGTGGCACTAATCACCTGACAGGAAGTAATGCAGGTGCTACAGTATAGAAGCAAAAGCCACAGCTCTGTCCACTCATTGCAGAGCCTGGTCAAGTAGTATTTGCACCCGAGGTGCTTTGCTCCATCCCACTGCTCCCCCAGCTCCGCAAGACACCTAATTGCCGTATCCAACCACCACCCCCAGTGCCTGGTTCACACAGCCCTCTCCCCAGCGCTTGGTCCCCTCTGCACCTTCCAGCCCCTTAAAATGGGATTTTTTTTTTTGCATAATGAAAGACAATATTTTAAGCATTTCTTTAAATATATATTCATTACACATTTTTGGTGTTTTGACCTTTATTTGTAAATGTAATTGCTATTGAGAGTAGAATTTTTTGTTTCAGGAGTGCAGAGGGACACGGATTTCCATAACTATGACATTTAGGGCCAGGGCACACGAGGCTACAGGGGGAGATTAGTCGCCCAGTAACAAATCAATTCTTCTTCGGGCGACTAATGTCCCCGATCTGCCTTCCCGCTGGCTAGAATGTAAACCAAAGCATTTCGAGTGCCATCCTGCCGGCGATTTACACACTATCCAGCGGGGAGACAGTTCGGGGGGAGATCAGTCGCCCGAAGAAGAAGAGATTTGTCGCTAGGCGACTAATCTCCCCCAGTAGCTTCATGTGCCCCATCCCTTACTAATAACTATAAAATCACTTAAAAATGTGGAAAATACTTGAAGGTTAATGGTCCCCTTTAACTTTTCACTGTAACAAAATTGGGCAAGTGAACTGAAATGCCGCTAAACAGACCCAGCAGTGAAGAGACCTGGAGACTGAAAAACAAAAAGTACTGTCTTTAAGTCGTATAGAAATAAAAGGGAACTGTTCCATAACAGAACATCTCACCGGGAGTAACCTGACAGCTAAACACTGTTCTTTCATCTAAATATAATCTTTGTTCTCCCTGTTCTTTCTAGTGAGCAGCTCTTGGAAAAAGGCTTGTGAGACGTTACACTGAGCAGCAGGGTATTGGCAAATAGAGGGGGCAGGGTCAGTGACATTTATAGGTTCCTTCAGGGATCCTCAGCGAGACAAGCACATATGAACTTATATTTCTCTCTGTCCAACCATAAATAAACAGTTCTGTCTATTAAACATTCTGTATTTTATACAAGTCACTGAGCTTGGGTATCACTTGAATTGTAAGGGATAAAAAGGCTCAAGGCTGCAGGCTGAGTTAAATAGGGAACTCTGAGTATCACTCATGTATTATAAGGGATAATGTACCCCCTACTGTAAATGATAAGGATATTAGTAGTCACTGAGGGGTTGTTCTGTGACCATATAAAGGCACAAGGCTGCAGGCTGAGTTATACAGGGAACTCTGAGTTTCACTCATGTATTATAAGGGATAATGTACCCCCTACTGTAAATGATAAGGATATTAGAAGTCACTGAGGTTCTTTGACCATATAAAGGCATAAGTAAAAAAAATAAAAAATAAAAAATAAGGCTGTAGGTTGAGTTATACAGGGAACTCTGAGTATCACTCATGTATTATAAGGGATGATGTACCCCCTACTGTAAATGATAAGGATATTAGAAGTCACTGAGGGGTTTTGTGACCATATAAAGGCACAAGGCTGCAGGCTGAGTTATAAAGGGAACTCCGAGTATCACTCATGTATAATAAGGGATAATGTACCCCCTACTGTAAATGATAAGGATATTAGAAGTCACTGAGGGGTTCTGTGACCATATAAAGGCACAAGGCACAAGGCTGAGTTATACAGGGAACTCTGAGTATCACTCATGTATTATAAGGGATAATGTACACCCTACTGTAAATGATAAGGATATTAGAAGTCACTGAGGGGTTCTATGGCCATATAAAGACACAAGGCTGCAGGCTGAGTTATACAGGGAACTCTGAGTATCACTCATGTATTATAAGGGATAATGTACCCTCTCTACTGTAAATAATAAGGATATTAAAAGCCACTGGGGGTACTGTGACCATATAAAGGCACAAGGTTGCAGGCTGAGTTATACAGCGAACTCTTGAGTATCACTCATGTATTATAAGGGATAATGTACCCCCTACTGTAAATGATAAGGATATTAGAAGTCACTGAGGGGTTGTTCTGTGACAATATAAAGATACAAGGCTGCAGGTTGTGTTATACAGGGAACTCTGAGTATCACTCATATATTATAAGGGATAATATATCCCTGCTGTAAAATATAAGGATATACCTATACTAGCTACTTGATAACACTCCTTGTTTTTATCTAAATATGCTATGTCTGACCATGTCCCCTAAACACTGAGACCCTGCCCTAATCAACCCAAATACTCCCTGGCCAGCCCATTCTTTCATAAGCCCCTGTCCCATTATGCCTGGGGTCACCACCTGTCTGAAGGCCAAGATTTGTGGCCGGGGTCTAGGGCAGCAGGATTGTTACTGAAATGTCCCTTTCACTTTGATCTCCTACTCTGGACAGCCAGAAAAAGATTCAATGTTTCTAAATGAATTGGCTTTTTGGCAGAGAGCCCAGAATACATGGCAGGTGCACTTTTGTAACAATTTAAGATAAGCAAAGAAGCAATTGTAACAATTAAGATAAGGTCTCTTGGGGAAACTGTGACTTGCAGCTTAAAGGGCAATTCAGCTTCATTAGCAAAAACCACAGAAATGTGTTGAAACTTTCATAACCTGCCAAATTTTGTAAAATGAACACGGTAATTAGGGGGTGTGGCCACAAAAATTGGAGTGGTCAAAAAATGTTGCCACGCTACACGCAGAAATTATTTTTGTCCTTTTTTCTGTTTCTAAAATTGTTGGGGGTATGCATGTCATAGCCCTGCCTTAATCACCATTATCCCACCATCTACATCAATGCTCCACCACTTAAGCTCCTTAAGTGGTGGAGCTTTGATGTTGATGGTGGTATAATGTTGACCCCTTGCTCTACAAGGCTACAAATGTTTTATTATTGCTACTTTTTATTATTTATTTTTTCGATTCAGGCCCTCTCCTATTTCCAGTCTTTTCAAATTCAAATTCTTATTCAAATTCTTATTCAATTCAGTGCATGGTTACTAGTGTAATTTGGACCCTAGCAACCAGATTGCTGAAATTGCAAACTGGAGAGCTGCTGAATAAAAAGCTAAATAACTCAAAACCCCCAAAAAGAAATGCAACTGCAAATTGTCTCAGAATATCACTCTCTACATCATAATAAAAGTTAATTTAAACACTTATATAATAATGAAGCAAAGCTGTTGATTAGAGTCTATGTACTGCAGACCAGCATCTGTTATTGGGATTATCTAATGATCCAAGATCATAGGGCATTCCTGCTTGTGTTCATTACATAACAGTGTGCGCAGCAGCAACATCAGAGACTTATTACAGAGTATCGTGTGGTTATTATGAGATTATTGACATGTGGTGTTGGTGAGTAAATGAGATGGAATTAGTACTAGTGTCTGTCAGTATAACCTGCATTGCAGGTCGCGTTTAAAGGACAACAAAACTCAAATTCACTGGAGGAGGGGAGAATTAGTGAGACACTTTGCATACTACTCAAGCACAGGGATCCCGATGTATTTGGGTTTGTTGTCCTTTAAATGAACCCAATTCTGAGTTCTCATTTTCCTGTAGAAATGTCTCTGCTCTGCATCTCTGACCCTTTCTACTCTGTTACTTTCCATTCCCTCCCGTCTAATACCCACTTTCCCTTTCTCCTCTTCCCTGCACTGGAGAGAAAAATATTTATTATTTCTGCACTGTGATTCTAAACTTCCCCTCTTGTCCCCGAGCTGAATGATTTTTGTTACAGCTTGAGATGCATTTTTACCAAAAAAGAATAACAACGCAGTGCCAGGAGATCATTTAATGAAGCGTCACAACATCAAACAACCGCTTCATTCTTTGCAGACATTGATCGAGTTCAGTGGATTTATTGGTATCTTGTCTTAAAGAAAAGTCAGCACATTTAATAATATTTGTTAACGGGTATTTTTAACCTATTAAACGTGTGAATACTATAAGTATTTTGGCCTGTTCACATCTAATAAAATTTGATTCAGTATAAAACTGCATTTGGTAACAATTATAAACTATTGGGTTTGTTTATGATGGCTAGGTGTAGACTGAGGTGGGTGGTTCACCGTTAACTTTTAGTATGTTATAGAATGAACAATTCTAAGCAACAATTGGCCTTAATTTTTTCTTTTTGGAATTATTTGCCTTCTTCTTCTGACTTTTTCCAGCCTTCAAATCGGGGTCACTGACCCCATCTAAAAACAAAATGATGTGTAAGGCTACAAATGAATAGTTATCGCTATGCTTTATTACTCATCTTCCTATTCAGGCCTCTTCTATTCAGATTCCAGTGTCTTATTCAGAAGTGCAAGGTTGCTAGAATAATTTGTACCTTAGCAACCAGATTGCTGAAACGGCAGAGCTACTGAATAGGGATGGGCGAATTTGACCCGTTTCGTTTCGCCAAAAATTCGCCACCGTCGAAATGTCTATGGGCGTCAAAAAAATTTTTTTGACGCACAAAGCCATACAAGTCTATGGGCGTCATTTTTTCGGCAAAACAAGGCGAAAAAATTAGCCTATCCCTACTACTGAATAAAAAGCTAAATAACTCAAAAACAGGAATAATAACAAATGAAAACCATTTGCAAATTGTCTCAGAATATTACTCTCTACATCATACTAAAAGTTAATTTAAAGGAGAACAACCCCTTTAGCTGGAGGGCTTGATGTCCCTGAGATATACTATGTGCTGGTATTTATGTAACTGTTACACAATATAATATGCCCTTCATTTTTTCACCTACAGTTTTCCCCTCAATGGTTCATTTATGATGCTATGGGGCTGGGCCCAGGCCAAACAGGTCCCCTCTGACGCTCCCTTTTAAATAAGTCAAGAGCAGCCCTGACCCCCCCTCCTCCCTCCCTCCATGTTTTTAATAATTGTGTTTCTATCCAGTTGTAGATTAGGCAGAAAGTCTGATGCCGGACGGGGGAGATTATTGTCTTGGCAGCTGCCTCAGAAGAAGTCGCACTTGGCCAACATTCCTTGGATGGAAGCTGTGAGGCCCGGCCATTGGGAATGTAGTTCCATCAGTCAGTTACGTTATTGTCTTCACATTGCAACAGGGCCATATTCCCGTGCTTCACACGTGAGGGCTCATTTACTAACTCAAGTGCAAAACTGCATCCATTCCAATACTATACACAAAGGCAGCGCCGATCCTTACCTTTATGCCGCCTGAGGCGGCCTTCCATTGCAGCCCCACCTCTCCTCACGTCGCTCACCTTTTCAGCGTCGGAGGGGGTCGGGGGCGCTGCACATCGCTAGTGCAGAGAGAGCAATTTCGCTCTCTGCACTAGAAGAGCCGAATTTCCGGGTTGAAAACCGGAAATTCAGCTCTTAGTTACCAGGAGTGGCATTTTTGCTGCCCCTGGCAACCAGGGGGGCACTGCCGCCTGAGGCGATCGGCTCAACTCGCCTCATTGGTGGAGCACCGATGCACCTATACATTTGCCTCTATTAAAAGGAATTTTAAGAAATGACACCGCATTGTGGGTGATTGCTTGCTAAGTTTGCACTTTGCACTTGCTTTGTAAATGAGCCCTGTTACATTCATAGTGCCAGCCAGGAGCACATGCACTAAAACCAAGGAACATATCAGCTTCCAGTGTACATGCTTCTGTGAGCCAATCAGTGGCACGGACCCAACAGCAAGTGAAGCCCATAACTTAACCCAAGGCCAAATAATCAGTTTAATTTGGCCAAACACGTATAACACAGGTTATTAACACAGTCACACAATGCAGAGCCATGTTTTTGGGCAACAGAAAAATGGAGAACCTACCTATGGGGTAGAGAATTTACCTTATGCACTGATCATAGCCCTTTAACTACACTGCTTACAACAGAGAGACTAGGAAGAGCTGGAATGCGTATAGCTAGATGGTCAGCAAGGCTACTGAATTTCAAATGCAGAATGCAATACAAACCAGGTTTGAAAAATGTTACTGCTGATTGTTTGTCAGGTTTACCTTTACCTACAGCTTCTGATACACTAGATGAGGACATAGAAGTTGTAGCATTGACTGATCTACAGTTACAGCTGCTGATTTTAAGCAAGCTTCCCTCAATTCAAGTGAAACTACGGAACATCTTACAAAGCAAATGGCCACAGGCTGAGAAGACACAAACTGTCCTTAGTAGATGGCTATGTTGTCCCTGGAGCTCATCGTTTACTGGTACCAGAGACCTTGCGAGAAAAGCTCATACAACTTGCACGAGAGTCTTCAAGGAATTGTACGTACAAAACAAAGACTACAAGAACTATACTGGTGGCCAGTAATGGATGCTGAAGTGGTAACTGCCATTCATTCTTGTGTTACTTGTCAGAATCATGACAAAACAGCTATCACACATACATCACCACTTCAGCCAGTATTATTCCCTGATTCAGCATGGGAAAAACTTGCTATTGATATTGTCTGTCCTTACAATGCTCCTATAGATTGTAGATTTGCTATAACCTTGATAGACTATTACAGTAAATGGCCTGAAATTGCATTTGTTTCTCATATAACATGAGCTACAGTAATAACATTTCAGTCTACAGTCTTCAGCAGCGAAGGGAATCCAAAGGAGTTAATATCAGACAACGGACCACAGTTTGTCATATGGAAAGTATTTACAACAGAGTTCCTACATAACTACAGAGCAATGTGCCATGCAATAACCCAATCATCTCCTGCTGAATTATTACATGGCAGACAGATGTGCACTAAGTAACATGTTTCAGACATCAAACTTCCACAAAATACTGTGCCTACAAAATCATCTACTGCTGACATTGTGAAACGTCAACAAGCCAAATGCAAGGCTTATACTGACAGAAAACATGGTGCAAGAGAACTGTACTTTCAGCCTGGATCTTTAGTCAGAATTAAGAAACCAGGAATACTGAAACAAGGACAATCTAAATTTACTACACCACTTGAAGTGAGATGCCAGCGAGGACCATACACATATGAACTGTCTGATGGATGCACATGGAATGCAAGTCGTCTTGCTCCTGTTAGATATGACTTTGGAGAAGCTCCATTTGATGAAGGACATTTTCCTACTCCTGATGTCAACTGCAATAGGCCTGAAGAAAGTGAACCTATTAGGCATACTGAGAGAATCAGAAAACTACCTGCGAGGACCCAGGACTATGTGATGTGAATTATGTATATTATTGCTTTAAGATGAATTTTTGTTGTTTATTACATTTGCCCAAATAATTTTCCTATTATAGGGGGAATATGTGGTGTTTATGCAAATGGCCTGTAGATGTCACTGTGCTCATACTGTGCATTCTTCCTGGTATCTTAAAAGTGAAAGTTACTGTTGTGTAATGACTGCATGACTGCATGACTAATAAAGCACTGTTATACTCTACTCATCCTTGGCTAACCAAAACATAACAATAGGGTGTTGCTATTGTTTTGTGTGTAGTTTTGTGTGTAGGCTGCCAGATCCCAGAGCCAAGCTTCAGCAGTTCATTCCTACTGTTACTATCAGATGACTTGATGCTGGTCGTGTAGGTATTATGCACCTGCTGAACTTTTCAGTTGACTCCTCAGTTATGAAACGCAATAGGCCAGTGGGAGCAGGCCCAGGGACAGCATGGGAATGAAGGCTTCCCTATGTCTAATATCTAGGGTCGGACGGGGCCGGCAGAGCACCGGTGGGCCTTGGCCCTTGTGGGTCCCCGTTAATCCATACCCGATCCCTGACGGCCCCGACCATCGATCCCCCACTCCTTTACCTTCCCTCTGCTGTTGCTGCCCGTCCTTCCTTCCTTCCTCCGATCGCTGGAAAAGAATGGTGCATGCAGGGTGGGGGAGCCGGCAGTTGGTGCCAGGGGCCCCACAGGAGGTGTGGGGCCCCAGGTTAAAAGCCATGGTGGGCCTCTCACACCCCAGTCAGACCCTGCTTATATCAGTGCTATGCCTTAACTGTAATCGGAGAACATTTGTTTCTTCAATTTGGGCTTTTTAGCCCAAGCCATAAATTCCACAAATACAAAAGTATGCCAAATAAAAGCTATCAAGGTCATATAGAAGTCAATGGAAGGTCTGTCTGTGCTTTAGTGGTTTTCTGAGACCCGTTTGTTCTCTGTCACAAACATTCATTAAAGAAGAACTAAACCCCCTGACAAAAGTCCCCATCCACAGCCATCAAATGAGCCCCCTCTCTGCTCCATCTCCCCAGAGTCTATTTCAATGAACAGTGTCTCAGATAGAAAAACTGACCCCCAGAAGCAGAATTGCGCATCGGAGATAGCAGACGCCATCTTTAGAATCTTCGTGTTCTTTTATGATCAGTCTGGTGACACAGAGCTTGCTGGCACATGTGCAGTGGAAGGTTATTCTGGAGAATCTTCAACTGTGCATGCTCCAGTAAGCTCAGTGTCGCCAAACTGATCGTAAAAGAACACGAAGATTCAAAAGATGGCGTCTGCTAGCTCTGCTGCGCATTTCTGCTTGTAGAGGTCAGTTTTTCTATCAGAGACACTGTTCATTGAAATAGACTCTGTGGGGAAGGAGCAGAGAGGGGCTCATTTGATGGCTGTGGACAGGGAAGTTTTGTCGGGGTTTAGTTCTCCTTTAAAGGGATTCTCTCATGATTTATATGGTGTCGTTTTTATTTCTAAATTACACTGTTTACACTGCAAATAATTCACTCTACAATATAACATTTCATTCCTGAACCAGCAAGTGTATTTAGTTGTAATATTGGTGTGTAGGTGCATCTCAGGTCATTTTGCCTGGTCATGTGCTTTCAGAAAGAGCCAGCACTTTAGGATGGAACTGCTTTCTGGCAGGCTGTTGTTGCTCCTACTCAATGTAACTGAATGTGTCGCAGTGGGACCTAGATTTTACTATTGAGTGCTGTTCTTAGATCCACCAGGGAGCTGTTATCTTGTGTTAGGGAGCTGCTTTCTGGTTACCTTCCCATTGTTCTGTTGTTAGGCTAATGGAGGGGGATGATATCACTCCAATTTGCAGTACAGCAGTAAATAGTGACTGAAGTTTATCAGAGCACAAGTCACATGACTGGGGCAGCTGGGACACTGTCTAGCTAGCTAAATTTGTTTTCTCTTCTGAAAAATGGATTTCAGTGCAGAATTCTGCTGGAGCAGCACTATTAACTGATGTGTTTTGAAAAAAACATGTTTTCCCATGACAGTATTCCTTTAAGGAAAAATTTGTTTTCTGATTTTTTTTCAGATTCCTCTGCAGCTATTTTCATTCATGCTTTCATGGCATTTGTGGTTTAAGGGCAGGACTACATGGCCGATTCAGCTGTGATCCGACGCGCTGTGCAAAATCAGGCGTCATGTCAGATGTGATGGAAACATAATTAAATTGTCACATTGTGTAGCAGCATTGATGCGACGCTACACGACTGTCGGATGCAGACGCTGCGTCTGCATCTGAAAGTCGTGTTGCATCAATGCTGCAACATGATCCGACACTGCCATTACTTACCTTGTTTCCGTCGCATCCGACGTGACGCCTAATTTTGCGCAGCGCGTCGGATCGTGGCTGAATCGGCCATGTAGTCCTGCCCTTAGACAAAATGAATTTCATCATGGTTTCAAAAAAACTCTAATGACACTTCAATTTGACCTTTAATAAATTTGCCTCCCTGTGAGTGATTGACTATTTTTTGAGCCATGATACAATTACATTACCTTACAGAATTATGCTATTCACATGGGAATTTCTGTAGGATGCTGATATAGTTTTATGGGCTCTGGCCAGGCACCCAGTTAGCAAGATTAGGGGAACTTGCTGCATCTAAGCCTGTATATTGCCATTTTCTGCCTGGCCTGGGCCCCAGTGCACTCGCACCATTCACCCTTGACCAAGTCCCTTTTTGGCAACAGAATCATAACACTACATTTTAAAAATATGAATATATTAATATTTATATTCTAGTGTAACCCTCCAAAAATATCTGGCAGTCAGGAACATCAATGGTTAAACCAGTAATGAAATCCTGTATATAACACAAAGGGCCAAGGGATGATTCCATTAGTGACCCTGATACTGAATACAGTTGGAATAAATATTTTATTTGATATAAATATAGAATTCAAAATAAAAAGTGCCAAAATGAATAATGGCAGTTTAATATCTTAAGCACGAGAACAAGTCAAACTCGGGTTACATGAATTGGAGTTCTCCAGCAAACATACAAAAATCACAAATCAAAAAGGATGGTTTTCATGGTGGGGCAGAAAGGGCCGTATTTGGCCCTCAAACTGTTTTTATCAACAGGACAAGGGACCCCAGGGATGCCTCATCTCATACCCAACTAAAGGCATTACTGGATACAAGCATGCAGCATCATGGGGTTCTTTATGTGATCTTCTAATGATACTTAATAATCTCTCTCATGTGCTCCAACCATGCAAGTGTCCATCTCTTCCCAGCTTTTGCATTGTAGCAACTTTATATGTATATTTTTCAGTAACGTATAGCTATGGCTGGACCTAATGACTTGGATCAACCCACAATGTGCAGCCATTTTAATGATCCAACTCAAGTTCATCAGCAGGCAGGATGGGAGGTAGGTTCCTAAAATATTAAAGGAAGATGATTCCCGTTCACAACTTGTTCCATTCACTGTTTTAGTGGAGTTTGGAACCGCTTTCTGTGAGCAGAGAACCAACAAAGTATCCTGAGATGAAATAGCTGGGGCATACACTGTAGGATGAGGATTAGATCAAGTTCTTGTGGGGATGTAGATTATGGGTACAGTTCTTATCTGCATTGTAAGCAGAAGCTAAGAACTCTTTTGTCTAATGTAAATGAGACGGGACACAGTGCAGTGTAAGGCACCCATGGCCAAACAGTCTGTGGGGTAGCTTCCCCTTTGATGTCCATGTATCCGTGTCTAGGTCATAGCAGTCAAATGAATCTGAATCTTCAATAGTATTATCCGCGGTCAGGCAGCGACCCCCAGTAACATACAGCTTATTCTGTAGGACCGTGGCACCATGATGCATTCTTCTGTCCTTCATGTCTGCACATTTCATAAACTTGTTCTGCTTCATATCATAAGCAATAATTCTCCTGGTGTAACCTGCAACGCAAAATAGCAAAGGCTTTCAGGATTGAAGGTTTGATTATAACTCAGCATTTCTAGTTGTTTTAGAAGCAGAAACTATAGCCCTGAAAATGTTATGGCCAGAGCTAAATTGGTGGCCTGGGAGACCTTGAGATGAAATTGTGACTTAGCCCCTTATCCAAATATTTTCAAAATATACAATTAAAAACAGAGAATCTATACAGAGACTACAGTCTGTACTGAAGGGAATAAAACACACAGCAATAGTTTACAGGGGAGCAAAATGCACTGCATCCCCCAACCTCACTGTCCTCATTGTGAAAAACCCCCTATGCCGCTTCAAATTCTTATTTGATCTTTGATATGGGAAAAAAATATCCCTCACTATCTGTCTATAATATCCTCTAATGTACTTGTAAAGAGTAATGGTGTCCCCTCATAAGCGTCCAGAGAACAACCCCAAGCTTAACAGCCTCTCTACCTAGGGTTGACACCCGGACGGTATTTTACCGGCCTAGCAGGTAAAATACCTGCCAAGGCCGTTATTACAAATTTACTGGCAATGTAGCTGCCGGTAAACTTGTAATACGATTAAAAAGAGCCCTCGGCCTGCCCCCAATCCCCTTGAACTTAGCTTTTCTTTTGGCGTCCGTGGCGCGGCCCCGTCCCCTTTGACATAACGGCCCGTCCATTTTGACGTCACGGCCCGCCCCTTTGTGTCCCCGCCCCCCACCAGCCGATAAAGAAATTTTAAAAAGGTGGCAACCCTATCTCTACCCTTATAATTTAAAATTTTCCATTCCTTTAACCAGTTTAGTTGCAGTTAGTCTCTGCACTCTCTCCAGCTTGGCGCGCTGGGAAGGCGGGCGCTAGGACCGCGCGGCCGCCTGGTCGGACTGCGCGGCCTAGGGGCAGCCGGAAAAGAAATCAAGCGCTGTTTATATCCCTCTTAAAAGGGTTGTTCACCTTTAAGTTAACTTTTAGTATGTCATTGAATGGCCAATTCTGAGCAACTTTTCAGTTGGTTTTCAATTTTAATGATTTTTCTTCTGACTCTTTCCAGCTTTCAAATGGAGGTCACTGAGCCACTGGTCACTGGTTGTTGCTCCCAGTGGCCCAACAGCAGGTGCTTGTTTTTGAATTTCAGGCTTCGAGGCAAGTTATGGTTACATAAAAACTAAGGGGCAGATTTATCAAAGGTCGAGGTGGATTTTCGAATGAAAAAAAATTGGAATTTCAGGCTATTTTTTGTGTACTTGACTAGGGAATAGTCCAAATTTGATTTGAAATTGAAAAAAATTCAAATTTCCAAATTTATCATGTACCATCCCTTAAAAATTCGACTTTGACCATTCGCCATATAAAACCTGCCGAATTGCTGTTTTAGCCTATGTGGGACCTCCTACAACCTATTTGGAGTATCTGTATCAAATGCTTTAGCAAAGTCTAAGTAGATCACATCCACTGCCAGGTTCCTACTCACCTCCTCATAAAAGGAAATTCAATTAGTCTGGCAAGATCTATTTCTGGGTTGTTATATATAGAATTTGGACATTTATCTTTCCATGAGGGGTGTTATACATAAAGTCAGCACTGCATTTATCCTGCCTTGGGTTCTGGGGCATTATACAACGAGTCACTACTACATTTAGCATCTGGGAGGTAGTATGCATGAAATTGCCACTGCTTTTATTCTTACATGTGTTCTGGGGTAATAGAAGTGGAACTGGTCATTGAATACTATGAAAGAATGTGCGAAAATGCTATTAATTGGCCGATTTACAGCCCCAAACTCACCGCCGACAATGATAATCTTGTCTCCAATCACCACTGCAGGCGCACAAACATTTTTCACCATCCTGGTTTCCATTCGGAACCACATGTTTCTGGAAATATGGTAAACCTAGAGGGAAGATGGATAAAGAATGTATGTGAATTTATATAACTGGAACGCTCCTTCATTACCTATTACTGGGATATGTCATGTTGCATGTCTTGGGTAACATATTCTCTAAGAGGAGCAACAGCCAATGATGTATCAGCTGAAGTAATAAGCTATACCCCCATTGCAGCAAATAAATAGAATATAAACCTCATTCAAAATAAATGCATATTAATTGCTATGTAAACTGGGCAGAATTTTCAGGTGTTGAATGTGCAGCCATGCTGTGTCTATTATAATAATTTCCAAGTACTTAGAAAAATAATTTCATTTTCCAGGCAATATGATGGAATTGACAGCTTGGGATCTTGGGAACACACTGTTCTGTTGTTATAATGCCCAAGGCAACTTAATCAAAAAAAGGCACAATTATATATATATATATATATATATATATATATATATATATATATATATATATATATATATATATATATATATATATATATATTATATGTAATGTTCACTGATGTTTTCCAGGTACAAGCCACAGTTTAGACTGTACAAGGGAAATATTTAAGAATAGGGTTCAAGATAGTCATATTAAAGTAAAACAAGCAGCATTTTTTACTCAAACTGCACTGGGGCTCATTTATCAACTCTGGGCAAATTTGCCCATGGGCAGATACCCATAGCAACCAATCAGTGATTAGCTTTTTAAAGCCAACTGCAAGTACAACAATGAATGCAACAATCCGATTGGTTGCCATGGGTTTTTGCCCATGGGCAAATTTGCCCAGTGTTGATAAATAACCCCCAGTGAGTCAACCATAACATACCATATCATCAAAAAAAGCTCTGTTCTGAAGATTGATATATAAAGTAGAACCTTAGAGTAAAATGTATATTTACACTATTGCTTAGTGATGTCATGAGTTCTAAACAGTGCTTAATGATGTCATACTGTCAGACAAAGCACCGAAAAGTATGTGTTATATAGTACGGTGAGTGCAGAGTATAAATACATCTTAAAGCATTACCTGTATAAGCCGTGCAGGATTATGCATCACATCCTCTCCTCCAAAAAGATAGATTCTTTGGTCATTGGCTGCCACAGCAGGGTGAAGAACAGCTACTGGCATATTAGCCATGGTATCCCAGGTGTTATATATGCTGTCAAACCTTTCCATTGAACCAAGGATTTCCTGTTTTTCACCAATGCCTCCAATAGAAAATATATAGTTTTTGTATGTTACACTTCTGTGGGAATAACGTGGGACAAGCATTGACTCCCCTTTACGCCACTGGTTTAATTTAAGTGATAGAATAAAAACATTAGAGGTGACTGTATTTGACTTGGCGCCAATGGATAGCCCCCCTAAGACATAGACATTACCATGTAGACCCACTGAGGAGGCCTTGTAAAGACGCAACGGGAGCTTGGCAAGTCTCATCCACTGGTTGGTCTTCTCACTGTAAAGCAAAACATCTCTAGTGGTCTGCTGGTTGTCTTTTCTGCCACCAATATTGACAAGAAATTCCTGGTGGGAAAACCTTCGAGGAGCATGCCACATAGGCTTGACATCAGGAGCCAAAGAAGAGGTGAGTGAGAAGATAAGCCTACATGCTGAATCCAAGATGGTCCCACAGGTTGGGGAAGACTGAATGAGTGGCTCGTTGGCAATGAATTGGAAAAGGAACGTTGGGTGGACGTACTGAAGCCTGACTTTTTTAAACAAATCTTGAACGTAGGACTTCCGTCCACGGATGTCGTGTCTGATCCACAGCATCAAGGTCTCAAATACTTGTTCCTCTTCCCCACACAGGTCATCATCTCCCAGGTAGCTGAGCAGTTCCGAAGCACAGAGGTCCTTGAGGTCATCAGAGAGGGAGACCTCTGGAAAACATTTCAAAGCCATGTCCCATGCCTTCTGTTTAAGGTTCACACAACTAAAAAATTCAGACATGCGCATCATGCTTAAGCAGTTTTGCGGATTGAGTTGGTCCTGAAGATATTTGGAACAAGTTTCCAGTAATTTTCCATACTGTAACATGGAAGCAGCATTAATGAGATTAAGCACATTGTCCCTTGTGATAAGGATTTCGCCCATGTAAACATAACAGATTATTTGGCTCAGTGAGTCCGAATCAATGCCCAATAAAGTCACTTTCTCTTGGGTGCTCTCTATGAAGTTGTTACAAAACATTGCCCTGAAGTAAGGGCTACTAGAAGCCAGTACATTTCTATGGCATGGAAACTCGCAATCCCCGGTGCAAATAATAACATCGGTGAGCAAGTGGGCTTCTCTGAACTCATTCAGTCTCCTTAGTAATTCACACGATAGGTCCTGGTCCTGGAAAAGATAGTTCTCACTATCCATTGTAATTAAATCAGATACGTGTAGGTTCTTTAGAATATGAAGTTGGGTATCACTTCTGTTCAACATTCATGCTTCTAGAAGATCACAGTCACAAGTAGATATAAAGACAGGATATAAACCACTTCTTCTGGAACCATTGTTGCATCTGCTGGACCAGCATATAACAGACAAAGGTGAGTATTTAATCTGCCACAATACCTACTTGTTTTACAAATTATGATGGGGTAGAACCACTTAAGGGTAAATGTAAGATTAAACCTCAAACATGCTTGGGTAACATAGTAAAAGTCACAAATTTTGCACCCGGTCTAGTAACCCGTAGCTAACAATCAGCATGCAGCATTTATTGGTTACTGATTTGAAAGTCAACATCTTATTGGTTGCTATGAGTTATAAGACCTGTTGCAATCTGTGGCTTTTATTATATCACCCATAAGGTCTTATGTCACAAACTGCAGAATAAGGCATTTTAGCCTTCCAGCAACATTATATTGATGTTGTATAAATCCCAGATTATTTTTTCCCATTGAGACCACGCCAACATTTGGTAAGGACTTTACTTCTCTCATAAGAAAATCCCAGATACACAAAGAATATTATGCATCTAGCTACAGTTCTGCAGCAAATATATTGTACATTCAGCCCAAATCTGTCTGTAACTGGTCTTCAGGCTAGTCCACCCCAGCCATAACTTTGTGTTCCTGTATGGGGGTCTGCCACATGGGACCTCCATCCTAGAATAACAATAGCACTAATATCCAAAATAATATTACTGAACAGCACGGCACTGTTGAGGCATTGAGGGGCAATAATAAAATTCAAGTGTTTTATGGGGGGCAAAACTTAATGACCCTCTAACTTCTACAACTAGAATCCAGTAAGTCTGACACTGACACTAGTTTTTTACAAGTTTGTGGCATCATCTGCCTCTCATTAATATCACTGTGCTCATTTTTAATAAAAATTAAAAACAGACAGATTAGGTTGTGTGACATTATAATTTAAGGGCAATATAAATTATTTTTAGCTACATTACATACAAGGCTGAATATTAACTAAAAGAAAGAAAATTCCTCTAAATTATCCTGTTGGGCTGGTTGCGGGGCAGTGATGTCACTAATATATAGTCCCATGGAAGAATAATGTGAATATTGTCACTCACAACAATGTGCAATTGGTCCCGTATTAACCCTCATTCTAACTACAGACACTGCATAGACAAGGTCTAGTATACCCACCAAGTTATGAAGCCTTATACCTGGCTACATCTATGGATCAGTGAGCATGCAATGTTTTGGCCAACACAATCAGGACCAAATGCATTGCAAATGGTCCGTGTATATTTCCCATATCTACAGCCTCACAAATGTCCCAAAAACAGATAAAAAACAAGACACCATAAAATGTCCATCACACAAACCCAAGAGCAGCCATATTTGTTGGACATCTGTAGACGGGATCAATTTAAATACCTATTAAAAGCAAACTGCATGCAATATAAATGTTAGAACCAGAAATACGATTATAGGGAGGGTTAAGCATAGATCAGTATAGCAGAGATGGATGAATTTACCTTGAGGGATGGGTTCTTTTGGAGTTTCATTCACTCAGTGTTGCTCCAGAGGCCAATGTGCCCAGATATAACACCCGGATCTTGGGTCAGACCAACGTTGTCATGCTAGTAATGGGCTCCTGGGTTCATGTTTAGAGCCTACTACTTGTTAAAGCTTTGAAAACATCTCCCAGGCACAAGAGTAGAGGTTAAATACTGCTAAAGTCTAATTTTAGCCCCTGTGTACTTCTTGCTGTTGCCTCATGTGACTTGGCTTGTTGGCAGCGGCGTGGGCCTCTCTATAAATTACCCAGAATATTCAGAGCCCTGTTTTCCAGCAACTGTTTATATATGTAGCACTGAGAGGAGGCTTCAAGAAAAGGGGGAAAAAATAGCCCGGCTGCCGTAGGAGAAATATCTAGAGCACTTTGTCCTGACTGCAACTGTAAACAGCGGGGAATCGATCATATTGGAGGGGGAGGAAGAAAGCAGTTTTTTTTTAAATTGCGTCTTCTATTTTTAAAGCTTCTGCACCATTTCCAAATGATCCAAATAAATCAGGGCTGTCGATATGAAAACCTTGTTTTTTCTGGGATTTCATAAAAGGATGTTCAGAACCTAACACTATTGGCCCATCATCACTGCAAGACCAATGGCCAACATAAATATGTGCTCCACACATACCCCTTCATATGTGATTAGATCAATATAAATATAGTTCACACTCTTCCTTGATCTCAGAGCTCCTTCCACAGATCTACAGGGAATTATGTGCCAAATGGGCGTGGAAGCGATGTTCTCAAACACTCAAGCTCAGTACTGTATATGGCACTCTTAGTGCATTATATTCTGGGTGAATTTGGGTGATGATCCCTATGTTGTACATCGTGTATACTGTTAGGTCATTGTTATAATTTTCAGTAGGCAAGGGGACAACTGAAGGACTCAATGCAGTGTACTTAAAGGAGAACTAAACCCCCTTGCTAATAAAAATCCCTACCCTCCATACCCCCCTCCCCCACACAGGTGTTTACACCTGTATATGCCTCTAAGTCTGTAATTACCCCTCGTTGCAGAGTCAGCACAGTGGAGTTCATGGGGGCCATCTTTATCGCTTCGGTAATCTTTTGTTAAGAAAGTCGTCAGCGCATGCGCAGTTGGAGCAGTCTTCCGCTTTGTGATAACAGCGCATGCGCCAAAAGTGACGAAAATTACCGAAGCGCAAGAAGAAGACCCGAAGATTACCGGAGTGCAGGAAGATGGTGCCTGTGAGCTCTGCTGCGCTGACTCTGCAATGTGGGGTAATTACAGGCGTAGGGGCATTTACAGATGTTAATACCTGTGTGGAGGGGAGCAGGGAGGGGGGGCTCTAGAGGGTCGGGAGTAGGGGTTTTTATAAGCAAGGGAGTTTAGTTCTATTTTAAGGGGCATGGTGTGGGTTGTGCAGTCCATTGTTTTGACACTGTGCAAGTGTGCAATTCACTAGACAGACACGGGATAACTCAACATCAGTGATCCTCAACCAGTAGCTCCCAAGCAACATGTTTCTCACCAACCCCTTGGATGTTGCTCCCAGTGGCCTCAAAGCAGGAGCTTATTTTTGAATTCCAGGGTTGGAGGCAAGTTTTGGTTGTATAAAAACCAGGTGTTCTGCCAAACAGAGTCTCCTATAGGCTGCCAGTCCACATAGGGGCTACCAAATTGCCAATCACAGCACTTATTTGGCACCCCGGGGGAACATTTTTCATGCTTGCGTTGCCCCAACTCTTTTTACAATTGTATGTTAGGGGCCCCTGCTCTACAGTATGATGTAGGGTCATAGAAGATGGACAGTATACTGTCTAGGCACTGGTATGGTGGCATTGGGGTAAATTTATTGTAAGAGAATATGGGTGCTACAGAATATTTCACATTCACTGGGGACTATGCAACTTATTTCAAAAGGCATTTCATGGACAATGATTATGTGGATTATGCACTGGGGAGGGGGTCCCCAAACTTTTTTTTTTTTACCAGTGAGACACTTTCAAATGTAAAAAGATTTGAGGAGCAACACAAGTATGAAAAGGGGTGCCAAATAAGGGCTGTGATTGCCTATTTGAGGCTGGTGAGCAGCATGTTACTCATGAGTCCTTGGTTGGGGATCACTGTACTAGGGGAATGTTGTGGGTCATGCAGTTTGCTGCAAGGACATCTGGGTTTCAGTGTAATGTACATAGTGTGAGAGATACACTGGGTTTGGCAATGTTCTGCATAGTCACTGCAAGGGTTTTACTGACACATGAAGCGCTGCACAACATGTGGTTGAGACATTATTAATATATAGCAGGAGCACTGTGTAGGCACACCATAATTCTATATATATATATATATATATATATATATATATATATATATATATATATATATATATATATATATATATATATATATATATATATATATATATATATATATATATGCTAGAAAAGCATTCAGCCCATTTTGGAAGCCTATCAAAAAGTCACATAATGCTTTCCCTCTCATTAAGCAATCCTATAATCCGATTTGTATTACAGTCCACCTCTAGACGAAGCTGTCAAGTTAGTGGTTTGATTCTGAGTCCCGTGTGAAACAGAATTCATCTAGCCAATGGTATAGAGTAAACTAAATAATAAGTCAAAGGGCTTTATTATTGTTAATACTGTGCCACCCATTCATAGGGAATGTTAGTATCACAGGCCTATTGCTGCTGTGTCTCTATTTCATCTGAATCTGTGAGATAAGGGAAGAGATGGCAATGGGAAGAGACCTTTAGCCTCTACACCTATGCCCTGTGTGTATTATGGCAATGTTGATTAGGCAACATGCAGGCCTTTGACTATATTAGACTATATGGATCTGTGTGTGTTTGTGTGTGTATTTGTGTATTTGTGTGTCTGATACCAAACCAAACGCAGCCCTGAGGACATCATCTGCAGCCACACGTTACCCAGCACAAATGACGACAGTTTTTGGCCTTTTCCATGCATTTATTATTGCAATCAATATGGATACAACATATTGTGAAATGAACAAACAACACACACAAATACCCAAAGTCAGCATGGTGGCCACCATAATAAAAATTCAATAAACTTAAGGCAGAAGAATTATCCTAAATCCCTGCCCTGGCCATACTTGCTGGATTGAAATTCACACTACTACCCATAGGGTCCATTCCTACGGATATTAGAACTTGAGTTACCATATCTTACCTTTCAACTTTATCCCTAGTTTAATGAAGACACCCATTGTCTCACCCCAAGAGCTTGTTGGTCAGACAGGCATTATAATAAATGCATTATTTTCCATTTCTTTATTATAGGTCAAAGGACAAATCAGCTCTGGTTCCTACTTATCGCCATGCAGACACATTGTTTTTTTTCCAGGTACACAATGGTAAGTTTAACAAAATGAGATATCTTGCTAATAAACGCGGAATATATATCTGTTTTTTTTGCATTTTTTCCGATTCAGTGTAAAAGAGCCAGAAGCAACTTGCTGAAATCTCCAGATGTATCTGACTTAATGGCTTCGGTTAAGCTCTTCTTGTAAAGATGCTGGTATCTCTCCTTGATCGTTTGGAGATCAATCTGGGAAGAAAACAAATATAAATATTCACAGATAAAGTAGGAGGAGTTTAGCAACGATGACATCATACTCACACACTAAAATTAGGGGATGCACCCAATCCGGGATACGGTTCAGGATTCAGTTTTCAGCGGGATTCAGATTTGGCCGAATCCTTCTGCCCGGCCGAACCAAATCCAAATCCTGATTTGTATATGTAAATTAGGGGCGGGGAGGGAAATCGCGTGACTTTTTGTAATAAAACAAGGAAGTTAAAAATATTTTCCCCTTCCCAATCCTAATTTTCGGTTTGGTATTCAGCCAAATCTTTCGCGAAGGATTCAGGAGTTTGGCTGAATCCAAAATAGTGGATTCGGTGCATCCCCAACTAAGATACACTCATAGTAAACCCCTGTGTCCATATACAGGCATGGGATCCGGTATCCGGAAACCTGTTATCCACAAGGAAGGCCATCTACCATATACTCCATTTTATCCAAATTATCCGAATTTTTTTAAATTATTTCCTTTTTCTCTGTAATAATAAAACAGTAGCTTGTACTTGATCCCAACTAAGATATAATTAATCATTATTGGAAGCAAAACCAGCCTATTGGGTTTATTTATTGTTTATGTGATAAGATCTAAATTATAAAAGACCTTTTATCTGGAAAACCCCAGGTCCAAAGCATTCTGGATAACAGGTCCCATACCTGTACTCAATATACTAAAACACTATGTCCTAGGCCAGCTTGTTAGTGCAATCCACAGGTTTGTTGAACCGACACAGACAAAGAGCAGATGGATTTATTAGATAAAGCGTTTGTTTATGAGACACATTCCCAGCATCTGCTTTTTCTAACATAACGGAGATAAGTTTTCTTTTTTTTTTGTAATACAAAGGCCTCCATATTTCTGGCTACACAACGAGCTACAGATACATCTGCCTTGTATCAGCTATTGGCTTTGTTTCTTGCTGAGATTTACCTGTTGCTCAATGTTGCATTTAGCAGTTGGTATGCTGTGGGTTTATGCTGACATAGACCTTTTCAGGCTTTGCTTTGAGATGTTATTGTTATTAAAGCAATTTGGATGAGACGTAAGACTGGCCACACGCAGGTGAGTCCATAGTAAACTATGAAGACAGTGGAGTAACCCTGGTTGGCATATGAGCCCATTGGGACCTGCTAGAGAAGGTTTGTCTATCCTTATGTAATACCATCACCCCAATTATGTTAATAGGAGTGAGAATTGGGTACAGATACTCACCTCTGCTCTGGTCACCAGGATGCGGATCAGCATTGCCTCATTTGTTCCTGCTCCTTTCATTGCTTTGTTCAACTTCTTAGCAAAGTAGCCTTGGCAATCCCTGGTCACTTGCACTGCAGAGACAGAGATATTCACACTTGTACAATTGGATCATGGGCATAACAGGCAATGCTACTCTACCAATTTCCTGATGGATTATGCCTAGTACAGGGAAAGAGATGCTGGACTAGTGTGACTGTGTTTCTCTGTACAGACTATGAGCAAACTTAGGAGACTTTTCCTGCTGAATTGTGCTTAGTACAGGGAATACCTATGCTGCCATAGTTTTATGGGATCTCTCTGTACAGACTATGAGCAAACTTAGGGGACTGTTCCTACTGAATTGTGCTTAGTACAGGGGAATACCTATGCTGCCATAGTTTTATGGGATCTCTCTGTACAGACTATGAGCACATTTAGGGGACTGTTCCTGCTGAATTGTGCTTAGTACAAGGGAATACCTTTACTGCCATAGTTTTATGGGATCTCTCTGTACAGACTATGAGCAAACTTAGGGGCTGTTCCTGCTGAATTGTGCTTAGTACAGGGAATACCTATGCTGCCATAGTTTTATGGGATCTCTCTGTACAGACTATGAGCAAACTTAGGGGACTGTTCCTGCTGAATTGTGCTTAGTACAGGGGAATACCTATGCTGCCATAGTTTTATGGGATCTCTCTGTACAGACTATGAGCACATTTAGGGGACTGTTCCTGCTGAATTGTGCTTAGTACAAGGGAATACCTTTACTGCCATAGTTTTATGGGATCTCTCTGTACAGACTATGAGCAAACTTAGGGGCTGTTCCTGCTGAATTGTGCTTAGTAAAGGGGAATACATACGCTGCAATAGTTTTATGGTATCTCCCTGTAAAAACGATAAGAAACGTGGGGGCTGTTCTTAAGCAGCTGTTCTAAATCTAACATAATTTCATGGTATTTCTCAATACAGGCTATGAGAAAATATGGATATTGGTGGAGTATGGAATTACAGGATAATAAACCTATTGTCAGTTATAAACATACTCAGGCTACTGGGCTGCCTAGAAACTCTCTTGCCGAAATGGAACTGATGGAATTGGTAAAAGTAAGGTAGCCTATACTCCCCATCCCTTGCTCAATGGTAGCTATTTGTCACTGACACACTAAGAACCTCAAGCCAAATACAAGTTCCTGAGTCCTGATACTTTGTATCCACTAAAGCAGAGGTTTAAGCACCCTGGACTCACCCCCACCACCCCCCTCCCATCCCTTTGTGGTCTAACATTTGACCATGTCCCCCACTATTAGCTCATAAGATAGATATGGATCAATAAAACCTAGTTTTGTGACTATCTGGGACAGCAAATAAGAATGCACTTCTTATCTCACCCTATTTCGCCTTCATGCTAGGCCTCCAACACCCTAAGAGTTTGAGGATCTGTGTACTAGAGCCATCGTCCCCAACCCATGAGCCACATTCAAATATGAAAAGAGTTGGGGAGCAACACAAGAATGAAAACAGTTTCTGGGAGTGCCAAATAAGGGCTGTGATTAGCTATTTGGTAGCCCCTATGTGGACTGGCAGCCTACAGAAGACTGTGTTTGGCAGTACACCTGTTTTTTATGCAACTAAAACTTGCCTTTAAGTCTGGAATTTAAAGGCCACTGGGAGCAACATGCAAGGGGTTGGTGAGCAACATGTTGCTCATGAGTTACTGGTTGGGGATCATTTAACTAGACAGTGCTGTCCAACTTCTGTGCTACCGAGGGCCTGAATTTTTTTGGTCTACATGGTGGAGGGCCGATAATGGAAGCCAGCGTTAGCCACTCCCTGTTTGGACCACACACACTTTAAACCACACGCATGTAACCACAAAACCATGTCCACATTAATAGCACACCAAAAAACCAAATGGTTGGTGCTCACTGCAGGGATATCACTCATGTGAAAAAAGTTAAGTCATATTAAGACATACCCTTAAATCCATATACCTCCTCCTCCTCCCCTGCGGATAACACAGCACCCCCCAGCACATGATTAAACACCTTAGGGGCCCATAACAAACATTTTCAAATGCTAACAAACCCCAAGAACAAATACCAGGCTTATGTTTCACAGGCAGAGCAGGACACACACAGGCAGAGTATGGCACACACAGGGAGCATAGGGCAGGCAGAGTATGGCCCACACAGACAGAGTATGGCACATACATACAGAGTATGGCACACCCAAGGAGAATAGCGCAGGCAGAGCAGGAGACAGGGAAACCTATCAGGACTACTCTAAGATGTACTACATACATAGACACAGCGCTGGTGCCCCATAAGCATTTTGTATAAAATGTGTACAGGTGAACTAGAGTAGTATTGAGTAGAGTATTCCTATATACAGTAAATACTATAGCAGGCAATGTACCCAGAAGTCCTGTTCTCTGACCAATTCTCTGACAGAGCAAATTATCTGCTTAGTGGCCTCCAATACTAGAGCCCCCTTAGGCCAATGGGATACAAGGCTGTTTAAAGAGCTAGAAATGCTTGGAGCTGTTAGTAGGTTGAGAAGTAGAAGTGAACATTGGGCAGAGAGTGGACCCAAGCATCCACTTACTGTACCCACACCAATACAAAGCACCTGGAAGCAGTCCATTGTTCTGCTCAAGTGTTTGGTGTCAGTTGCCCTTTCTCTGAAGATAAGAAGAATAATAATAGGAAATGTTTATATTTGCCAGAATTATATATTGTGTGTATAAAGCTGGAATACCTGTTCATCAATACATTATTGTGATTCTTTTGGGGCAATACCTGTAATTTCCATTCCCTGCCACTGAAAGAATGTGACCTGGTAACCACATCCTCCCAACTAGGTCCTACCCAGAGATTATTTCATAATATAACATATTTGTGGCTGCATAGCTTCAGCGTGTACATTCAGATGCCAAATCCCAATGCTCATGGGCTGCTGTTGTCCATACACATTAACTGTACTCAGGCTCAGAGCTAGTGAAGAGGGGCCCCAGCAAGGCAGGAAGGTTTGGTCCCATCTGGGGTGGGGGTTTACTGTATATGATGAAAATCAGAGACATCTAACCTGCAGTCCTCCAGATGTGATAAACTGTATGTATGTGAGATTTTTGGTATTGAAAACTTGCTTTGATATCACACAATAAAAGCAATAGTATATTAGTAATGGTAATAGTAGTAATAATAATAAAAAAGGTACCTGGAAATAATCACCTGAAGAATAAGAGGTTCTATAATATTCCCGATCAGAATGTGTAACCGGGATTTTAAAATTCTAATGCTTCTGCTTTAATTCAAAGCACATTAGAATTTACTGGCCCAAAAGCAGAAATCCCTAATTGTGGGTTACTGCTGTCTGGTTGCTAGGGGTCATGAGGTTTTTACTCTTCTGAGTCATGTAAGCAGACAGGAGATACACTCTATGGAGATACAGTTTATATATATATATATGATCTGTGTGCTGGATATGAAAAAATATATGGTAAATAGAACGATTCAGTCATTCCTTTATTTTGTACTGCCCATAGTGAATCTTTGTGTAGGGGACAGATCTTATGTGTCCTTCCCATGGCTCACTGTCCTATACCAATGGCAACCTCTCTTATATGTAACCTACAAAATAATAACCTTCAAAATACAGGGCTGCTGGCTGTAAGAAGCAAAACAACAGCATTATGTACTGATAGGCACAGCCCGCCATCAAATCCGACCCCCTATTCTTAAGAGGGGTGACTAGGGCTCTTTTACTCTCCTTGGTGAGTGTTCTGTTGCATTAAATATTTATTAAATAATATATTATGTTTCATCTGCATTACTACATTTGTGTGCTGTCCCCCTCCACCCCCTCCTAGGAGAAATTACCTTGTGAATCCTGCAAGGCCAACCTGTATTAGGCCTATGTAGGTACTAATCTATTGCCATGCAGGGTCAGACTGGGCTGGCTGGACATTGGGAAAAATCCCTGCCTGCCCTGCGCTGTTGCTCTACCCTGTGCCGTTGCTTAGATCGCTGGAAAATAACGGTGTGCATGGGGGGAGGTGGAGCCGGTGGTGGGTTGCGGGTGCTAGTGATGTGTGGGCCGGCCCAATACCAGCGGGACCCATGAGTCTGGCGCGTTGGGGCCGACCTTGGACGCTTCTTCTCTGGTGGCGGGCGGGTGTGGGTTGAGTTCTTCTTCTGCTCTCCCCGCCCACCACCGTCAAATGCCTGTTTGCGACTTACAGGTTCGTCTTTTATAGATGCTGCACCAGCTTGCCCCGTCCCTTTTATGAAGAGGCGTCGTGGGTCTATAAAAGCAACCCGGAAGTGCGGGCGAGGGCTAAGGGAGGGCGGGTCAGGTGCAGGTAGGGGATATCCCGACCCTCACATCACTAGCGGGGGCCTCTCTCACACCCCAGTCTGACCCTGTTGCCATGTGACAGTGATTTACAAACTGTGGGGGCGTCTGGAGAAATGGTGCAGGAGGCTCAGTCTGAGGGTTAGTTGGTGTAAGAAATGGAGAGAATGCTTATTTTGTGTTTTAGATACACCTGGAAGAACAGCTTGAAGGTCAAATAAGGTGAGATTTGGGGCAAACACATTTTCTAATTGGAACTATGGCTGAAGGACAAAAAAAAACAATGTTTTCCTGTATCTTTAACTTTGTGATGAAATAAGGGGGGTTCCTGATCTCCAAGGGGAGCTTTAAGGGGACTTGTCACCCTAACAAATATTTCCAAATCCTTTTCTATTATGTTAGTTGAACAAAATAAACTTTACACTATATAAATTATTTACAATTTGTTCCATTTAGTCTTCAAATTCACAATCACAGCACACAAGCAGGGGCAATTTTGTTGACACTGTTAATATGGCAAGTTTTGTATGACCCCAGAATGGGGGACCTAATGGCCATTCCTATGCACTGGCGATACAATCAAAGACCGGAGAGGGAGTGTGAGGAGTGCAGTGACTTCTATAAAGTGTAGAGTGGAAAGTGAAAGAAACTACCTGCCCCAGCTCTACGCACCGGGCATAGAGGCAGGGCAGTCAACATATAAATGACAGCTCAGATTTTTAAATATATTTATAACAGGTATGGATGTTTTAATAAAAAAAAAGAATTTGGGTTTCATGTTTACTTTGCAGGACTTTTATTATAGAGCTTTTTATGTCTAGGTGACAGGACATAGACATAAAAAATGAAAAAGTTCAACTACAGCCAAAGAAACACAGAGATGTCAGAACTGCCAGGAAACAGCAAGCAACTGCCATCTACAGGTTCATATGGCACCGACATCTTTAATAACCCAGTGGGCTGATATCTGCACAGCTATAACACAATTCATATAGATACCTATTGTAACAAAGTCGCCTACCCAGGGGCATAACTACAGCAGAAGCACGGATGGGGGGTGGCAGCAGTTTAGAGGGCCCAATGAGACCCTAATTAATGAGCAGTTTCAATATATCTTGGTAGCATAGGGAAATTTACCAATATTTTGGGGCCCTAAAATGAATTTGTTGTGGGTTCCTGTAACATCTAGTTACATTACTGAACTCACCCCAAGAGCAATAATATAATGTGAGAACTGGAAAGTTTTAATTCTAATTGTTCTACATCTCATGCTGAGAGCACAGGAGAGACATCACTTACCTATGGTGGAATAAGCTTTTTTCAGATCCCCCGAGGTTTCACTTTTAATCACGTCCAAGATGTCTTTTCCATGCAGCTAAAAGAGGAGTTGGAAGTCATTCAAGGGACCAAATTAATGTGTATTGTAGGAAGAAGAGTAGACACTGGGGGGGATCAGATAGCAATGTCTCGTTTTGGTCTGGGGTATATATCACGGAAGAACACAAAGTAATACACAGTCCAGCTTGGAGCCGTTGGCCAGGGGATATGGAGATAACATAATGGGATTTAGGAGTAACAGGCCCCAACCATTTGAATCCATAAGCAACATTCAGAAGAAAAAGGAGTTGGAGAGCAACACAAGTATGAAAAATGTTCTTGGGGTGCCAAATAAGTGCTGTGATTGGCCATTTGGTAGCCCCTATGTGGATTGTCAACCTACATTGAGGCTTTGTTTGGCAATACACCTGGTTTTTATACAACCAAAACTTGCCTCCAAGACTTTAATTCAAAAATAGGCACTTGCTTTGAGGCCACTGGGCATAGGCGGATTTTCAATAAGGCTAGGGGAGGCTAAGCCTCCCCAAACCTGTCTGACCCCTAAAATAAAAAGAAATAAAACAAAATAAAACCTGCTCCGTTTCTGATTGCACTGTTTCTTTAATCACGGATTGGTAGCTAAGGTCCGCCTCCAAACCAGGATGCTGAAGAGATCAGTTGCACTCTGATTGGATTTGTGGTTTGTAGCTTGTCCAATCAGAGCACAGCTAACTTTACAGACAGTGAAATGTACCAACCAGGTTCAGAGTAGGCGTGGCTGGGAAACCTTTACCGATTGAAGGCAGCATGGCAGAAGTGAGACTGATATGAAGCAGTTGGAACATCCAGCTGGCCATGTTTGCAACTTTCATTCAACTCACAGGTACTATATACAACAGCTTCTACACCAGCTTGAATAAATATTAAAGGTTTTTTTAAGTTCTTTTTCTTTTTTTTGCTCTGTTTCTTCTTGCTTTATACTAATTTTCTGACTTTTTTCATTGTTTTCATGTAAACAGTCCTCTGTTATACCTACCATTTTTCCTGAGGCTTTTATATGTAAATTAGCATTTCATTTCCCACTGAGTATAAATGTGCCAGGACCCACTGTCTCCCACTGTGTATAATGTGCCAAAACCAACTGTCTCCCACTGAGTATAATGTGCCAAGACCCACTGTCTCCCACTGAGTATAATGTGCCAAGACCCACTGTCTCCCACTGAGTATAATGTGCCAAGACCCACAGTCTCCCACTGTGTATAATGTGCCAGGACCCACTGTCTCCCACTGTGTATAATGTGCCAGGACCCACTGTCTCCCACTAAGTATAATGTGCCAGGACCCACTGTCTCCCACTGTATAATGTGCCAGGACCCACTGTCTTCCACTGAGTATAATGTGCCAGGATCCACTGTCTCCTACCGAGTATAATGTGCCAGGACCCACTGTCTCCTACTGAGTATAATGTGCCAGGACCCACTGTCTCCCACTGAGTATAATGTGCCATGACCCACTGTCTCCCACTGAGTATAATGTGCCAGGACCCACTGTCTCCCACTGAGTATAATGTGCCAGGATCCACTGTCTCCTACTGAGTATAATGTGCCAGGACCCACTGTCTCCCACTGAGTATAATGTGCCAAGACCCACTGTCTCCCACTGTATAATGTGCCAGGATCCACTGTCTCCCACTGAGTATAATGTGCCAAGACCCACTGTCTCCCACTGTGTATAATGTGCCAGGACCCATTGTCTCTCACTGAGTATAATGTGCCAGGATCCACTGTCTCCCACTGAGTATAATGTACCAGGACCCACTGTCTCCCACTGTATAATGTGCCAAGACCCACTGTCTCCCACTGTATAATGTGCCAAGACCCACTGTCTCCCACTGTATAATGTGTCAGGACCCACTGTCTCCCACTGAGTATAATGTGCCAGGACCCACTGTCTCCCACTGAGTATAATGTGCCAGGATCCACTGTCTCCTACTGAGTATAATGTGCCAGGATCCACTGTCTCCCACTTAGTATAATGTACCAGGACCCACTGTCTCCCACTGTATAATGTGCCAGGACCCACTGTCTCCCACTGTATAATGTGCCAGGACCCACTGTCTCCCACTGTATAATGTGCCAGGACCCACTGTCTCCCACTGAGTATAATGTGCCAGGATCCACTGTCTCCTACTGAGTATAATGTGCCAGGATCCACTGTCTCCCACTGAGTATAATGTACCAGGACCCACTGTCTCCCACTGTATAATGTGCCAGGACCCACTGTCTCCCACTGAGTATAATGTGCCAGGACCCACTGTCTCCCACTGAGTATAATGTGCCAGGACCCACTGTCTTCAATACACTTAATATATTTTGAAAAAAAACAAACTACTGTTTAACCCAACCAGCGTGCAAACTCTATTAGCTCTATTAATGGGGTAAAAGAAATTCGGGATGACTTGTTCCCTTTAATTTAGCATGGTCAACTTTAGCCTCTCCAAACAAAAAAATCACCCTCCGCCTATGCCACTGGGAGTAACATCCAAGGGGTTGGAGAGCAATATGTTGCTCACGAGCTACTGGTTGGGGATCACTGCCATACAGTTAACAACTTGCACATCCTTATATGTATTAAAACAGCCATTAAACTGGATAATCTGTCCTTTGTCCTTTTTCTTCCACAATGCCCATTTGATGCTGGGAACCCAGGGCAATAGCCCTTTCTGCCCTACCCTAAAACCAGCCCCAGGAGAGGTACCAGGAAAGACACAAACCTGCTCAGTAGTAGAGGAGATACATAGCTTTAGTCTTAATCAAGGGGCAATATGAGGACAGCGACTCCTACATGACACAGGTTACGACTATGTAGACAAGAATGAGGCCCGGTTCATGGTTTGTTACTTACAATCTCATAGGCTTTAAATGTGGCCCTCAGCTGCATGTAGTTCCGTGTTGCCAGGACAATATTGAACTCTGATTCTTCTGTGCCCCATCGAGCTTCCCCAGCCTGACACAAACAAACAATTACTGTTAGAGTTGTGCTTACTACAATTCGCCCAATAGCAATAAACACAATTACACTCAAATTCCTCCAGAGTATTCAGTCTGTACCGTAATTATTCCCCTCAAACCAGGCTGCAAAATATCTTAATTGCAAAATATACTACATTTCTATAAATGATTATACAACTTAGCTTTTTTTTAAATTAAAGGGCATGTAAAGGAAAAAAAAATAAAATCCCATTTTTACTTTCTTTAATGAAAAAGAAACCTATCTCCAATATACTTTAATTAAAAAATGTGTACTGTTTTTTTAAGAAACCTGACTATATCCAGTGAAATTCTCCCTTAATTTACTACTGTGGATAGGAATTGTCAGATGGTCCCTAACTGCTCTGCAGGGAAACAATCATACTTATGAACAGCAGGGGGAGCTCCCGCCTTAATTCCCAGCCATGCAGAACTCAAGCAGCTTTGTTTGTTTCCCTGTAGAGCAGTCGGCGACTGTGTATAGATTTGTATTGGATTTTATTTTTGCCTTTACATCCCCTTTACTGTTTCCAGCTGCAGGGACAAAGATCATGGAGCCAGATTTAAACAGATAAATTGGGATTTTATTTGGAGGATTATTTTGCTGCAGCCACTGGTTCTGCAGAGTTGGAGAATGTTTGTATTAAACAATACACAAACTATAAAATCCACATTAGATTACATGACAACACAGGAGCCAGTGCAGTCTGTATATTCTGATTATTAATCAGTCTTGTTGTATCGGCTTCTGGCAGATATTATTTGACTTGTGCTGTTTTGATCATTTATGATGATCCCTAAGCAGCCCAGACCACACTGAGCATGTGTCTTGGTCTTGCAAAGATGTTTAACAAAGTTACAAGATGGTGACCCCCTGTGGCCAACTTTGAAAGATGAAATCATTTGTTTGATTAGGCTTGTGGTACAGTAAGTTCATGTTTATGTTTAGTATACAAAATACAGCATTTCTAGCCTTATTCTATTTTAAACTTTACATCCCCTTTAGCTTTATCTAGTTATTTATTTGGTTATTTGGCTTATTTAAGGCCAACTAAACATATGTGGCTTCTTTTTATACTTGTGATGAGACAGGGCAGCTTTTCCCACCACCAGATGCAGTCATAGGCAATATAAGACAAACAGCCAATTAAAGCCTTGTCCAGTTGACCACACCCCTCTTGCCTTTCTGTTATATGAGCCGTGTGGGAGGTGATAAGGAGCATGTGACCAGCCTGTGGTGGGACAATGATTGCTAAGGTAAAAACTACAAGATGAGCCAGTAATAACTCCACTGGAGTTTGTTGGAAATAATATTAATGAAAACTAAAAATACACTCAGTAATACCTCCATTAGACAATAAAGTATAGGTATTGTGGCCCTTTAAGGCGCCTTTTTTCCAGAACCAGTTGGTGAAATTGTTCCAGCCCTGTCCTTACGAAGGACATTTACTCACCTCGTAGAGTCTTTTGGCATCCTGACCAGCGAGATCTTCATCAATAGACAAACCTTCATCCCGATTCGCCTGCAAAAATGATATGGTGAGTTGCCATCGAAATAGAATCATTTCTTGAGGGTCTGTACTAGGTTAGAGGCCAGAGTTATAAGAATAGATAGAATGGCCAATTCTAAGCAAATTTTTATAGTTATTGCTACTTTTTATTACTCGTCTTTATAGTCAGGCCTTCTCCTATTTATATCCCAGCCTCTTATTTGAATCAATGAATAGTTGCTAGGGTAATTTGGACCCTAGCAACCAGATTACTGGAATTGCAAACTGGAGAGCTGCTGAATAAAAAGCTAAATAACAAAAAACACAAATAATAAAAACCAATTGGACATTATCTCAGAATATTACTCTCTACATCAAAGGTGTTAACCCAAAGGTGAACAAAAACCAATTGCAAATGAATTACATGCGCTGCATCATAATAGATGTTAATTTAAAGGGGAAAAACCTCTAAGACCCTTCTTAGTCAAGTTCTTACCTGGAGCAATGAGATGAGTATTTTCTGGAAGTATCCACTTGTCTCACTCTTAACGTCTGACTCCAAATCCCTTTCAAACACTGAGGGGAAATGAATGATAAACAAATAAACAATAAAATGGAATATATATATAGAGTGTCTTTAGTTGAGAGGAAATCAGTGTCACTTACATCTTTTATAGGCTTCTTTTGTGGCTTTTATTTGCTAGGGATAAGAGAGAGAAAAGAGGTGAGCACCAATGATTTTCAATATGTGGCTCCATGAGTAAGGGCAGAGACACACGTGGAGATTCAGGGAGATTGGTCGCCCAGCGACAAATCGCCGCTTCTTCTAAGGACTAATCTCCCCAAACTGCCTACCCGCCAGCTAGAATCTAAATTCTCAGCGGGATGGCACTCGGATCACTTCGTTTTCCAAAGTCGCCCAAAGTTTCCTCGTGAGGCAACTTTGGGCGACTTTGGAAAACGAAGTGCTTTGAGTGCCATCACGCCTGCGATTTAGATTCTAGCTGGTAGGAAGGCAGTTTGGGGAGATTAGTCCTTAGAAGAAGAGGCGATTTGTCGCGATTTGACTCCCAGAATCTCCACGTGTGTCTCTGCCTTAAAGGAAGGGGGGAATTCTGAATTTCCATCCGAAAGGAGGGCATTTTCTCTACCAATTAGTCTAATGTCTAACAGGGTGATACATTTACCTATTTCATTAGTCTATAGGCCAGTGACCTATTGGTGAATCCCCACTTTACCTGGTTGGACCTAGTACATAAAATCTGTATCAACAATGACTCGTTGGTTCCGGCTCCCTTCATGGCGCTCCTGAGCTCGCGGGCATCAAACTCACACGGGCGATCCAGCAGTGCTAATGCCGCCTTCTCAAAGTTGCCACTCAGCTCGCTTTTTAAAACGCTCTCCAGATCCTAAATGAGAATTCTTTAAATATTGTTTTGCAGATTTATTAGCAGTATTTAATAAAGCTAATATAATGAATTTGCAACAGCAGCGCCACCTGCAGTTCATTTCAGACGCCTGGTCAGCAGAAAATGAAATCAATGAGAAGAGGAAAGACATGTGATGCTGCTTTGCTCAGAACTAACCAGTGAACTGTTGGATGAATCTTCTCTGCTCACTAACATCCCTAAAACTAATTTTCTCACATGCCCCCACATGTAATAAAAGGCACTAAGTTTGCAGAGTAGCAGTAACCCATAGCAACCAATACGATGTTTTCTATTAAACAGGTGACCAGTAAATTGCTACCTGCTTATTGGTTGCTATGGGTTACTGCCCCAGGGCAAACGTAGTGCCTTTTATTACATAACCCTATAAATGTATTTTCTACTGACTGTACCTAGGTAGCTGAAATGATCAGCAGGTGGTGCTGTTGTTGTGTAAAAACTGCTAATATCTTGAAAACCAGAAAAATAATTAATTAAATTGCAAAAGTGCTCCAAAGAGCAATGTGAGCAACATTTACATTTGTTTGAAGAGTTTACAGCTCCTTTACCAAAATCTATAACTTTATAAAGAGTCTGAACAGCTCTGTGTAATGGATTATTTCTTCGTTGCTAATAAATACTATAAGAGTTTTGGCCCTGAAAATGGTCCTGGAAGATAAGTGTAATATAAATATCAATGTGCTACACGGTACCTTGCCATATAACGTCTTGTATTTCAGCTTCACTTCTTGCCTTTGGTCTGATGTCCTGTTGGCCAGAATCTCTATAATTGATTTTTCATCAGTTCCTATGGGGGGGGGGGGGGAGTCAAGCAGAAATAAGAGTAATTAGGTGTAGTGGAAATCTGATGATAGAGTCAAATGTTTCTGAGCAGCTCTTCCTATTTATAACCAGTAAATGGTGCTAAAACATGGCGTATACTTTGGACCATAAAAGAGGTTTGTTTAATTGACCATTATTGATATTGCAGTTCAAGCCTGCTGCCATCTAGTGGCCAACTCTGTGTGGATATTACGGATACTCACCTAACCCTTTGCAGGCCTTATTTAGTTTCTTTGCATCTCGTTCTGCATCAAAACCATGATGAAGTTTAATGGTTGGCTAGAAAATAAATGAAAAGATCATTTATAACACATGGTATCTTTACAATAATGCTACGTTTCTACATTGTCATGACTCACAAATAGGGAAATTCTACCTTTCCCATAATAAAGAGACTGGTAATCTGAGATCTCTTATACAGAAAACCCCAGGTCCAGAGTGTTCTGGATAACAGGTCCCATACCTGTATCATTAAACCATGAGAATGGGAAGTCCTGCACTCCGCTTAGAAGTTTGTGAGGTGTTCCTCAAGGAACGCAAGGCCATTAGTGTAACAATGGGCAGTGTTGGAGGCTGTATGGATAAACCCTTACAAAAGAGGCCTGGCTGAGTGCAAACTTCCAATGGAATAGCATGGACTGCCCGGTGGTGGCTCCAATCCCATGTTCACCCTTAAAGGAGAACTAAACGCTTAAAATTAATATGGCTAGAAATGCCATATTTTATATACTGAACTTATTGAACCAGCCTAAAGTTTCAGCATCTCTATAGTACTAATGATCCAGGCCTTCAAAGTTGTCACAGGAGTTTCCCATCTTGGATTGTGTTAGGAGTGTCAGTGACACTCACATGCTCAGTGGGCTCTGAGCAGCTGTTGAGAAGTTAAGCTTAGGGGTCGTCACAAAACATCAAGCAGAAAATGAGTTTTGTCTGTCATATAAGCTGATGCTACAGGGCTAATTATTACATTCTGATGCTAATTGTGCTGTTTTCTGAACTGCCATGTACCAATAAAATGAATTATTCTCTAATCAGCGTTATATTGTGACTTTCATATTATATATATTCAGTATATTGTGCATTAGTCCCTAAGCTTAGCTACCCAGAGCATGTGCAGTGAATCAGCAGAAACGAAGATGGGGAGCTACTGGGGCATATTTTGGAGACACAGATCTTTACTGCTAAAGGGCTGTGGTTGCCTTGGGCTGGTACAGAAGCACAAAACATAATGTACAACATTTCTGCCCTACTTCAAACTTTAGTTAAGCTTTAGTTTTCCGTTAAATGTGGAAAGCTCTGGGACTATGTTGAACATTATAAAAAAGGTAGTCTCAGCAGCTATGTTAAACATTAGAAGGTGGAAGGCTCAGAAGCTTTGATTTTCATTAGTAGATAGAATATAGACAGAGGCAATGTTCAGCGTTAGGAGATGGAAGTACATGGGGAATGTTTAGAGTGGAATACACAAAAACTATTTTTAGTGTTGGAAGGCTCAGGGGGCATGAATAGCTATGGGGCTATGGTCAACATTTAAAGATATAAGGCTCAGGGGGTATGTTCATCATTAAAAGATGGAAAACTCAGGGGCTATGGTCAACATTTAAATATATAAGACTTAGGGGGTATGTTCATCATTAAAAGGTGGGAAATCAGGGGCTATGGTCAACAATTAAAGATACAAGGCTCAGGATGTATGTTCATCATTAAAAGATGAAAAACTTAGAGGCTATGGTCAACAATTAAAGATATAAAGCTCAGGGGGTATGTTCATCATTAAAAGATGGAAAACTTAGGGGCTAAGATCAACAATTAAAGATATAAGACTTGGGGGGTATGTTCATCATTAAAAGATGGGAAACTCAGGGGCTATGGTCAACAATTAAAGATATAAGGCCCAAGGGGTATGTTCATCATTCAAATATGGGAAACCTAGGGGCTATGGTCAACAATTAAAGATATAAGCCTCAGAGGGTTTGCTCATCATCTTTTTTTTTTATAATTCTTTATTTTAATACATTTTTCAAGTGAAGGGATACAGAAAAAAAAACAGGGAAATAGGAAATGTAAAAAAAAATAATAAGGAAATAAAAGAAAATAATCGGGTACAGTCACACGGATATCGCTTACACATTAAGATGCCTCTTAGGTATACAGTCTGCCTCCTGACCCTTAGGTAACGACCGAAAGTGTTATTTATTTAACTCATCTTTATATTTGATCCATGGGGACCAAGTCTTCCAAAATGACTTGCTCTCATTATGGTATATAGAGGTTAGTTCCTCCATCTCTCTTACATCTTCCACCGCTCTTATCCAATCTTTAATTGTGGGGGCATCTATAGTCTTCCATTTCTTTGGTATAAGGGACTTAGCTGCTTGGACCAGATGAAAAGTGAGAGTATCCTCTACCATTTTCGGGTATTCTAAATAAACATTAAGCAGAATGACCGCGTGGTCCTCTACCTTAATTCTCAAAATAGTTATTTTATTTATACTTTCTAAGACCTGAGTCCAGAAGTTTTTGAAGACTGGGCATGACAACCATATATGAACGTGAGAGCCCACTTCCCCATTACATCTCCAACATAAATTTAATGTCTGCGAATTCATTTTATTAAGTTTGTCCGGTGTAAAGTGCCACCTAGTTATCATTTTGTATATGGCTTCTCTTGTTCTCATGCTCTTAGTCATCTTGTCCCCATATTTAAATATCTTTTTCCACGTCCAATCTGGTATAGTCGTGCCCAGTTCTCTCTCCCAGGATTTACAAAATGTATAGGTTTTATTCCTATCTCTATTTAATATCATCGTGTACATTTTTGATAGGGGTTTATCTAATTCCTGATCTTCCTCTATTATTTTTTCCCACTGGGTTTGCTCATCATCTTGATAAAGGATCGTTTGTATCCGAAACGTCACTATGCTATATTGAAATAAAAGCGGTTTTAATGGAAAAACCTGGAGTGCTGCAATCGATATACACTTGGTTTGCTCATCATCAAAAGATGGAAAACTTAAGGGTTAAGGTCAACATGAGCAGGTGGAACACAAAGGGTTTGTTCAAAAGGCAAAAGGCAATGACAGAGTGGTAGAGACAAAGAAAGGTACTTTAATGCTGAAGACTAAATAATGAGGGTTATTTTGGCAGCTGGGGGAATGCAGATACTGCTGGTTCTTATCTCAGTTGTGGGTTAATGGTGGATCTCCCAGTATTGATCTCTTTGCAGCATTCTATAGCATGTTTGCCATCTGATAATTGAATTTGCCCAGCAGCACAAAACAGACTTATCTCAGGCCCTTCAAGCTGGCTGTACTTTGACTCTCTTCATTAAATAAAAGATAACCTTCGCCGAGTAGCACACTCTAAACAGTATAAACACATATATATGTGTGCCAACCGTAGCCATAATGATGCACAATGCAATGATTTTGGTCCCTAATCTCAGGTAAGTGACAGCAGCAAAGAGCATGTGCTGGAAATCAGCAGAAAAGAAGATGGGGAGATACTGAGGGCATCATTGGAGACACAAACATTCCCTACTAGGAAGAGCTTTGGTGGTCTTGGGTTGGTACAGAAGCCTAAAACATATGGTGCAACATCAAGACTAATTTTTTTTGTTGAGGTTGAGTTCTCCTTTATATTGCAGCGTTTATAGGCACTTGAATACAAACTGGTGTCTCTATACACCAGCTGTTAACTAATAAAAGGGAGTGTGTGAGTGTGTTTCACACCCATCATGGGGAGAGCCTAATAGGATCTATTATCTCACAAGCGATAAGCAGGGCAATAAAACATATGAGTCAGTTAATAAATAAATAAACTATTCATTAGACAAGCCAATTAATGACATTTTGTTACTTAGTGCTAGCCTTTATTTTGGATTCATGATTCACCAAGCAACAGTTCTACAATGGCCACTCTAGACAAGGAGATCATTGGCTGGACTGCTGATATTAAAGCCACAGTTCCCTTGCCAATAACCAGGAAAGTGTGCTGGACACAATTGTCCTTTGACCTTTGCTATAGCAGCTCACTGAGAAAGCAGTGAAATTATTGACCAGGGTCAGACTCGAGAGTCCAGGGCCCACCGGGCCACAACTTTAAGGGCCAACTACTCCTATCCCCATGTGTATGTCCACCCACCTACCCAAACACTAAATTACCAGCCAGGTTACCAAGTTATCCACAAAGACCTGCAACTCATTTCAAGGAAAACTAAAGAAGTAGCTTGAAATGCTGTACATTATGTTTTGTGCTTCTGTACCTGCCCAAGACAACCACAGCTCTTTAGCAGTAAAGATCTGAGTCTCCAAAGATGCCCCAGCAGCTCCCCATCTTCTTTTCTGCTGATTCACTGCACATGCTCTGTGCTGCTGTCACTTACTGAGCTTAGAGACCCACTCATAATATACAGTACACATAGAATAGAAATGTCACAATATAAGGCTGATTAGTAATTAATATAGATAATTACTACATGGCAGCACAGAAACCAGTGCAATTAGCATCAGAATTTAATAATCAGCAAACCTGTAGCATCAGCTTATATTACAGGGGAAGCTCATTTTCTGCTGGATAATTAGTGACGAGCCCTAAGCTTAGCTTCTCAACAGCTGCTCAGAGCCCACTGAGCATGTGAGTTTCACAGACACTTTCCAAGATGGTGACCCCCTGTGACAAGTTGGAAGTCCTGGATCATTGCTGCTATTGACAAGCTGAAACTTCAGGCTGGTACAATGAGTTTAGTATGTAACGTATGACATTTTTAACCATGTTAATTTTTAGGGTTTAGTTCTCCTTTAAGGTGATAACTGCAAAGCTTGACAGTTTAGTAAGGTTCCTCAGTTGACCTGTTTTTGACCACTATTGGTGCATCAAAACAGCACAAAATAGACCAATGACACTGCTCACCATCACAGTTGCTGCACAGCGCGGTTTCATTGCTATGGGTACATAAAAATAGCACAAAGGAGACCAATGGCAGTGCTTAGAGTTAAGGTTTATTAAAAGCTACTCTATTGATCTGTGAAGTCCAGGTCCATATGATATATGGCAAAAAACGTCTTCCTGCATAAAAGCAGGCGTCATAGGTTTTATTATCTTTATCAGAACAATATAAGGCTTAAATAGAGGAAATTGGTTCTGCTTTATCTTGATATGTTTATCAGCTGAGCCTTGACCTATATATTTCCGGACCTACCAGACAACAGGAATTTTTAAAAGGGAATTACCATGATTTTTTTTTTATTATCTCGTTGGTATTTCATTTAGTTTTAACCTTTTATCTGCAATATGTTAAATCAGTGACGTTGGCTGTCAAGTACCTGACTACCAGTACATTAGATTCTACATTTCCATTTCCCTTAAGATCTGTCCAATGTCATGTGTTGTCTGCAGGGCTGTCATTTCTATAAAGACATCTGCCTAGGGTTGCAGCTTTAGGGTACAATCCAGAGATATGGCCCCCAGCCCACAACCAGACATTTGCATCAATGTATTATGTTTACACCAATCAGTAAGGAAAATGGGCAGGAGATGGTACATGACTAGGGCAGCTCCAGGTATAAATATGGAACTGGTTGTCTGGCAACATGGTCCAGACCTGCTGATTTGTAGTAGGACTAGTAGGATTAAGCTTGGTGTGACATAACTTCCTGCCTGAGTCTCTCCTCACTCATAGCTCTGGGCTCACATTACAGCAGAGAAGGGAGGGGGGAAGAGGAGCAAACTGAGCATGCTCACGCCCGGGGCAAGGAGGTTTAAGATGAAAACAGGAAATCTGATACAGAAGCCCATGAGTACACAATAGAAGGAAAGAAATGTGGTGTTTCTTTTGACAGAGGACTCACAGCAACACTACTTTGAGAGTTTACTGATAAAGTTTACTTAGTTTTAACCTTTCCCTCTCCTTTAAGGACTCCTGAGATTTTTGTCTCTCAGAAAAAGTCCTACAAACCAAAAAGATTGACCAAGGGATATGATTTATGATATTGGACGTCAAACAAGAATGACCAAACTGAAGCCAGTTCAAGGTAGGATGCTGTAGAATGCAGTTGCATCTCTAAGCTCCTAAATAATATTTCTCAATGAAGAATTGGAGCAATGTTTGCTCTAGTCCAAATAACACATGGTCACCAGCAGGTAGCATCACTGGTGTATATTTTGAAAGCAAGATAGATACTCAGATGCTGGGTTTTGTGAATCAGATGTTAAAATAAAGATTTACACCTTTTATCCATAACCTGCTAGTGTGCGATTCCTCAAAGACCGGAGTGCGCTGCTACAACGTGTGGTGTGAAAGCAAACATTTGATTGGTTGCTATAGGTCTCCAGAAGCAAAGCCAACACTGCACCAGACTTCTTTTCAATAGTAGGCAAACAATGTGGGGCACAAAATATTACTAACTTGAACTAGTAATTCTTTTAGGTAGGTAGGAACAGTAATGTTTACATCAGAGCAACATATACCCCAACTGACATGCCATAAGGCCCTAGGCTGTGCTAGTAATAAAGCTTCTTCTGCCTTGGATTATTGGGGACTTTTTATAATCCGTCAGTAGTCTTGTATGTTTGTAATGAGTTACATTATTAGATTGCTTATGTGGGTTGAAAAAAGACAAAAGTCAATCAATTTCAACCCCCTCCAATTGCCCCCTGTACATATGTGTGTATATATATTTATTATTATGGCTCAACGTTTCGATCCCCCACAGGGATCTTCGTCAGGAGTATGTTTGTTTGTATACTCCTGACGAGTATTGTAAGATCCCAATAGTCTTAGAAATCAGCCAAGCCACTCTTAAAGGAACAGTAACACCTACAAATAAAAGCGTTTAAAAGTAACACACCAGTTGTACCAGTGCAGGACAACAGCATATTATTTTTTAAATACTTTAAAACACTTAAATATTGTTCCTTTGAAGGCATTGATAGGCCATCACAACATCAACCGGCAGTGCAGTCCCCAACCTCACTGCCCTCTCCGTGAAGAACCTCCTACTCTGTTTCAAATGAACGTTCTGTTCCTCAAGTGTAAAGGAGAAGCCTTGGGTTCTTTGTTCTTCTCTATGTGAAAAATCAACTGTTATCTGTCTGTAATGTCCTTTAATGTACTTGTAAAGAGTAATCATGTCCCCTCGCAGATGCCTTTTCTACAGAGAAAACATTCCCGACCTTGACAGTCTTTTCTCTATCAAGTTTGGGGTTGTTTCATTGTTCCACTACATTTGCAAGCCTAATTGTATGTCTCTGCACTTTCTCCAGCTCATTCATATCCTAAGGACTGGAGCCCAAAACTGCACTGCATCTTACAACCCTGTAGCCAATCAGATCATTACAACGTTAACAGCACTAGGAAACTTGAAACCAGTCAAAGAATAAGATTGGTTCAATTATTACCATGGCCAAGGGCCAATCTCTGTACCGACAGATGCAAATTATGTGTAAGGAGTGTCCCTATATAAAACAGTTCATACATACATATCTTTCTCTCGCTTGTTACTTGACCTTTCAGCTGGCATCTCCTGGTACTGGGTGACTCATGGTATTTATTGGGTGGAATCGTCATCATGATAGCAGAAACTACCTAAAACTCTACATTATATGTATTAATGACTGTGCTTTATGAGTGTAATATTTACAGGTTGATAAAGACTTTTTTGAGGGTTTATCTCCCCTACCATTACATGGTCATTAACAACAGTGAGTCAGGGCATTCCCCTTTATAATCTTACACTGATATGCAAAAGACTTTCTACAAACCGTAGCTTACTATAAACTTACCATAGTGTGTGTCACATTTAGGGCAATGGCACACAGGTTATTTTGAAGCTTGATGATTCATAAACCTATAACTGCCTCACGTTATCCACCAGACGTTTATTCTACACACTGACGTGCTTATAGTCCAATAATGGAAGTAGTTAATTTTCAGGAGGTAATCACACCCGAGTGCAATATAATGCTCACAAACCCCAGTTACTAGTTAGGGCAGAGACACAAGCTGCTGTTTCGTGAGATTAGTCGCCCATTGACAAATCGCTTCTTCTTCTTCGGATGACTAATCTCCCCAAACTTCCTTCCCGCCGGCTAGAATGTAAATCGCCAGCGGGATGGCACTCGGATCACTTCGACTTTCTGAAGGTGCCCAAAGTTTCCTTGTGACGTAACTTCGGGTGACTTCAGAAAATGAAACGTTCTGAGTGCCATCCCACCAGCGATTTAGATTCTAGCAGGCGGGAAGGCAGTTCAGGGAGATTAGCCGCCCAAAGAAGAACTAATCTCCCAAAATAACAGTGTGTGTCTCTGCCTTTAAAGGAGAAGGAAACCTAGTCGGCGCAATAACCCTCCCCCCCTCCCGTGTGTTGCCCACCCTCCCTCCTCCCCCTGGCCTACCCATCCCGCTGGGCAAATGCCCCTAACTTGTTACTTACCCTTCTGTGCAGGTCCAGTCCAGGGAGTTCAGAGATGACATCTTCTTCCACGCGATCTTCTTCCTGCTTTGACCGGCGTTTTGGAGCATGCGCAGTAGGAGCATTTCGCCGGTACAGATCTACTGTGTATGCGCCAAAAGTCATGACGTTTTCGTGACTTCGTGACTTTTGGTGCACACGCAGTAGATCGTACCCGCGAAATGCTCCTACTGCGCATGCACCGGTCAAAGCAGGTAGAAGATCGCTTGGAAGAAGATGGCGTCGGTGAACTCCGTAGACTGGACCTGCGCAGAAGGGTAAGTAACAAGTTAAGCGCATTTGCCCAGCGGGACAGGTAGGCCAGGAGGGAGGGTGGGCAACACACGGGAGGGGGGGAGGGTTTTTGCGCCGACTAGGTTTCCTTCTCCTTTAAAGAACTATATTGAGCTATCGTTCTGGTCGAACCCAAAGCTCAGCTAAGATAAATCAGACCATGAGGGCTATTTCATGATAATAAATAGGTATGAACTGCCTCAATTGGGCAAATAGGAAGCAAAAGCTTCAGATGCATATCCTGTTAGTAATTGTGATGGAAACAAGGGGGATAAGAGCCTCCTCTGTATCAACAAATGTTTAATTAGAAATTAAAGATTGGGGAGAGGAGCTGTTTTGAACAGTCCCATTCAACTATTCAGCTTTACTGAATACAGATATGGAATCAGTTATCTGGAAACCTGTTATCCAAAAAGCTACAAATTACGGAAAAGCTGTTTCCCATAGACTCCATTTTATCCAAATAATCCAATTTTTTAAAAATGTATTCCTTGTTCTGTGTAATAATAAAACAGTAGCTTGTACTTAATCCCAACTAAGATATAATTAATGCTAATTGGAGGCAACCCACTCCTATTAGGCTTATTTAATGTTTAAATGATTTTCTAGTAGACTTAAGGCATGAAGATCCAAATTACAGAAAGATCCCTTATCCAGACAACCCCAGGTCCCGAGCATTCTGGATAATACCCAAATTCTCAGCCATAAAGCAGGACATTACTATGTTATAAAAGAGAAGTTTATTTTAAATATAAGGAGCATTTTATTGGCTTGACAGAAAATTATAAACTACAGGTTTGGCACCTTTTATCCAGAATACCCAGGACCTGGAATATGGATCTTTCTGTAATTTGGATCTCCATACCTTAAGTCTACTAGAAAATCATTTAAACATTGTTTTACCTTCAATAAAGATTAATTGTATCTTAGTTGGGATCAAGTACAAGCTACTGTTTTATTATTACAGAGAAAAAGGAAATGTTTTTGAAAAATGTGCAAATATTTGGATAAGTCTATGAGAGATGGCCTTCCCGTAATTCGGAGCTTTCTGGATAATGGGTTTACGGATATTTGTAACTATTTGTATAGTCCACAGATTCTGTCTAATTTTATTAATAATAACAATAATAAGAATAAGAATAAAAAATAAGAAAAAAATGAAATTGTGTTAAAAAAAACAATAAGATGTTGAAAAAAATTTCAGTAAGAATTGTTCTGATAAAAGTAACCAGCAGCTCTATTCAGTTGTGGCTCTTACATACATTTATATTTTATAGGATGAGTTAATTCTTTAACACACACATCTCACATATTTCATGTTAAAATAAATACCTTAATAAATAAATAAAATAAATCATAGCTACATTTTCTCCCAGATATTAATGGTGAATGATACACACATACATATCATATGTACTTACATGAAAATTGCCCATTATTCTTGCCGGGAGTGTTCCAATAGGAGTTAGCTGATTTGTTTGAAGGGAATATTTTACCGTCCCATTTTATGAGATGACCCGGATTAATGAATAACTTTTTTGCCACTGTCCCTTTATCTGGCAGGGAGAGGCAGGCTCTGTGTAGCACAGGGATTGCCTCATTTTAGAAGCTACAGGAGTGGTCCAAAAAAAAAAAGTATCATTAATGAGATTTTACATTTAAGGGTGTATTTATCAAGTGGTTTATGGTGTAAAAGGTGCAGAAGGTGATATCAAATTATTAATAATATCACGTATTTATAAAGTGCCAACATATGTATCCCATATTCTGTACAATAAATGGGTGCATACATTGATTTACATAAAAAAACAGCCAATAACCAATACAAGAGGGCCCTGCCCAAGAGCTTACTATCTAAAAGATAAATGAAGGCTGCCAGATTGCTTGAAAGTTCTGGGTCATGTCTAATAAGAGTATGTTGCAGGGTTGCATAAAAATGAATTCAGTGCAGTGGGTTTTCTAAAAGTAGAACCTTTAGAGGGATGACCTAACCAAATGTTGGACAAGAAAGAGGACTTCAAACCAAAAAGCCTAACTGGACTAATCAAGGAACACATTGGCATGTTGATGTGGTCCTTGCCCACTATATAGACCAGCTATTGGATAAAGGTGGCCATACATGGGCAGATAAAGTTGCCGATATCAGTCCTTTAGACCAATTCGGCAATTTATCTGCCCGTGTTATAGGGGCTTCTGACGGGTCTTCCCGACCGATATCTGGCCACGATATCGATCACGAAGGTTTCATTTTTCCTCTGACCGACTCGCCGAAGTCCATTTTTCCTCGTTGTAATCCGATCGTTTGGCCATAGGGCCGAATGTTCGGATTACCCCGATATAGCCCTGCCGTTGGTGGGCATATCGGTGAAAGATCCGCTCGTTTGGTGATGTTGCCAGATGAGTGGATCTCTTCATGTTTAGCCTGATTTTGTGCAGCATGTGGGCGGCCAAATCAAGAAGTGATGCACTCATTTGGCATACCTCCCAACTGTCCAGTTTTTCACGAGACAGTCCCAATTTTAACAGCTCAACCCGCAGTCCCAGATTGTTACTGAAATTTCCCGACTTTCTCTTTGATCTCCTGCACTGAACAGTCAGAAAAAGATACAAACGTAATTGGCTTTTGGCAGAGAGCCTAGAATATGTGACAGGTGCACTTAGATACTTTTTTAACAATTTAATTTAAGCAAAGCAATAATTGTAACAATTTAAGATAAGCAGGTCTCTTGGGAAAACTGTGACATGCAGCTTAAAGGATAGGTAGACTTTAAATATAAGTGAATGTAAAATTGGTGAGGGGGCTATTCTAAGCGCTTTTGCCATACACATTCATTATAAATTTTTTTACTCCAAGATATTAAAGGTTACATGTACTGTTAACATCAATGAATTTTGTTACAACAGTGCCACCTGCTGGTCATTTTCTGACCAGTCTGACCACCAAGTAGTCAAGGAAGTTGTTATGAGAAAGAAAGAGGCTGCTCTGATGTTCTTCTGCTTAGGAAAGATTTGAGAAAGGTTTCTATTTGTTAGATTTTGTTTGTACTGGAATCAGTTATTTGAGTGAGCTATAATTCATCTGCTAGGAAAGGAAGCCCCCCCTATAAAATATATTGGATCTAACTGTCAATAAATATCTGACACCCAACTGCTGCATGAAGACAGAATGAAGAGAAACAGATGCTGAGAGAGGGATAGTGAAGATAAACTTGATTATTTCCGAATATTTAATTGATTGTATTTGCAAAGTTTCTTATTTTAGTATGAGGAAGCTTATATTAAATTTTCATTTTCGCAACAGATCCCTTTTAAGAAAAAACTCAAATGTGAAAAACCAGATTCTGTGAGTTCGAGTCCCGCAACCTGAAGACTCAGATTAATCAAGTTTTCGGCGAAAAAAACCTCAAATCGCTGGAATCATCATCATTGAGCATGTGCAGTGAATCAACAGAAAAGAAGATGGGGAGCTACTGGGGCATCTTTTGAGACACAGATCTTTACTGCTAAAAGGCTGTGGTTGCCTTGGGCTGGTACAGAAGCACAAAACATCATGTACAACATTTCTAGCTACTTCTTTAGTTAAGCTTTAGTTCTCCTTTAAACTGTAGATCAGTGGTTTTGGACTTTGTTGGTTCAAGAACCGGTTTGAAGTTTATGATATGGCCAGAAGCCCCCTTAAAGGGGTGTTCCCCTTAAGTATGTTATAGAACGGCTATTTCTAAGCAACTTTTCAATTGGCCTTCATTTTTTTATAATCTAAATTATTTTTCTTCTTCTTCTGACTCTCCAGCTTTTCAAATGGATATCACTGACGACATGCTCTGTAAGGCTACACATTTATTGTTATTGCTACTTTTTATGACTCATCTTTCTATTCAGGCCTCTCCTATTCATATTCCAGTCTCTTAATCAGATCAATGCATAGTTGCTAGAGGAATTAGGACCGATACAGCAAGACTGATTAATAATCAGAATATACAGACTGCACTGGGTCCTGTGTTGTCATGTAATCTAATGTGGATTTTATTGTTTAATAAAAACTTTCTCCAATTCTGCAGAACCAGTGGCTGCAGCAAAACGATTCCCCAAATAGAATCCCAGTTTATCTGTTTAAATCTGGCTCCATGATCTTTGTCCCTGCAGCTGGAGTTGGAAACAGTAAAGGGGAGGTAAAGGCAAAAATAAAATCCAATACAAATCTCTACACAGTCGCCGACTGCTCTACAGGGAAACAAACAAAGCTGCTTGAGTTCTGCATGGCTGGGAAGTAAGGCGGAGGCTCCCCCTGCTGTACATAAGTATGATTGTTTCCCTGCTCAGCAGTTAGGGACCGTCTGACAATTCCTATCCACAGCAGTAAATGAAGGGAGAATTTCACTGGATACAGTCAGGTTTCTTATAAAACAGTACTCATTTTTTAATTCAAGTATGTTGGAGATAGGTTTCTTTTTCATTACAGAAAGTAAAAATGGGGTTTTATTTTTTTGCCTTTACATGCCCTTTAGTAATTAAAAAAACACAAATAATAAAACATCAAAATCAGTCACAAATTGTCTCAGAACATCACTTTCTACATCATACTGAAAGTTAATTTAGGCGAACAATCCCTTTAACTTCTAATAAAATTTGTACAAATACAAAAACAGTGTTGTATTAGTCATTTAGCAACAGTTCTATAAATATTTAGGACAGCAAAAATGTGCCTATCCAAACTCTCACCCTAACTTGGTTAATAATTAATAGATGAACAAAGCTATTCAGCTTTCATGTTGAGTTGGATTAATTCACAAAATGTTCAGCAGAATAACACAACCAGTGTTTGGTCTCTTTGTGCTCAAGTATTTCTTGTGAGCAGGTAGGACCTGGTTTAGGGTGGGACAGAAATTGTATTTGCTCAGGCCCCTGGGGGCACCTGTAGTAAAATGAGAACAAATGACTCAATATTATATTGTGTGACAGTTGGTGGGTCACAAGTTGGACATTCCTGAAATTTAGCTTTGTCCTCAAATGAGGCCCCACCTTCTGCATTACCAGGGACTCTATCATTGAGAAGTGCAATGTGCCAGACAATGAATTTACACTGTTTTAGACTGAAATCTCCATCATGAATCATTAACTTGAGCGGCCGAAGGCTATTCCCTTCTATTGTCCAACAAATCATTAAAAATTAACAATTTATAAGTGATTCCCTCGTGGAATTTGTGCACGTTGGGCTCAGCACATGATCATTGTCACAGGATTGCATTATTTGCTAGATTTAACAAAGTAACTTGAAATTCCTATGAAGAAATCAAATATTTTTGCTCCCAAATTACTCTGAGCTACACACTTGGCAAAAAAGCTTGAAACATGTTGCGTGGCAATAAAAGCACTATTTAGCAGTTAATCTGTCGTGGAGTGCCAAAGTCTTGTAATAAACCTATATTGAATTCTGATTTGAACCCAAGGTGCACACAAGAATAAAGACACAATAGTATCTACTAAAAATTCCAGGATCAACATTCTATCATATAATTAACCCTGAGCTACAGGGAGATGATCTTCCCATAATTTTGAGCTTTCTGCATAACGGATTTCCAGATAAGAGATCCAAAACGTGTATTGGGATGGGACCTCCTCTCTTCTAATCTGAATGCCCTGGTGTCTGCTGTAAGGACTTATTGGTGAATAAAGCATCACTGAGTTTATTGCAGTGTCAAATTATACTGTATGTGTATTTACCATGAACTACCACAATCGTTGTCAAACTATTATATTTTAAGCTCCCATTGTAAGTTTAACCTTTGGCCAGAGGCTCAGAGCTTCCCTTAAGCTGGCCATAGACGCAAAGATCTGATCGTACGAATCGAGGATTCATACGATTTTCGGACCGTGTGTGGAGAGTCCCGACATTTTTTGTCTGGCGGAAATCGGTCGTTTGGTCGATCGGACAGGTTTAAAGATTTCTGTCGACTGCCGATAATATTTCTGCATGTATTGCTGATCATACGATTTTCAGAGGGAGACTGTCACTAGCTTTGGTTGGACATAACTTTCGTACGATTGCTGTCAGTGGCAGAACATTGGCTGATCTGTTCTTTTGTACTTTTTTGTATTTGATCGGAATGGTTAGTGATAGGTCGGGAGATGGGGAAATCCGATCTGATCTATGGCCAGCTTTAGCTAATAACCAGTCATTTAGCCATAGTTTGAAGAATATCTAATAAAAATATCAAGTACGTTTTCACTCCAGAATCTAACCCTTATTGACCTTCTAGATTTTCTAGACAATAGACTTTCTCAAATTTCACCTTAAAGGAGAACTAAACCCCCCAATAAGAAAAACCCCTACCTACTACCCTAGATAGTGCTCCTCCATGCTTCCCCATCGCATAGTTCATTACCCCTGAAAGTGTCCCGAATACATTGCTCACGTACCAGTGCAGAGTAAGCGTAGTGGAGCGCGTGGGCACAATCTAGCGGATCTTCGGTCTTCAGCGTTGGACTGGGCCAGCGGGACACCAGGAAAAAACCCGGTGATCCCTGCTGACCCAGACCCTCTCCACAGAGTCGACACGCCTGACCTCCCCCCGCCCAACCACATAAAGAAGACGCAAAGCAGGTATGCGCTGGGGGCAGAGAGAAACCTGTGACTGGGGCAGGGGGGCCTTGGGGTGGGGGTCCTCTGATATGGCAGCCTCGGTGGGCCCTGACCCCCCCCCAGTCTGACCCTGTCCGCATGCGTAGTTGGAACAGTCTTCCAGTTCATAGCAATTGCGCATGCACCAAAAGTGCAGTGAATTCCCAAATGGAAGGAAGAGGACCCGAAGATATGGAAGATGGCGCCCATGAGCTCCACTGCACTTACTCTGAACCGATAAGCAATGTATTCAGGACACTTTCAGGGGAAATTAACTATGTGGGGGGAAGCAGGGTGGGGGACTATCTATCGTAGTAGGTAGGGGCTTTTCTTATTGGGGGGTTAGTTCTCCTTTTAAAGGTGAAAACCTTTGTGTTAAGCTGGCCATAGATGTTGAGATTTTTAAAAGAAACGATCCTCATCGTGAGACCACGTACGATCGTACGAATTTACCATCAACTAAAAAGACCAATTTGCCAGGAAAACAAAGGGGAGCTGCCTGCTTGGCCCTGCAAACATAGAGAGATTGCACTGGGACCGACAAAGATTTTTTGACCCGGCCGATCAATTTCCTGACAGATGTCGGCCGAAAAATCGTAAGATGTACGATCATTCGAATCCCACTAACCGCACGATAATTTCGAAGGATCGGTCGGGCTTCCCTAAAATCGGTCGTTCGGCAAGAAGAATCGTGGCGTCTATGGGGAGCTTAAGACTGTGAATCTAATGTGCTTAAAGCTACAGGTATGGGTCCTGTTATCCAGAATGTGTGGGATGTGGGGTTTTCTGGATAAGAGGTCTTTCTATAATTTCTATTTCCATGCCTTAAATCTACTAAAAAACTTTTATATTTTAATATTAAATAAACCAAATAGGCTGTTTTTTTCTTCCAATAAGGATTAATTATATCTTAGTTGGGATCATGTACAAAGTACTCTTTTATTATTACAGAGAAAAAGGAAATTATTTGTAAAAATGTGAATTATTTGATTGAAATGGAGTATATGTGGTATATTTATCAAAGAGTGAAGTTAGAGATCGCCACAGTCCTCTAGAATGAAATTCTGCCACTCTCCATTCATTTCTATGGGATTTTTAAAAGAGTATTTACTGTATCAATGGGTGAAAGTGAAAGTTCATTCTTTGATAAATACACTTTTCAAAATGCCATAGAAATGAATGGAGAGTGGCAGAATTTCACTATAGAGGAATGTGGTGATCTCTGACTTCACTCTTTGATAAATACTGTATACCCCTATGGGAGACGGCCATAGTTGCTTTCTTATTGACTTGATGATAATATGATTAGAAACAATAGCAGAGGACGGTGACACTGTACTCTATCTAGTTGTCATTTCCAACCTAAAAGTGAAGCTACTGGAAGTGCACTAAGAGATATATGGAGTCTTATCTGCTACTGAGCAAAGTTGCAGCAAATCTGATTTGATATGAATTTTCAATCTTCTTTCTTTTAGTCTTGTAAATCACATTCACATCAAGAAGGCAGCAGCCATTTTGTGGACACTGTTATTAAGGCAAGCTAAAATCATGGCAAAATCTTCTTTATGCACCAAAATGGGGCATCTGATGCCCATGCTGGCTATAAAATTAAACATTGAAGATAGAGGGCAAATGTAAGGAGTGCGATGACTTGCAGGAACTTGGATTTTTACTATTGAGTGCTGTTCTCATATCTACCAGGGAGCTGTTATCTTGTTACATTCCCATTGGCCTGTTGATCAGCTGCTGGGGGGAATGGGAGACGGGTGACAATACTCCAAAATGCAGCTCAGCAGTAAAGAGTGACTGAAGTTTATCAGAGCAAAAGTCACATGACTGAGGGCACTTGGGAAACCAATAACATGTCTATCCCCAAGTCAGATTTAAAAAAATAAATATTAATAAATATTATAAAATCTGTTTGAAAAACAGATTTCAGAGCAGAATTCTGCTGGAGGAGCACTATTAACTGATACAGCTTGAAATAAAACATTTTCCCATGACAGACACACCGATCAGATGAGAGAATGCTCCTGGGTAGCACGTAAGTTGTTTCAATCACATTAAGAAATATCTCTTATGGCCATTGATCTTTCATGTGTTATCTTGGGAAAAAGCTTCTGTTCTGTGTTGTGAGTAAGCAATTGCTCATTCTGTCTCTAAGCAGCAGAACTTGTCCTAATACAAACACAAGTGAAAAGATGATAAAGGAATGTCATCACTTAACCTTTTCCCCTCTCTTGCTCCAAATGCATCACAATTACACAACAGGAAAACCCTTATGTATTCAGACATCCTTCCAAGACTATCTAGGGCACCACATTTCACTCTCACCAACCCTCAAGTTGAGTGTTCAGATGTATCCAGCAATTCAAGCAAACCTGAAGGCCATACACACAGAGAATTTTGCCTGCCGACTCTTGGCCAGACATCGATCGGGGAAGCCCATCGAAGGGCCCATACACAGGCCAGACTCGGTCTGTGGGAAGCTTTTATTGGCCCATGTTTCGCTACCTTTAATCTCACCCAGGGGCTTAAAGGGATACTGTCATGGGAAAACGTTTTTTTTTTTTTTAAATGCATCAGTTAATAGTGCTTCTCCAGCAGACTTCTGCACTGCAATCCAATTCTCAAAAGAGCAAACAGATTTTTTTTTATATTCAATTTTGAAATCTGACATGGGGCTAGACATATTGTCAGTTTCCCAGCTGCCCCCCTTCATGTGACTTGTGCCTGCACTTTAGGATGGAACTACTTTCTGGCAGGCTGTTATCTCTCCTACTCAATGTAACTGAATGTGTCTCAGTGGGACTTGGTTTTTACTATTGAGTGTTGTTCTTAGATTTACCAGGGAACTGTTATCTTGTGTTAGGGAGCTGTTAACTTCTGATTGTTCTATTGTTAGGCTGATAGGGGGGGGAGAGAGGGGGGTGATATCACTCCAACTTGCAGTACAGCAGTAAAGAGTGACTGAAGTTTATCAGAGCACAAGTCACATGACGGGGGACAGTTGAGAAACTGACAATATGTCTAGCCCCCTGTCAGATTTCAAAATTGAATGTAAAAAAATCTATTTGCTCTTTTGAAAAATGGATTTCAGTGCAGAATTCTGCTGGTGCAGCACTATTAACTGATGTGTTTTGAAAAATACATGTTTTCCCATGACAGTATCCCTTTAAGGAGTGTAGAGGGCCCTAATTCATGACAGCCCATACATGGACTGACTTAAACCTAATAACTGATGGGCCCACACGCTGCATGGTAAAGTGCTAAGTCATTTTCAATTTGCCATGGATGAAGTCCAGACTATTTTGAAAATAGTATTCAGAGCACTCTCTTATTATCAAAATTATAGAAAAAATGAAGTTCATCCACATTACTGTAAATCAGGACTAATGATTGGTTTATTTAACATTAAATCATGTTTACTGGTATCCTTATACATAAAACACAAGGGATATGTTAACTGTCATTTATGGGAGATTTTATACATAGAAAGTTGTAACGGTCGGCACCCAACACCAGAACAAATGCCAAGCAGGAGGAGGAGGAGCCGTCAGCTACTTGGATGCCACCAGGACTTAAACGAGAGGTGCAAGGCCAGATGTTCTGGAAAGGCAGAGGGGCACGACTGTTTAGCGAGAGTCTTTGGGCAGAAGGTCATAGTACAAGGCGTTAGAGTAGTCAGAACAGGCCGGGTCAGGGCAGGCAGAGAATAAGCGTAGTCAGGCAGGCAAGGGTCAAACCAGGAAGTCAATCAGAGGGGTTAAGCAGAATCAAAGTCGGTAATCAGGCAAGGGTCAGGATTCAGAAGTCAGGATCGTCATCTGGTCGACTCTGCGCGCTGATGTCATACGTTGGCGTGCCTGCGCCTTTAAATACCCAGGAGGCGCGCCACGCGCCCTAGGAACCTGGTGCCTGAGGCACAGAAACCAGACATGGGGGGCGTCCCTGCTTGGAGTGTGGCGGGCATCCCCGTCGACCCCCACGAACCCCACCAGAGTAAGACTTCATTACAAAAGTATAATGCAGATATATTTTGGCCCCTTGCACAAAACAGTAGCTGCCTTTTTACTGCAGTTTCAAAGTTACACAATAAAACAGTAGATGCGGTTGAGAAAAAAACTTGTATTCATCCATCAACAAATTTGTGTGTAAGTGAAAGTAGACAAACTGATGTTAACTGATTCAGAAGGCAAATTAAATTGACTAATATTCCTCATATTCTGCTTAGAAATGTTTTAACTAATTGTATCAACTAATAAAGCAAATTGTAACAGTTCAGATGCTACTGGATCACTGAGCTGCCAGACTGAAACCCCAGAGACATTAAACTGTAAACTTCAATTTTGGGAAAATGGTAAAAAGTAAAAGATTGAAAGTAATTGAAAAAAGGTTTTGTTTATGGTGAACAATCTGAAAATAACTCAACTAAAAAACGTGTTTGGAAGGTGAACAACTCCTTTAAGGAAACTGTCACCAATATCCAATCACAATGGTTCCATTGAACTATTCAGGTAGGCGTTGGCTGAAACTCACACAGGTGTGAAAGTGAGATCTAGTCACAATGGCACCATAACTGTTGCATCACACCAGGCTCTGACTGGCAATCTGTGGGTTCTGGCAAATGCCAAAGGGGCTGCTATAAGATGCCGTAGACACTCACTATTTAGTCGGCTGGTGGAGGGCTGTTTGGGCCTCTGTGTGGCCTGTTGGGGAGTCTGGGTACCTGAAATGCCAGGGCCTATTTTGATTATTAGTCCAGACCTGGATGACATCATCATGCTTTTTCCCGTTTCAGTTTCAGCTCTTAAGCCTTCCCATCCGAAATCTCCTGAGATTTTCAGCGCAAAAGCTCATGATGACATCACTGGAGTTTCCAGGTAGGGATTTTTTTCTAAAGCCAATAGTCAACAGCACCCCTTGCTCCTCCCCCAGACAAGCTCAAATGGACACATGCCAGTCAGAGGATTTTTAATTTTTTTTTCTTTGAATTTTTCTTTAAACTTTTTAGGTAAACAGGTTTGGAGAGGTTTAGCCTGCCCAAGCCTTAATGAAAATCCACCTATGCTAACTGACCTTTAGGCTGAGCCCAACCTGCCACTGCATCAAGCCCTTGTGAGGAGTAGGGATGTAGCGAACGTCGGAAAAAAAGTTCGCGAACATATTCGCGAACTTGCGCAAAAATGCGAGCGGTTCGCGAACGGTTCGCGAACCCCATAGACTTCAATGGGAAGGCGAACTTTAACATCTAGAAAAGACATTTCTGGCCAGAAAAATGATTTTAAAGTTGTTTAAAGGGTGCAACGACCTGGACAGTGGCATGCCAGAGGGGGATCAAGGGCAAAAATGTATCTGAAAAATCTGCCTGTGTGTGCTTGGAAGAGATAGTGTAGGGGGAGAGCTGTTAGTGATTTCAGGGACAGATGATAGTAAGTTTGCTGGCTAGTAATCTGCTTGATACTGCTCTGTATTGGAGGGACAGAAGTCTGCAGGGATTTGAGGGACATTTTAGCTTAGGTAGCTTTGCTGGCTAGTAATCTACTGTTCTCTTTAAACAACTGCCATACGTTGACCTTGTAGGCATTGTTTGCCCAGTTTTTTTGGACGCAGCCACTGAAGCACAGTTGCCATAAAAAATATGCCATATAAATGCTGAAAATAGTAATTTTTCGCCATACGTTGACCTTGTAGACATTGTTTGCCCAGTTTTTTTGGTTGCAGCCACTGAAGCACAGTTGCCAGAAAAAATATGCCATATAAATGCTGAAAATAGTCATTTTTTGCCATACGTTGACCTTGTAGGCATTGTTTGCCCAGTTTTTTTGGTCGCAGCCACTGAAGCACAGTTGCCAGAAAAAATATGCCATATAAATGCTGAAAATAGTAATTTTTTGCCATATACGTTGAGTCAACGTATGGCAAAAAATGACTATTTTCAGCATTTATATGGCATATTTTTTCTGGCCTCTGTGCTTCAGTGGCTGCGGCCAAAAAAACTGGGCAAACAATGCCTACAAGGTCAACGTATACACTACTACAGCGGTGGATACGGATTACGTAAAATATATTATGGCTGCTTGAAAAAAGTCACTCCGGTGTTTTTTCTGGAGACGGTAATATTATGGATATTTAGACAGAATGTGAACAAGGTCACACAGCTAGATGGCGGGTTGAAGAAAACAGTGTGCAAATAATGCCTACAAGGTCAACGTATACACTACTACAGCGGTGGATACGGATTACGTAAAATATATTATGGCTGCTTGAAAAAGTCACTCCGGTGTTTTTTCTGGAGACGGTAATATTATGGATATTTAGACAGAATGTGAACAAGGTCACACAGCTAGATGGCGGGTTGAAGAAAACAGTGTGCAAATAATGCCTACAAGGTCAACGTATACACTACTACAGCGGTGGATACGGATTACGTAAAATATATTATGGCTGCTTGAAAAAAGTCACTCCGGTGTTTTTTCTGGAGACGGTAATATTATGGATATTTAGACAGAATGTGAACAAGGTCACACAGCTAGATGGCGGGTTGAAGAAAACAGTGTGCAAATAATGCCTACAAGGTCAACGTATACACTACTACAGCGGTGGATACGGATTACGTAAAATATATTATGGCTGCTTGAAAAAAGTCACTCCGGTGTTTTTTCTGGAGACGGTAATATTATGGATATTTAGACAGAATGTGAACAAGGTCACACAGCTAGATGGCGGGTTGAAGAAAACAGTGTGCAAATAATGCCTACAAGTTCAACGTATACACTACTACAGCGGTGGATACGGATTACGTAAAATATATTATGGCTGCTTGAAAAAAGTCACTCCGGTGTTTTTTCTGGAGACGGTAATATTATGGATATTTAGACAGAATGTGAACAAGGTCACACAGCTAGATGGCGGGTTGAAGAAAACAGTGTGCAAATAATGCCTACAAGGTCAACGTATACACTACTACAGCGGTGGATACGGATTACGTAAAATATATTATGGCTGCTTGAAAAAAGTCACTCCGGTGTTTTTTCTGGAGACGGTAATATTATGGATATTTAGACAGAATGTGAACAAGGTCACACAGCTAGATGGCGGGTTGAAGAAAACAGTGTGCAAATAATGCCTACAGGGCAAATAATGCCTAAAAGGTCAACTTATACACTACTACAGCGGTAGTAAAATAAAAAAAAGTAAAATAAAAAAAAAAATGAATATTAAAAAAAAAAAATTAAAGTTGGTGCTGCTGAACTACTAGGAGCAGCAGATTAGCACACCAGTCCCACTCCCCAACACTGCTAGACTAATAGCACTGGGCTCTTATAGTAGTAGTAGTAGTAGTAGTAAAACAACAAAAAATAAATAAAAGCAGTCCTTACAAGGACTACTGTTATTGCAGCAGTCAGCAGATGAGATCAGAAGCAGGACAGCTGCCCACTGCAGCTACATACAGAGCACTGCAGTAGAAGGTAGATTACTAGCCAGCAAAGCTACCTAAGATTAAATGTCCCTCAAACCCCTGCAGACTTCTGTCCCTCCAATAACAGAGCAGTATCAAAACGATTACTAGCCAGCAAACTTTCAACTGTCCCTGAAATCACTAACAGGCAGCAGCTCTCTCCCTACACTATCTCTTCAGCACACACAGGCAGAGTGAAAAAACGCTGCAGGGCTTCGGTTTTTATAGGGAAGGGGAGTGGTCCAGGGGAGAGCTTCCTGATTGGCTGCCATGTACCTGCTGGTCTGGGGTGAGAGGGCAAAAAAAAGCGCCAACAATGGCGAACCCAAAATGGCGAACGTCGCGCGACGTTCGCGAACTTCCGGCGAGCGCGAACACCCGATGTTCGCGCGAACAAGTTCGCCGGCGAACAGTTCGCGACATCTCTAGTGAGGAGTGCAGTTCCACAGTTTGGGAACCACTGACTTTGTGGGGCTGTGACGTTTTAGGTGACCCTTAGGGGCCCATTCACTAAGTTCGAGTGAAGGAATAGAGGAAAAATAATTAGAATTTCGAATGTTTTTTTTGGCTACTTCGACCATCGAATTGGCTTCTTCGACTACGACCTTCAACTTCGATTCGAACGATTCAAACTAAAAATTGTTCGACTATTCGATAATCGAAGTACCGTCTCTTTAAAAATTTCTTCGACCCCCTAGTTCGCCACCTAAAACCTACCGAGGCCAATGTTAGCCTATGGGGAAGGTCCCCATAGGCTTCCTAACAATTTTCTGATCGAAGGATAATCCATCGATCGATGGATTAAAATCCTTCGAATCGTTCGATCAAACGAATTGCGCAAAATCCTTCGACTTCGATATTCGAAGTTGCAGGATTTTAATTCGGCAGTCGAACATCGAGGGTTAATTAACCCTCGATATTCGAAACCTGATACATCTGCCCCGTAAACTTTGGTACTCCGTATAATTATTTGTAAAAATTTTGTTGCTTCATTGCTTGTCCCCTTGTTTGTACTGTTACTGCAATGTAAAACAAGTATAATAGTGCTGTATGAATAAATATAGACATAGAGCACATATATACCTCCAGCTGCTCTTTACAACTTGTTGGGTGGGGGTTTGCGTCTTATCGTTATCTCATCTTTATTTTTTTATTTCATGAATGCATGGTATATAAACCGACCTGCAGTACAGAATAAAGATAAGAGAAAATATATTATAAACATATACAGGAATCGGACGTGTTTTCTAGAATGCATGGAATCTGAGGCTTGCTGGATAGCAGGTCTTCATTAAGTCTACTAGAAAATCATGTAAACATTAAATAAACCCAATAGGCTGGTAGACTTAAAGATCCATTATCCAGAAAACCCCAGGTCCCAAGCATTCTGGATAACAGATCCCATACCTGTAATACCCCAAATCTCAACCATAAGGCAGGACATTAATATGCTATAAAAGAGAAGTTTATTTAAAAGAAAAGGAGTATTTTATTGGCTTGACAGTGAATTATAAAGTACAGGGTTGGGACCTGTTATCCAGAATATTTGGGACCTGGGATTTTCTGGATAAGAGATCTTTCTGTAATTTGGATCTCCATATCTTAAGTCTACTAGAAAATCATTTAAACATTGTTTTGCCTCCAGTAAAGATTAATTATATATTAGGTTGGATCACACACCAGCTACTGTTTTATTGTTAGAGAGAATAGGGAATTCATTTTTAAAATTTGGATTATTTGGATAAAGCAGAGTCTATGGGAGATGTCCATCTTGTAATTCAGGGCTTTCTGGATAAAGCACAACATACCTGTATATACCTTCCATGGATTTCTGTCTTTTAATGGGTTGACCCCATTTCTCCATTGACTTGAACCCCTGTCTTTGTCTCGTGATTGAGTCCTGCCTGATGATTAAGCCTATGGGTAGGGTTGCCACCTGGCCAGTATTTTACCTGGCTGGCCGGTATAAATGATGGTTGATCCCAATGTTATTAATAGGGGAAAAAAGATAAATATATAGGAAGGCCAGTATTTTTTTCCAGAAAAGGTGGCAACCCTATCTATGGGACATGGGTTGTATTCTCTCCGGGCATTGCATGACAACTCTTGCTGTACCATAGCTACCCCTGTAAAATTACTGTTCTATTATTATTTATTTGTTTTTAGACACTTAACCCCCATATGTAATAAAAGGCACTAAGTTTGCCCAGGAGCAGTAACCTATAGCAACCAATAGGATCTTTGCTTTTGAACAGGTGACCAGTAATTTCTACCTTCTGATTGGTATGGGTTACTGCTCCTGGGCAAACTTAGGGGGTTATTTAACTAAACTAAACTAAATGCTGAATGCAAAAATCACGAAAAAATTGTTGTTGTTTTTTTTATAAAATTTGACTTTTAAAAAATCACTACTTTTTCTGAATTTATTAAACCTCGATGATGGAAAAGTCAGAATCTCAGACCTGTCAAGGTTGCATATAAGTCAATGGGAGAAGTCCCACTGATTTTTTGATGTGCGCTGGGTTTCGTGTAATACCCCAAAGTTTTTGGCAAAAATCTGAGTTTTCGGGTGAAAAATCTGAAAAAATCATGAAAATCAGATGAAAAATCCGAAAAAAAATGTATTTTTTCCCCGCAAAGCAAAATTTGGGGGAAAATTTAATAATAAATAAGTGTAGAAAACCTTTGATTGGAGTTTGTAGCAGAAAAGATTGAGATAAATTAGGACTTTGATAAATAGTGTCTTTTATTACATAACCCCCAAAAGGTTTCAAGGTTAGTGCTGAAAGCAATATGTTCAGGACACCCAGGATCTGGTAGACCTATCTAAATCCACCTGCCCGTTGGCATAGCTTCAGAGACAATATGAGTTTATTCAGACCCGGAGTTATGCTGCTTTCATGGGAACTCATTTTCCTATCAGATAGAAAGGTGAGTCTATTACTGTTATCTCACTGAGCAAACAGACAGTACCAGCTCACAGCCTGTACTTTGTGACAGTTACTGGGACAACCAGAATCAATCTACCTCTTGTTTAAGAAAGATAATGGTTAAACCATAAATATTCTTTGCCAATATACTGCGCACTGCCCTTGTTAGCAAACATAGCGACAACTGGGGCCCTGTCATGTTTAGTCACAAAGCTTATTCCGGATATTGAGATGAAGTGGATATTATCCTAACTGTGCCTGCCTATGGCATCTGTCAGTCCTTAAAGGGCTGGTTCACCTTTGAGGTGGCGAATTTTCTCCAGCGTCAGCTTCGCACCCATCACACCACGTCACCAGACACAAATACGCTATAAATACGCTGATTTACTAAAATGTGAAGTTTCGTCCTGATGAAATGCTGGCGACTTTTCGCTAGCGTTACTTCAGCAGTGTGAGCATTTCATAGCGAAGATGCGCTACCATTCATTTGTGCCTAGCGAAACTTCGCTAGTGATCTTGAGCTTAGGTCAATTTGCATAGCGTAGGAAATTTAAAGTTGTATGGACGTCTTTATTATAAATGTTGCTGCAAATGGTTTAAGTTACCGGTTTATCACACTGAAAAAAGGAAAAGTCTCAAAAGTTTTTTGCATTTTTGGCACACAGGATATGATGTAAATGACAGAAGATTGAGGAAGATCTAGCTGCTTTATAGCACTTCGCCTGGTCTGGGGTGGCACATCTGAATGCTTAGCCTCACATAGACTGTGACTGTCTTCAGTGGGAAATTCTGGCCTGTTGTCTAGAGGGCTGGTCTGAGTTGCTATCTATCATCATGTTCACTATCACAATGTCTTCATGACCCCTTCATCAGGAATTTGTTATTGACTTGTTTCCATTTTGTGAGCCCTATGAAGATGTTGAGTTCCATGCATCACATAAACATACATCTACAGTAATTGCAAGTCCCCCTTATTTCTGCACCGAACCCATAGTCTTCACAGTTCTGCTAGGCTATCGTGTAATGTATTTTTGTTCTACCCTTGCTATTTTTACAGAACTGCCCGGTTATAAGCATCAGGGCCGCCATCAGAAATCGCAGGGCCCCATAAGAAAAAATTTCCTGGGCCCCCTGGGCTGCGCCCACCACAAGCCCCACCTACAGGTCCGCCCACCCCACAGGTCCACCCCCCACCACACACTAAAAAAAAAAAACATAGGTGGCTATGGTTCCCACATGTTAATAAAAAAAATATTGGTAGTCAGGCCCCCCCATTGAAAAAAACATTTGTGGTCAGGGCCCCCCCATTAAAAAACACATTTGTGGTCAGAGCCCCTCTTTAAAAAGTATTGGTGGCTAGGATCCACATGGGGAAAAAAATTGGTGGCCAGGCCCCCCCCCCACATTATAAGAAAATTGGTGGCCAGGGCCCCCCTTAAATGTCCATGTAAAAAAACTTGCCCCCCCCAGAAGTTTAAAAAAAATTTGGTGCCCAGGGCCCCACCACACAACAGGGACCACAAAGGGTTACCTTTAAGGGGGCCCTGCCATGTTACACTTACTTCATTAGTGTGGCCCACCTGCTGTCAGTGAGCTGCCAACTACAGAAGGGAGGAGGGGAGCACAGGTGGCTGCATTTTCTTCCCTTATTGGTCACAGAATTACAAGTCCTGGTAAAGCTGCATGGTGATTGGATGAGCTGGAGAAGTTCAAACCTCAGCTATCCAATCCCTGAGCAGCTCAACCGGGATTTAAACTCAGTGACCAATAAGGGGAAGTAATGGACAGAAGATACCTCCCCTTGTGCTCCCGCCCTGCCTTCCCGAAGTCAGCAGCTCTCAGAAAGCAGGGGGGCCGGGCTAATCAAGTAAGTGCGGTGTAGCCGGGCCCCCCTTACCCTCGGGGCCCCCTACAACTCTCCCCCCTGTCCCCCCCTGATGGCTGCCCTGTTTGGCATTAGACCTCAGGTTGCCACTATGGAGTCAACCAATACGACGAAAAAATTACACAAGTCACTGGTGTCAGTTAGCCTTGTCCGGGTGTGGGGCTACTAATCAAACAATTTGTATCTCTGGGGTGTTTTTCATAGGAATTAGAGATGAGCAAATTTCCCACAGTTTGTTTCACCAAACTTTCAGATTAGTAAATTAGTCAAAAAATGTGACCTAAGAAAAAGAGGGGAAGTCTCAGACTCAGAGACAATTTTAGGGTGCTCCTCCAGCACTAGACAACCCCCATTTGAGAAAAACGGTTATAGTATATTTTCAGCATATGCACCAATCAAGTCCAACCTGTGTAGTTGTAGGTCAACTCCTTGTGATTCTCAATGAAAGCCATAAGCTTAGGAGGGAAGCTGGGAGTCAAATTTCAGAAATAGTTTACAGGCTGGACATTGTTAATTGCATTGATCTGGATGCTTATTTATTTAATTATTTCACTGCAATTAACCAAAAAAATGCATGGAATAATTAAAATTGTTGATCTTTTTTCACTTATTTCCCTGCATCACTAAACAACCCAGTTATTTCACAATTGACATTCCTTAGGTTTTTGGTATTCTCAACTGATGTTGATGATGCATAATTTCTGAAAACCTCTGCAGAAATACGTTGGTGCTATTTAAATAGCTGGAAATAAATAAATACATATGTTCAGTTATTGGCTGTATTATCTACTAGAACAACTGGAAATATAGCTCAATATTGACCTCTACAGGCCCTCAAGCTCAGCACTGCAAATTCCTATTTAACATTAACACTTAGGGGCAAATTCACCAAGGGTCGAATATCGAGGGTTAATTAACCCTCAATATTCGACTGGGAATTAAAATCCTTTGACTTCGATATTCGAAGCGCAAATAGTTTGATCGAATGATCAAAGGAATAATCCTTCGATCGAACGATTAAATCCTTCGAACCGAACGATTTGAAGGATTTTAATCCAAGATCGAAGGATTATCCTTCGACCAAAAAAATTTAGGCAAGCCTATGGGGACCTTCCCCATAGGCTAACATTGGGTTCGGTAGGTTTTAGATGGCGAACTAGGGGGTCGAAGTTTTTTCTTAAAGAGACAGTACTTCGACTATCGAATGGTCGAATAGTCAAACGATTTTTAGTTCGAATCATTCGATTCGAAGACGAAGTCGTACTCGAAGGTCGAAGTAGACCATTCGATTGTCGAAGTAGCCCAAAAAACACTTCGAAATTCGAAGTTTTTTTACTTCGAATCCTTCACTCGAGCTTGATGAATTGGCCCCTGAACATTGCTTGGCTACTGTTATTATATTTTGTTACAATTGAATTGAAGTATTGTGATTTTTTCACTATGGGACTTAAATAGTGATGTACGGGCTGACCCAATACCCGCGGGTCGGGTGGGTTCGGGCCGACCATGCTCGCTTTTTTGTGGGTGCTCTCCCCACCCGCCACCTTCAAATGCCGGCATCTGACTTCCGGGTTCGTCTTTTATAGACGCTGCTCCTGCTCACCCCACCCCTTTTATGACATCATCGGCGGGATGGGTCGGCGCGGGTCTTATAAAAGGAACCCGGAAATGCGGATGCGGAGAAATCCCGACCCGAACATCACTAGACTTAAACCCTGGATATTTTCAATCAAAATTATTTTATGGACATTGGAATTTCACTTCAAACTGATGGGTTTGGTCTTTGTATCACATGTTTTGCTTTAAGTGGATTTGTTAATTCTAATGCTGTCATTGATGTGACCCTATAAGCATTGAACATACCTTAGTATGTCTGACAAAGGGGCTTGCCCCAAACATTACATCACTTGCATTCAATAAACATACATGGTTTATCCCTCTTGTAACAGCTTGGTCTGCCTGTTTCCATTCCACTCGCTACTAATTGGAGGGTGCCGATCCTGCTGGAGATTGAGCACCAGGCAGAACTAACTCCAAGGGTCAGGCTGTGCTGGTCAATACTTTGTCCTTTATTATTATTATTCCTTGTCCTAGTGGAACTTACAGTCTAAGGTCATTAACCTACACATATAAACTATGGTCCAATTTATCAGGAGCCAATTAAAGTGCCTTTATATTTTGGGATAAATCCCTAACTGAAATGAAACCTTAGACCCAAGAGCTGCAGGGCACCAATGCCTACCACTGTACCATTGCATTGTCCAAGCAATTGTAAATGGCTTCTTTCCAATCATCTGGCAAAGGTCATGGATTCTGGAGACCCACTGATTTCTGAATGATCCAACTGGATTTGGTTCTGTGGCAACAAGTTTTGTATTGTTTGTTTGCAGTAGGGAGAAGAGTATCCTTTATCTTAAGATGAACAGTAATTATTGTGGAGACAAAGTAAAGAACAGGAAGCTAAAAACACACCAAGTAGATGGTATGAAATGGAATGAAGTATATATGATTACAATATACCTGGGTCACCTACCATACCCTGTTCTATTTATGATGTTTGATTCCAATGTTATCAATAAGGCAAAAAGATAAAAATTAGGGAAGCTGTCACTGTTTGTAGAAAAGGTGGGTCAGATATAGTCTGAATCCGCACACAAATTGTGTTTTCTGCAGTGGGGAAAGTGCCCCTTGTTTTTATTTGTTCAAACCACCAATATCAACGATTCGGGGGTACAACCTCCCTTCATCAGGATTAAAGTACAAATGTGACCAAACACCTTTATAGACATAACCCGCCTCTTCCCTCTTACTCACATGATCACATGTGGTATATGTGTTAATTGATATCCTCTTAATGTAAAAACATTTTTTGATTAAAAAATCCATTCTCAAAAGTCCAAGTCCCACATAAATAGTGAATAAATAATGAATAAAATGTGTATAAAGGTCCAGTTTTCTCCAAAAGCCCAATCCCCAACAAGTGTTAAAGGGCATGTAAAGTCTAAAATAGAATAAGGCTAAAAATGCTGTATTTTGTATACTAAATATAAACATGAACTTACTGTACCATAAGACTAATCAAACAAATAATTTATGTTTTCAAAGTTGGCCACAGGGGGTCACCATCTTGTAACTTTGTTATACATCTTTGCAAGACTAAGACTGTGCACATGCTCAGTGGGGTCTGAGCTGCTTAGGGATCGTCATAAACAAAGCTGCTTGAGTTCTGCATGGCTGGGAAGTAAGGTGGGGGCTCCCCCTGCTGTTCATAAGTATGATTGTTTCCCTGCTCAGCAGTTAGGGACCGTCTGACAATTCCTATCCACAGCAGTAAATGAAGGGAGAATTTCACTGCATACAGTCAGGTTTCTTATAAAAACGATACACATTTTTTAATTAAAGTATATTGGAGATAGGTTTCTTTTTCATTAAAGAAAGTAAAAATGGGATTTTATGTTTTTGCCTTTACATGCCCTTTAAACATAATCCAAAATACTTTCCAACAACCTTAATCAAAGAGGTAACAAAATACTTTAGCATATTTAATAGTAAACGTCATTTGAAACATTGTTCTTTAATACCTGATGACCTGATGATGTTTGTATTATACTCTATTCCCTGACGAAGTTTATCTGTAGGGAAGGGAAACAAAAACGAAACAAAACAGTGGGGAAGGGGCCGGGGTCAGAACCAATTTAAAAATTGTTGCATGTTACAAAAAACAAGCTAGACTAAAATTTTCATTGAGGCCCTTTGGAACCAGCATTTTAAGTTTTCAGATACAAAAGGCCTCACGACTTAATAAAGATTTTTTTAAATCATTACATGTGTTCTTTTGTACCACTTCCAAAATCTGCCATCTCAACTGCAATATATTGTGTTTCATATGTATTGCTAACATTGTCTCTTTCTTAAACTTCTCTTTTTCTTTCTCACCAGTATTGTCCCCTTTCACCTCTGGCTTAAAATTTATTATAACACTTTTGTGCTCATTCATTCTGCGGAGAACCAGCACCGCTACTGCAGAGTGAGTAAATTCCGGATGTGCAGTGTATCACATTACATCAGATATACGGTAGTCTAGCCCACAAAACCTTGTGAGTAGTCTTGTTACAAATCTCAGTAAATAACTTTATTTACTCTAGAACACATATACACAACACACCAAATCATATCCACACATAGGGGCAGATTTATCAAGGGTCAAAGTGAATTCGAGGGAATATTCGAAGTAAAACAATTTGAAATTCGAAGTAATTTTTTGGATACTTCTACCATCGAATAGGATACTACGACTTTGAATTTACTTTGACTTTTATTCGAAGTAAAAATCGCTTGAGTATTTGACCATTTGATAATCGAAGTACTGTTTCTTTAAAAAAACTTCGCCAAATTAAACCTGCCGAAGTGCTATGTTAGCTGAAATCGTTGCAATCGTTCGATTCGAACGATTTAATCGTACGATCGAACGATTTTTCTTTGATCGTTCGATTGCCAAATTTTGTAAGTCGAAGTATTATAATTTGATGGTCGAATTTCAAAGTATTTTTTACTTCGAAATTCGACCCTTGATAAATCGGCCCCATAGTGATTGTGTAAAAAAAATGTAATAACCCCAATCCACAGACAATAATCTTAAATGGGGTGTAAACCCAGCCATAACACCGTCCCACTGCACCCCCAAGTTTTCTATAGAAGTTGCCAAAAAGATACTTGTAGATGCAAGAAAATTCATTAATGAGAATTCGACTGATCAAAAACGTGATGTCAGGAATCGTGCTGTTACAATACATATAGAGATTTTTATGTAAATGTTTTTTTTTATTATATTAAACTGGAATCAAATATGGTTATAAAGGACAGGCTTGTTCAATGCTGGGAAACTCTGCTTTAAAGGAACAATAACACCAAAAAATAAAACACAATGTACTGTTGTGCTGCACTAGTACAGCGGGTGTATTTGCTTCAGAAACGTGTCTATAGTTTATATGAAGCTGCTGTAGCCATTCAAGCTGTAAAAAAGAAGAAAAGACACAGGATACGCAGCAGATAACAGATAACCTCTGTAGTATACAATGTGATTCTTCAGAACTTATCTGTTATCTACTATGTATCCTGTGCTTGAATGGCTGCCCCCATTGATACACAGCAGCTTATTTATATAAACTATAGTAGTACTTATCTGTTATCTACTGTGTATCCTGTGCTTGAATGGCTTCCCCCATGGCTACACAGCAGCTTGTTTATATGAACTATAGTAGTACTTATCTGTTATCTACTGTGTATCCTGTGCTTGAATGGCTGTTCCCATGGCTACACAGCAGCTTGTTTATATAAACTATAGTAGTGTTTCTTAAGCAAACACAGCAGTTGTACCAGTGCAGAGCAACACTGCATTATACTGTCATTCCTTTAAGACACTTTAAGTTTTTTTGGTGTTACTGTTCCTTGAAGTTTCCAACTCCAGTTGAAGGAACAAAGAACTTGGAGTCAGATTCACACAGATCAGCTGGAATTTTTATTGGATGAATTTTACATTTTAAAGCAGTCACTGGATGTGGAGATTTGGGGAAAATATTTGGAAGTTTTATTGTGCAATATTACTTTAAGATTATACTGTTGCAGGACTATAACTCCCAGCATGCCTCAGGCTTTATTATATGTTAGATTATTCTGGGATTTCTAGTCCAGCAAAAACTGAATAGTGCAGTGCAGCAGGTTTTACTAGCGCTTTAAGATAATCCATCAATTTGATTTAGGGATGCACCGAATCCACTATTTCTGATTCGGCCGAACCCCCGAACCCTTTGCGAAAGATTCACGTGATTCCCCCCCTAATTTGCATATGCAAATGTTAAGCAAAAACTACATTACCCAACATGCATTGGGAGAGGCACGCTTGGCACTTTAGGGCATATGCAAATTAGGATTGGGATTCGGTTCGGCCGGGCAGAAGGATTCGGCTGAATCTGAATCCTGCTGAAAAAGGTCGAATCCCGAACCAGATCCTGGATTCTGTGCATCCCTAATTTGTCTCAAGATCCATGGATCCTGGACTCATGAAGAGTCAAAACCATGAACAAAATAATCACAGGGTTTTCATAGACTTGTAAAAACGGCATTACCGGTGGGAGAGCATAAAAGATATGGCTCCACAGAACAGAAAAACAAAGAACTCTTTTTACAGCCAAGCAGGTGACATACCTCCCAACATTTTGGAAACAGAAAGAGGGACAAAAAAATTAGCTGTGCGGAGCACAATGATTTTTTGTCCATTTTGTGGACTCACCCCCTAATTACCATGTCCATTTTACAAAATTTGGCAGGTTATGAAATTCTGAACACATTTCTGTGGTTTTTATGTGTTATTACAGTTTTGCAAATGAAGGTGAATTGCCTTTTAAGCTGTGAGTCTTAATTTGTTACAATGGTATCTTATTCTGGGTTCTCTGCCAAAAGCCAATTAAGTTAGAAACTTTTTATCTTTTTCTGGCTGTTCAGTGTTGGAGATCAAAGAGAAAGTCAGGACATTTCAGCAGGGTTACCAGGTTGGCGGTTTTCCAGCCAAATTGGGCTACTAATTTTAAGTACAGGTGGGTTTAGAAAGTACAAACTAGCCAATTTGGGCTACTTTTTGGTCCTTTGGCTGGTTTATACTTTGGAAACCAGCCAAAGTTTTTTTCTTGTCCTAATGTGCCAAGCCTGTGTCTCCCAATGCATGTTGGGTAATGCAGTTTTTGTTTAACAATTTGCTGACTGCCAAGTTGAATGTAAGACTACAATACCCAGCATGCAACAGGACTGAATTGTGTAGAAGTCGGGAGTTACCAGATTTTGGGCTCTGAACCTGAGTCTCCCATCTTCTCCCATTTTCCCTTGATTTTCCTCAATTTCAGACAATTTTGGGGCAAAAATCTGCTGGCTACTAAATTGTTTAGAGGTTGAGCTGTTTCACCAATATTTATTGAAATTGTATATGTATTAGGGCCTTATGCCCCCCCCCATACCTCCTGGGCCCCCCTCTGTAGTTACTCCCCTGGTGATGGGTGAATCTGTCCTATTTTGCTTCATCAAAAGTCAATATACTGTAGAGGTCAGCGCTAAAAGCTAGAGAAAATTAGAAATGTAGCAGAGAAAAAACTTATAGTGTAATAACTTTTTTGGTGAACTTTACACTCGAGGAGAATGAGTATTCGGGTCGGATTAAAGGGAAAGCTCCAGAGACTTTGGACATTGCTGCTATTTAGCAATATTTTTGTTTATCTATTTTGCTTCATGAAAAATTAGGGAAACAGTGAAAATGAAATTTTCACATATACAGGTATAGGATCCCTTATCCGGAAACCCGATATCCAGAAAGCTCCGAATTACGGAATGGCTGTCTCCCATAGACTCCATTTTATCCAAATAATCCAAATTTTTAAAAATGATTTCCTTTTTCTCTGTAATAATAAAACAGTACATTGTACTTGATCCCAACTAAGATAAAATTAATCCTTATTAGAAGCAAAACCAGCCTATTTAGTTTATGTAATGTTTAAATGAATTTCTAGTAGACTTAAGGCATGAAGACCCAAATTACGGAAAGATCTGTTATCCGGAAAACCTCAGGTCCCGAGCATTCTGGATAACAGGTCTCATACCTGTATTCATTTATTTCTTAGACTTTTTTTTACTGCTCATATTGTGCTATTTTTGGGCTACGTTTGAATTGTCTCTTGTCTAGTTTTAGGCTGGTTTTGCAGCTGACTTTGGCTGGTTTTGAACATTAGACCCCGCAAGCTTGCATTTCAGTTACAATCCAGGACTGTGGGTTGAGCTGTCAAAATCGGGACAGTTAGGAGGTTCTGCCCTCAAGGCCGGGTAATAGTGACCAAGGTCAGAGAACACTTGAGAACGGGGGTTGTACCTCCGAAACGTTGTGTGTGGATCTCAATAAACTGCAAGTTTTTTGCACATTTGACAGAGTGTGTGCCATCTGATTTTCTACTATATATGGACTAGTGACCAAGGTGAGCTTGAGAACAGAATCCATCCAAGTCAGAGGGGCTCCCGGGGGAATCTGCATACATAATTTTTTTTTACATAATTTTATTCTCTCAGTAGCCTATGGCTAAAATCAATTTCACGACAGATCTTTCCAATCATACCACCTCATATTTGCATTTCAGTTTTTCATTCAAACCACTGCCTGTTGCTCGGGTATATTAGGCCTAACGGCCAGACAGCTGTTGGATTCCACAATATACAAGTGCTTTTTGGGTTGTACAAAGTTGCCTATAACAACCAATCAGCAGATCAGAGATGCCAACAACACACCACTTTCATATTTTGCTTGTGCTCAACTCTTGGAGGGGTTTTTAAGGCAATTTGGGAAGTTTCAGCACTGTGAATTGGGCGCAAAATTACAAGGAGTTTGTGATTGGACTTTTACAGCGGGTAACCCTGAGAGGTGAGTGGGCAACACAAGGCGACCCGTTTATCACTGATTTGCTTTCCTGCCCTCCCCTAATGAGCAGCAAGGTTCCTTAGCCTGGGGCCCTGTGAATGTAAAGACCAGGGTTGCCAGGTCTAATTTACAAAACCAGCCAAAATCAGCTACAATACCAGCCCCAAACTAGCCAAGAAGCGCTTCAAAACTAGCCCAAAAATAGCACAATATGTGCAGTGATGAAAAAAAAAAATCAAAAATACAAATATATGTGAAAATATTAAGGATGCAGGAATACAGGATTCGGTTCAGGATTCGGCCAGGATTCTGCCTTTTTCAGCAGGATTCGGATTCGGCCGAAACCTTGTGCCTGGCCAAACCGAATCCTAATTTGCATATGTAAATTAGGGGCGGGTAGGGAAATCATGTGACTTTTCATCACAAATGAAGATTTTTTTCCAATTTTCCTTTCCTGCACCTAATTTGCATATGCAAAATAGGATTCAGATTCGGTTCCAAGGATTCAGGGGTTTCGGCCGAATCTTAAATAGTGGATTTGGTGCATCACTAGAAAATATGCCTATTTCAAATTTCCACTGGCTTGCAAATGTTTCCATGAAGTAAAATGGGATGGATTCGTGTAACTACAGAGGGGGGCCCAGGAGGTATAGGGGCCCCATGAGGCCCTAATTCATATACAATTTCAATAAATATTGTTAAAACAGCTCAACCTCTAGATATTTTGGTGGCCACAAGATTATTGCCCCCAAATTGTCTGAAATTGAGAAAAGTCACCAGAAAACGTGAGAATGCTTGAGACTGGGATACAGAGGCCAACATCTGGTAACTCCTGACTTCTACACAACTCAGTCCCATTGCATGCTGGGTATTGTAGTCTTACATTACACTTACATTAAACTCGGCAGTCAGCAAATTGTTAAACAAAAACTACATTACTCAACATGCATTGGGAGACACAGGCTTTGCACATTAGGGAACAAAAAAACTTTGGCTGGTTTCCAAAGTACAAACAAGCCAAAGTAGCCCAAATCCGTACCTTGGTTAGTTTGTACTTTCAAAACCCACCTGGGCTTTAAATTAGTAGCCTAGTTTGGCTGTAAAGTCGCCAGCCTGGCAACCCTGAACAGACAGGCGCAAGTACTGCTGGGAAGGGGAAACACTTTTCCCAGCACAGCACCTGCAAGAGCACCTTAGAACTAAACAGGAGGACAGGTACGTCACTGACATCTTACAGGAAGTGACGTGTGTAGCTGCTAGAACACGCCTCCTCCTAATGAGGAAGTAACTTCCCTACCAGCCGAAGTTGGGGAGATAGGCGCTGGTACGGGGCACCGTGGGGTAGAGAGGAGAGAGTGGGCAGAGCTTGGCCGGGGTGAGGGGGGTTTGCTGCCGGGCACAGTGCGCTAATATCACGCAGACAAGGGCAAGGGGTGAGCGGGGCACAAGGAGGACAGAGAGACACGAGTCAGCTGAATAAGGGTGACTGGACACATGGGGGGAGCGCTGTATGTTCAGGGATCTCCGTTGCGGGCGTGAGGTGAGCCCATACTGAGATCTTGTGCGTGTGATGTGCCCGGGCTGAGAGCTGAGCAATTCTATATTCCTGCTGAGCAGCTGCACAGGTGGCACCATGAACATTGATGTGGAGTTTCACATTCGCCAGAATTACCCTTGGGCCAAACTGCCCGCCAACGTGAGACAGGTGAGTGACAGGCCTATTGCCCTCCCTCTTTCCTATTACTCTTTCTGTTGCCCCTCATTTGCTCTCTCATCCTCACTAACATGTTCTCACCCTCACTTACATGTTCTGCCCGTCCTGCGCCCGACCCCCCTCTGCCCGTCCTGCGCCCGACCCCCCTCTGCCCGTCCTGCGCCCGACCCCCCTCTGCCCGTCCTGCGCCCGACCCCCCTCTGCCCGTCCTGCGCCCGACCCCCCTCTGCCCGTCCTGCGCCCGACCCCCCTCTGCCCGTCCTGCGCCCGACCCCCCTCTGCCCGTCCTGCGCCCCACCCCCTCTGCCCGCCCTCAGCCTGCCCCCCCCGTCCGCCCTGCTCCCGACCCCTCCTGTCTGCCCTGCGCCCGACCCCCCTCTGCCCGTCCTGCGCCCGACCCCCCTCTGCCCGACCTGCGCCCGACCCCCCTCTGCCCGACCTGCGCCCGACCCCCCTCTGCCCGACCTGCGCCCGACCCCCCTCTGCCCGACCTGCGCCCGACCCCCCTCTGCCCGACCTGCGCCCGACCTCCTTCCGTCCACCCTGCTCCCAACCCCCTCGAACAGTAATTTCAAAATATAAGTGTTTTAAAGTAATAAAAATATAATGTAGTGTTGCCCTGCACTGGTAAGGGTGGTGGCACATGCTCTGATGGTGAGATTAGTCACCTAGCGATAAATCTCCTCTTTTTCGAGCGATTAACATCACTAAAATGCCTTCCTACTGGCTAGAATTTGAATCGCTAGCGGGATGGCACTCAGATCACTTTGTTTTCTGAAGTTGCCTCACGAGGAAACCCTCATGGGCCCCCGCCGGGCCGGACCCCCCTCTCCCAATCCCCCCTCAATTAGAAAATACAAATTATCCTGAAGTGCAGCGCTGGGCAGTGACGTCAGTGTGTGTGCGCCCGGCGGCGCTACAATAGGTAAGATGTGGAGGCGGGGAGAAAGGAGAAGGGGAAAGGAAGCAAAGAGGTGGGGGCCCTGGATGGCTGGCGGGGGGTCCTGGACGGCAGTCCTGCTGGGCCTCGAGCCCCCCAGTCCGACCCTGCTGCCCAAGGACTGAGGTGTACTGGTGCTAGAATAGAAGCCAAAAGATAATGTGCAGCATCTATACTATAGGTTTTTGTTAAGGTTTACTTTTCTTTTAAAGCAAGTGACTGTCTGAGTGGTGGTACTTTGGGATGTAAATATAATTTATAATGAAGGGAGTAGGTATCGGAGGAACACAGATGGGTCCTGTATAATAGCAAGTAAGTAGTGTACAAATATATTTGTTGGGTGTTTTTGGCTTCTTTATAAAATTGTAAAGGAAGTGTATGCTTTTAGCTGGATAGATAAATAAGCCATCAAATTATTGGTTTATAATTACAAAGTGTTTATAGAGCTCCACATTTTACAGCACAGTACAATATGTAGGTTACTGTTAATATGCTTTTTAAGTTTATAAAAAATTTAAATATGCTTTTTTTTGCTTTTTCTTATTCTCTTTCAGAGCCTGGGAAACGCCCCCAAGGAATATGAAAAGCATGTCATATTGTACAGTATCCGAAATCAGCTGAGGTACAGGGTTAATTTAGGTAAGATATATATGTTAGCTGTTCGGCCTCCAGCCTGGTCTCTATCTACATGCCTCTCAAAAGGAAACTTTTTAAAAAAAGGGGTTGTTCACCTTTAAAATGTTTTTTAATATGATGTAAAGAGAGATATTCTAAGACAATTTGCCCCTGCCTTTTCATTTTCTACTATTTGTGGCTTTTGAGTTATTTAGCTTTTTATTCAGCAGCTCTCCAGTTTGCACTTTCAGCAATCTGGTTGCTAGGGTCTTAATTATCCTAACAACCATGCATTGATTGTAATAAGAGACTGGAATATGAATAGGAGAGGGTCTGACTAGAAAGACGTAATAAATAGTAGCAACAACAAATGTGTAGCCTTACAGAGCATTTGTTTTTTTAGATGGGGTCAGTGTCCCCCATTTGAAAGCTGGAAAGGGTCAGAAGAAGACATATAATTCAAAAACCATATTAAAGAAAGAACAAAGGCCAATTGAAAACTTTCTTAGAATTAGCCATTCTATAACATACTAAAAAGTTTACTTAAACGTGAACCACCCCTTTAACAGCGGAACAGTTATTTCTTATTTTTACATCCTGATCACTAGACCAGAAATCTGAACATCAATGCAGATTTGCGTTAAGACCTGTACCTGGGGGATGTACCTTAATCGAGCTTTAATAAAATGAGTAATGTACACTTATTGTAAAATATAAGGATATTATAAGTCACCGAGGAGTGCCATGGACATATAAAAGCACAAGGCAGAAGGCCATGTGCTTTTATACAGGTCATGGAACTCTTAGGTTACTTCTAATATTCTCATATTTTCCAATAAGGGGTACTTTATTTATTATAATACACCAATGTCAGTGACATAAATGACATCACTAAGTTCTGTTTATAACTGATGACAGAGCTGTTTATAAGCATATCATTTACATGATATTCATGGCTTTTTTATATTATAGAAGAATACACCATATAGTGGCTGCATATATGCTAGGGGCTCTAGGATTTAGGCTAGAACTCCATGACACGTCTGGAGCCGACACGTCGCTATGCGGCAAAACGCATGCGATGTGTCGTATGTTTTAAAGAAACAGGAAGTAAAAGAAACAGGAAGTGAAAGACTTCCTGTTTCTTTAGAACATCCGACATGTCGCATGAATTTTGTTGCATAACAACGTGTCGGCTCCAGACGCGTCATGGAGTTCTAGCCTTACTGGTCAACCACAGGGTACAAGCTTGAGATGTTAACCCTCTGTCTCTTCATCAGAGAACAGGACACTATGGGGCTGATTCACTAAAGGTCGTTATTCCTTAATGCACTGTTTTGTGCGTTATTTAAGGAGCGATTGATCAAAGTATTTCCGTGCGCTAATAAACATATCGCAGGTGTTAAATCTACATTTCTGCACAGCGGTATTCTAATCGCATTGCGGTACGTATAGAATTAATCCTAACCCATTATTCACCAACATCTTTTAAGCAATAAAAGCATAAAATAGTGTGATAATTACTGTGAAATTTAACACTTCCTAGGAGTAGGCGTTACTAAACAACATCAGATGGATTAATAGAGGAAGATGTAGTGAGGAGCTGTAGGGCAGCAGGTAAGACCTTTATGAGGAACTGGAGACTTACCTACAGCCACTTACATATTTTCACAATACCTTGGGCAGGTCCAGAATGCACTTTGTTCTGTGTCGTGGAATTATACTAAGTTTCCCAGGGAAAGGAATGACTAGAATACTCTAAAAAGACACTTCTACTCTGCCAGTGGCATCCCGAATGTCTTATGTGCTATAGATTACTCTAATAACGTGTGACAATATCAAATGCCCTAAAATATTGCACTAAATAACGCATGCTATAAAATACCGCACACAATTCAGCTAAAATGAACGTGAAAATATCACTTCTCAAGTTAGACAAGTAAACTTTTAGTGAATCGATCGTTAATTCTAAAAATATAAGAACTGATAACATTTTTACGCCATGCTATAAATAACACTCATTTTATCGACCTTTAGTGAATCGGCCCCTATAGCTAATACAGGTATGGGACCTGTTTTCCAGAATAACCTGGGGCCTTCGGGATAACGGATCTTTCTGTAATTCGGGTCCTCATACCTTAAGACTACAAGTAATCACACACACTTAGACAGCTAACACTCTGCAGTAATTTAACACGGGAGGGGAGTGAAACGTCACAGATCATGAATAAACAAACCTGCTCAAGGGCATACAGTACTGACTTTAACACAATGACCGGGCGACATTGTTATTATATGATACAGACGAATATAACAGGCTCGAAAAATATGACGCCAGCCCTATTGGGTTTCTTGGTTCCGTTTCGCTGTGCTGAATCACTGTGTTTATTGTAAGCGGATACCTAGGATAGAATTGGATGATGTCGGTATTTTTATTAGACTTTTTTTTTTTGTTTTTTAATAGACTTTCCCCTGTATGTAATAAAAAGCACTTTTCCCAGGAGCAGTAGCCCATAGCAACCAATAAGATTGCTTTTGAACAGGTGACCAGTAAATGCTGCCTGCTTATTGGTTGCTATGGATTATTGCTCCTGGGCAAACTTAGTGCCTTTTATTACATACCACCTTTTGAGTATAAACCTGTGCTAGTAATGATTATATATGTTTGGTCACTAGAGGACTCAAGCATGCTAAAGTAATGTTTACTAGGCTCTATATCCAAGTTTACTAAAATAGCTAGTAATGAGTTTATCCTAGCCTCTATGCTTTTTAATAGCTCATAAAGAAGATATATACGTTCTCATTATACTTAACAAAGTGCTGTGTTGAAATGGTTAATATGGTTGCTTTGGGCCCATCCTACCCCGCCTGCTTTCCCCAACTTTCCACCCACCTACAGAGGAGTTGCCTCCTGCATAAATATCTATGCTATATAAATAAAGGATAATCATTGTTATTTTAATGATCATGCTTTACCATTCTGAATGCAGTTCAGGTGCGTTATTGTTCATTTAAGTGATAGTATCTGTTGGCAGGTGTGTGTGTGCGGCTGCAGCACCTGCTGTTTTTGTTATGTCAGTTCAAGGGGAAGAGCTGAATGCACATTGTTCTGGCCAACCAGTGATCTCATGGGGATGTGGGTGGGCAGAGCTGCGTTGATGTGAAAATGTTGTCTCTGGCCTAATCCCAAAATGCTAATGTGAAAGAATGCAGCCACAGCCCTGCGAGCAGTGCTAGAAATGTGTTGCTTTACATGAAGGAGGTTATTTATCAACAGTCAAGTTGATTTTTGCCTGAAAAAGCAAGAGATTTATTATACCCCGACCCTGGAAATAGCTTGAATCCGAAAATACACCATCTAAAACCTGTCGAGGTCATGTAGAAGTCAATGGCAGAGGTCCCTTGAACCATTTGAAGATGTTTGTAGCCTCGATGATGATCGAGTTTTTTTTCCAGTGGTTTCTGCTTGAAAACTCGATCACTTCTAGCGATTCAAGTTTTTTTTTTTATGCTGAAAACTCGATCAATTTGTGTATTTGAGTTGTTGACCCCGACTACACTGATTTGAGTTTTTTACATTCGAGTTTATTCTTAAAGGAGAAGGAAAGCTACCGAGGCAGTTTATTGCCAATAGATTAACCCCAATAGTATAAGCTATAACACTATATTTATTCTGCAGAATGCTTTAACATACCTGAGTAAACAGCTCTAGAATCTCTCTCTGTTTGTTTAGGATAGCAGCTGCCATATTAGCTTGTGTGACATTTCCTACCTGAGTCCCTCCGTGCTCACTAATAGCTCTGAGCTCAGATTACAGCAGAGAAGGGAGGGGGGAAGTGGAGCAAACTGAGCATGCTCACGCCCGGGGCAAGGAGGTTTAAGATGAAAACAGGAAGTCTGATACAGAAGCCCATGAGTACACAATAGAAGGAAAGAAATGCTGTGTTTCTTTTGACAGAGGACTCAGAGCAGCATTACTTTGAGGGTTTACTGGTGTATTTATATAGACCTTTCTGATAAAGCTTACTTAATTTTAACCTTTCCTTTTCCTTTAAAGGAATTGTTCAGTGTAAAAATAAAAACTGTGTAAATAGGCTGTGCAAAATAAAACATGTTTGTAATATATTTATTTAGCCAAAAATGTAATGTATAAAGGCTGGAGAGACTTGATGACTCACATAATAGCCAGAACACTACTTCCTGCTTTTCAGCTCTTTTGGTTTCCACGGATTGGTTACCAGGCAGTAAGCAATCAGTGACTTGAGGGGGGGCACATGGGACATAACTGTTGCTTTTGAATCTGAACCGAATGCTCAGGATTAATTACAAACTCACTGAGCAGTTATGTCCCATGTGGCCCCCCTTATATTCACTGACTAACTCAGAGTTAGAGAGCTGAAAAGCAGGAAGTAGTGTTCTGGCTATTATGTTACACATCCAGTCACTCCAGCCTTTATACATTACATTTTTGGCTAACTAACTATATTAGAAACATTATTTATTTTTGATCTACCCAGTTTTATGATTATTATTATTATTTCTATTATTTTCACACTGAACTGTTCCTTTAAGAAAAAACTCGAATGTAAAAAACTCAAATCAGTGTAGTTGGGGTGAACAACTCAAAAATATTAGAGTTGTGAGTTAATTTGAGCTATAAAAAACCTCACAAATCTCTAAAACTCACGCTTTGATAAATAACCCCTTAAAGGGATACTGTCATGGGAAGAAAAAATTTTTTCAAAATGAATCAGTTAATAGTGCTGCTCCAGCAGAATTCTGCACTGAAATCCATTTCTCAAAAGAGCAAACAGATTTTTTTATATTCAATTTTGAAATCTGACATGGGGCTAGACATATTGTCAATTTCCCAGCTGCCCCAAGTCATGTGACTTGTGCTCTGATAAACTTCAATCACTCTTTACTGCTGTACTGCAAGTTGGAGTGATATCACCCCCTCCCTTTTTCCCCCAGCAGCCTAACAAAAGAACAATGGGAAGGTAACCAGATAGCTCCCAAACACAAGATAACAGCAGCCTGGTAGATCTAAGAACAACACTCAATAGTAAAAACCCATGTCCCACTGAGACACATTCAGTTACATTGAGAAGGAAAAACAGCAGCCTGCCAGAAAGCATTTCTCTCCTTAAAGGAACAGTAACACCAAAAAATGTAAGTGTTTTAAAGTAATGAAAATATCATTTACTATTGCCCTGCACTGGTAAAACTGATCTGTTTGCTTCAGAAACACTACTATAGTTTATTTAAACAAGCTGCTGGGGAGCAATGGCGGAAATTGAAAAACGGCTAAATGGCACAGGATAACTAATAGATAGCAGATAACACCATTAGACAGACAGAGCTTATCTGTTATCTAAAGTGTAACCTGAGACTTTTCTCCTTTGAATGGCTGCCCCCATTGCTACACAGCAGCTTATTTATATAAACAATAGTAGTTTTTCTTAAGCAAACACACCAGTTTTACTAGTGCAGGGCAACACTGCATTACATTTTCATTACTTTAAAACACATTTTCATTACTTTAAAAACTTGTTCCTTTAAGTGAAGGCACAAGTCACATGACCAGGGGCAGCTGGGAAATTGACAAAATGTCTAGCCCCATGTGAGATTTCAAAATTGAATGTAAAAAAATCTGTTTGCTCTTTTGAGAAATGGATTTCAGTGCAGAATTCTGATTAACTGATTCATTTTGAAAAATAAATTTTTTCCCATGACGGTATCCCTTTAAATATAAAAAGTGAAGAAGGTTTTTGTGTTGGGATACTGGCAGTTTGGTATAAGTGCCAGCATTGGGGTCTCTCCAAAGCAAAGCTTTTCCAGGAATTGGGCTAGTTGTAGGTGTGCATGCTAAGTCTCCGCTACTTGCCAGCAATTCAGCTGGTAAGGAGCAAATGTCTATTAGGGAACAGCAGCGGTAGAACCTCCCCTGTGGGTGTCGGACACTCGCTTGTATTGATACAGCCCTGGGGACCCTGCACGGCTCATTGGGGGAAATGAAATACATTACTTAACCCTGCTGAGAGAGCTGCAGATATATTTAAACCGGTTGCTCAGAGAATCCAAACGCATCTCCATTGGTTGGGTAAAGAGAGTATTGGTATGAGCTCTAACCTATAACAACCAATCAGGTACTTGCTTTCATTATTTATCATCTGGAAAAACAGGCCCCTGACTGGTTGCTGTGGGTTAGTAGACTGGTGCAGTATTGTATCTTTCCTCCGACTGAGTGGAAACCATTACAGTTTGACCGTGACTCCCACAAACCATTTCTCACCCCGTAGGCTGGTGGAGTGGTTTAACCACTACTATTGTTCCTTGACGAAGCTGTGGATTCTGGGATTTGTAGTCCCTATGCATTCCAGAAAATCTGCTCACCACCCTTCATGGAAAGCAGAGGGACTTCAAGTGCATTTAATTCCAGTTTCAGTGTGTGTCATTTGTAACATTACTTGGGTGCTAGAGGTTTGACCAACTTGACCAAATCTGGTCAAGCTTTGCATGGGCTGATGGTACTGATATTTTGGCTACCTGCAAATTACTTGAGGAGAAAAAATTACATTCTTCCTGCATTATAATAATTATTAGTGTTATTATTATTTTTTTGTAATACTTTGAAATCTGTTGCTATTCAGTGAAACACGTAAAGAAGGATGAACGCAAGTACTACGAGGAGCTACTGAAATATAGCAGGGAGCATCTCATGCTCTACCCATATCACCTTTCTGATATCATGGTGAAGGGCCTCCGAATAACACCCTTTTCCTACTACATAGGAATAATGGAGGTAAGTAAAAATAAGGTAAATTCTAAAAGACACACAATGCTGGTACAGGTTTGGGGACCTGTTATCTAAAATGCTTGAGACCCAGGGTTTTCCAGATTCCAGATTTTTTTGTAATTTGGATCTTCATAGCTTAAATCTTGTAAACATTAAATAAACCCAACAGGCTGGTTTTGCTTCCATTAAAGGGATCCTGTCATCGGAAAACATGTTTTTTTTCAAAACACATCAGTTAATAGTGCTATTCCAGCAGAATTCTGCACTGAAATCCATTTCTCAAAAGAGCAAACAGATTTTTTTATATTCAATTTTGAAATCTGACATGGGGCTAGACATATTGTCAATTTCCTAGCTGCCCCTGGTCATGTGACTTGTGCCTGCACTTTAGGAGAGAAATGCTTTCTGGCAGGCTGCTGTTTTTCCTTCTCAATGTAACTGAATGTGTCTCAGTGGGACATGGGTTTTTACTATTGAGTGTTGTTCTTAGATCTACCAGGCAGCTGTTATCTTGTGTTAGAGAGCTGTTATCTGGTTACCTTCCCATTGTTCTTTTGTTTGGCTGTTGGGTGGAGGGGGGTAATATCACTCCAACTTGCAGTACAGCAGTAAAGAGTGATTGAAGTTTATCAGAACACAAGTCACATGACTTGGGGCAGCTGGGAAATTGACAATATGTCTAGCTCAATGTCAGATTTCAAAATTGAATATAAAAAAAATCTGTTTGCTCTTTTTTTTCCCATGACAGTATGTATCCCTTTAAGGATTCATTATATCTTAGTTGAGAACAAAGTACTGTTTTATTATTATAGAGAAATAGGAAATTATTTAAAAAAAAATTGGATTATTTGGCTATAATGGAGTCTATGGGAGACGGCCATCCTGTTATTCTGAATAACGGGTTTCTGGATAACAGGTCCCATACCTGTATAGTAAATGCTGGTCAGACAAACTTAGTCAGCATCTAAAATGTGTTAATTATATAATATATTAGAAGTTGAACACCCTTTTTCTTTTAAATATTCCCCTTTCATTGGAGTTTAGGGCCACATAGCTAAAAGCAACCTGCAGCCAGTCAGCCAATATTGTGGTTTGTCTTAGGGGAAACCGTGGCAATTAAACAACAAAGTATAAACCACCATAGGTTAGCTGTTGAGGCATTGATTGCTAAATATTCACTTGAAATATACAGTAGTCACAAACTCCAGCAACCGCATCAGTCTGAAAACCTTACATCCTGCTCTTATGAGAGAAAACATATTTTGTATAAAAATCCTTTATTAGTGGGCGTGTAATCAAATCAAAAACACAGTTTCTTCAGTGTATTTAGAGGGGATATACTGATATGCTTATCACTTTCCAGTGCAGATCAGGAACTTGTGCTTTTCTTCTACCTCATTTAGCAGAATTAGCTTTGGGTATGCAGTGCAGTATTGGGCTCCAGTCATTAAAGGAACAGAAACATCAAAAAGTGTTTTAAAGTAATGAAAATATAACGCAGTGTTGCCCTGCACAGGTAAAACTAGTGTTTTTGCTTCAGAAACACTACTGTAGTTTATATAAATAAGCTGCTGTGTAGCCATGGGGGCAGCCATTCAATCACGGGATACACAGTAGATAACAGATAAGTACTACTATAGTTTATATAAACAAGCTGCTGTGTAGCCATGGGGGTAGCCATTCAATCACAGGATACACAGTAGATAACAGATAAGTACTACTATAGTTTATATAAACAAGCTGCTGTGTAGCCATGGGGGCAGCCATTCAAGCACAGGGTACACAGTAGATAACAGATAAGTACTACTATAGTTTATATAAACAAGCTGCTGTGTAGCCACAGGGGAGCCATTCAAGCACAGGATACACAGTAGATAACAGATAAGTACTTCTATAGTTTATATAAACAAGCTGTTGTGTTGCCATGGGGGAGCCATTCAAGCACAGGATACACAATAGATAACAGATAAGTACTACTATAGTTTATATAAATAAGCTGCTGTGTAGCCATGGGGGCAGCCATCCAAGGGAGAAAAGGCTCAGGTTACACAGCAGATAGTAGATAAGCTCTGCAGAACATAATGGTGTTATCTGTTATCCACTATTTGACCTGTGCCATATAGCCTTTTTTCAATTTCCACCATTGCTACACAGCAGCTTGTTTATATGAACTATAGTAGTGTTTCTAAAGCAAACACATCAGTTTTACCAGTGCAGGGGCAACACTACATGTTATTTTCATTACAGAACACTTTAATTTTTTGGTGTTACTGTTCCTTTAAGAAGGATATAACGGAGCTGGAGATGGTGCAGAGTGTAAGCATTTTAAGAGATGTACTTTTTTTTCCTTTTCTTTACAGGATATTATGAACAGTGAAAAAAGTTACGATTCTCTGCCGAATTTTACAGCTGCGGATTGTAAGTAGAAAGGAAACCCTGTAGTTTCTGGTTCTAAGACAGAAAGAGTGGTTTCTAAATGTGTGAAACGTGTTACCCTTCCTCTCAATAAAGTGCTGTAGCTGCTTCCCTTTGATTTGTGCTGCTTTTTGTGACTCTCCCCATGTAGCAGACAACCCCGTAGCTATTACGCTTGATGTTACTAGCTAATACAGACTTTTTGATTGACAAGGAGTAAATCTCCTCTGGTTCACATTGAATTAGAAAACTCCAAATTCAAATGACAATTTTCTTGGCAAACAAATCCAGTACATTTAAAGTTGTTTCCCGTCGAGCAGAATATATTGGCGATCCTGTCTATGACTGCGGACATACACCCAAAAGCCCCACCCATTGATTCATAGATCCACTAAATGCTAAAGTGATAAGCAATGCAACTATTATCGAGTTTCACTCATTTTATCTTCAGTGATCTCACAGATACAGAAGGCACTCTAGAACACATCCATATAGAGGGAAAAATATAAACACCCTTCCCCACCCTTTAAAAGACTTTGTTGTACAACTTTATTGGTTTCAAAATAAATCAAAGTGAGTTTAAAATGAGTTCCAGATTGGCTGCCTGCCAGTTACTCAACCAACCTAACCGAGGAGGCCAGTATGTTGTGTGTGCTTCTAATTGCTTGTTTTTATCATTGGTGCATTGTGTTTTTTAGTGTTTGGATCTTATTTAAAGTTTTGTTGTTTTGTTTGTTGCAGGCCTGAGACTTCTTGGCATAGGAAGGAATCAGTATATTGACTTGATGAACCAGTGCCGATCATCCAAGGTATGTGAAAGATAAAGTCTTAAAGGGATACTGTCATGGGAAAACATGTTTTTTTTAAAAACGCATCAGTTAATAGTGCTGCTCCGGCACAAACTTCTGCACTGAAATCCATATTTCAAAAAGAGCAAACTGAATTTTTTATATTTAATTTTGAAATCTGACATGGGGCTAGACATTTTGTTAGTTTCCCAGGTGCCCCCAGTCATGGTACTTGTGCTCTGATAAACTTCAGTCACTCTTTACTGCTGTACTGCAAGTTGGGAGTGATATCACCGCCCCAGCAGCCCATCAGCAGAACAATGGGAAGGTAACCAGATAACAGCTCTTGTAGATCTAAGAACAGCACTCAATAGTAAAAACCCATGTCCCACTGCGACACATTCAGTTACATTGAGTAGGAGAAACAACAGCCTGCCAGAAAGCAGTTCCATCCTAAAGTGCTGGCTCTTTCTGAAAGCACATGACCAGACAAAATGACTTACACACCAATATTAAAACTAAAAACACACACTTGTTGGTTCAGGAATGAAATTTTATATTGTAGAGTGGATTATTTGCAGTGTAATTTAGGAATAAAAACTACATCATAAAAATCATAACAATACAAGGGACCCCAGTAAAACACATTTCATAAGCAAAATCATTCCATCAGGTTCCCAGTAGCCTTCGCATTAAACAGAAGGCAAAAAAATGAACCCAAATAAATCTTTTGCTACACCTCCAAAGTTTTTTTTTCTCCATGCTCAGGTTCCTTTAAATACATTTTTTTCCTGCCCAAATGTTTGTGTTAATAAGATAAATATTTTAATGGTCAACTGAGAGACAAATCACTTCACTGCTTGGTGTTCGTTCTAGGGATGCACCGAATCCAGGATTCGGTTCGGGATTCTGCCTTTTTCAGCAGGATTCGGATTCAGGCCGAATCCTTCTTCCTGGCCAAACCGAATCCTAGTTTGCATATGCAAATTAGTGGAGGTAAATCGCATGACTTTTTGTCACAAAACAAGGACATCTAAGATGAGTTTTCCCATCCCTACTTTGCATATGCAAATTAGGATTTGGATTCGGTTCGATATTCGGCCGATTCTTTCTTGAAGGATTCGGGGGTTCGGCCGAATCCAAAATAGTGTATTCGGTGCATCCCTAGTTCGTTCTAATGCATAAAGTTGCTGTGCCTATTCCCCATGGCAGGCCTTCGCAGATAAGATTGTGCCCCCCAGCTGTTATTTCAGGGTGCCTCTTGTCGGGGCTCCTACCCCTGCTTGGTTTACTTGCATTTGATTACAGGTGCAGGTGCACCTGTACTGGTGGGAATGTTTTTGTTGTGCTTTTTTTCTTAGTTTACACCTTTGTACCAAACAAATGGCAACATCAATCTTGTATTTGTGTTGAAAATGCCCTATAAAGATGTTAACATATTTCACTGCAGAAATTCTTCAGAAGAAAAACTGCCCGGGACCTCCTTCCAGTGAAGCCGGTGGAGATAACCGTAGAACCTTGGTGGGTGGTACAGGCTGGTTACATCACCGAAGATGACATCAAGGTACCAGAGCCGAGTACAACTGAAATCAGTATATCAGAAATATTAGTAATTTAGGTTGTTTATATAAAGCAACCATTCACTTTTTATGTCACTTCACATTCCAGTAGCCCAAAATTCTGTAAAATCTTCTACTTTCAGATCTGTGGCACAACGGAGAAAAGAGCCATTGATAAGATAATCGATTCAGGACCTCAGCTTGCAGGATCTCTGGATTACATTACTGCTCATAGTAAGTCTTTGGTAGACAGCAAGAGCAAGTTGCTCAAATATTGGCCCAACACTAACGATATTAAACATGCAGAATTGTGTTCACTTGTTAAAGCACCAGTAACATCAAAAAAATCTTTAAAAAAAATTTGTTAGTATACCATGAAAAAACAAAACACCAAGACAAATTAAACGTTAAAATCGCCCAGCCTCTTCAGAAAAGGCGACACGGCGACGATCCATTGTGCGGTGCTCAATTTCTCCTTCCTGGCTATCTCCTATAAGGAAGGCAGGGAGGAGAAATCGAGCGCCTCACGATGGATCGCCTTTTCTGAAGAGGAGCACAAGTGGAATTTCGGTAAGTTATTTCTTAAAGGCTGGGCGATTTAAAAGTTTAATTTGTCTTGGTGGTTTTTTTTTCGTGGTATACTAACAATTTTTTTTGATGTTACTGGTCCTTTAAAAGGCACAGATCACCATCAAATAAACTTATTGTATGATGCAGATAGAAATATTGTGAGGCAATCTGCCGTATGTCTTAATTTTTAAGTTTCCGCATTATTTAGCTTTTTCTTCAGCAGCAGTTTGGAATTTCAGTAGCTCTCCAGTTTGAATTTTCAGCAGCCGACTGGTTGCTCAGGCCCAATTTACTTTAGCAACCAGGCAGTAGTTTCAATGAGAAACTGGAAGATGAGCAGAAGGACTGACTATAAGTAATAAAGGTAACAATAGCATTGTAGCATTGCAGAGTTGTAGCTTTTTGGTTGCCAGGGTCGGACAGTGACCCCATTTGAAAGCCGGAAAGAGGCAAATTAGCTGGAAACTATTTAAAAAAAAAATGGAGACCAACTGAAAAGTTGCTAAGAATAGGTCTTTTTATCACCTACTAAAAGTTAACTTTCACTGATATCATCATAACCTAATGCCTTTTTTGTGTTCTTGCAGGCCTTTACAATAAAGGATTTATTTATCTTGACGTACCAATCTCCGATGACAGCTGCATATCTGGTGAGTGAGTCTAATCCTGAGCAGAGAGTTCAAAGTAACTGCTGTCTCCTCCAACACTGCCTTAACTGATTGTATTTCCATGTGGCAGACATGCCTGTACCGTGACTCAAGCCCTATTCATTTACGATAACAGATGTAGGTAGTCCTAGATCACAATGCAAGATATCTGGTAAACCAGCCAAACCACATATACACTGGGCAACAATAAATATCAGTAGAGATATAACTTATAATAGGCAACCAAGTTACACCCACAAATAAAACCCCCTTCCCAGGGGCAGGGAGGGGGGTCTATGTAGGGTACTGGGTAGGGGTTTTTATTAGTGGGGGGTTGAGTTCTCCTTTAAGGTACAGAAGTGAGTGCTGGGAATGACCGTTTTTCCTAAAGTTGTTTTTTGATCTAAATCTAGATCGTTCAGATCAGTTTTTATAGTCCATGTACAACTCAACTGACCGTGAAATGTAAACTACTACAAATCTGTTCCATGTATGAGAAGAATGTGGTATGAGTAGGCTGATGGCGATATAGGAAGGCTTTGGCTAATGTAACAGAACGTGTCTTTTTGCAGTACCCCCTCTGGAAGGTTTTGTAATGAACCGGCTGCAAGGCGACTACTTTGAAACCCTTCTCTACAAGATATTTGTTTCAATCGACGAGCATACGAATGTTGCAGAGGTACGTCATCCTGGATATAAAGCACATTTAATATCTAAAGCAAATTTTCTTAGCTTGCAAGAAATAAGTAAACCTTAAAAATAAATGAATGTAAAATTGATGAGGGTGCTATTCTAAGCACTTTTACATTCATTATTAATTTATTTTTAATTCCAAGATATTAAATGATTCATGTACTAACATCAAAGACTACTCGACTACTTGGTGGTCAGACTGGTCAGAAAATGACCAGCAGGTGGTGCTGTTGTAACAAAATTCATTGATGTTAACAGTACATGAATCTTTTAATATCTTGGGAAAAAAAATAATGAATGTAAATTGCAAAAGTGCTTAGAATAGCACTCTCATCAATTTTACATTCACTTATTTTTAAGGTTTACTTATCCTTTAATTGCCCAGAGAATTGGATAAAGGTAACTAAGCCTATAAGTGGTCTTGCAGTAAAATATGATAAAGTCAATTTGGTGAGCGCACTCTCACCGGATTTCTTTCGAAGTGGGTGGGTTGGTCAAGGTTTCTAGTACATAATAGTAAATGGAACCGCACTCCAATGTTTTTGTGAAAAAAAGTGATGAATTTTATTCACAGATGCATATCCAACGTTTCGGTCCACAGTGGGATCTTTCTCAAGGTCCTTGAGAAAGGTCCCATTGTGGACCGAAACGTTGGTTATGCATCTGTGAATAAAATTCATCACTTTTTTTCACAAAAACATTGGAGTGCGGGTCCATTTACTCTTTTTTATATATATATATATATATATATATATATATATATATATATATATATATATATATATATATATATATATATATATATATATATATATATATATATATATATATAATTTTTTTTATTTTTTTTATTTACAACTTGGTATAAAGCTTGCGGACACATTGGGGATCATTTATAAACAATGGGCATTTATAAACTCATTGGCAGTAACCCGTAGCAACCAATCAGCAGTTGGCTTTTATCAAGCATCTACAGGTGGAACAATAAAAGCTACATTTCTCTTGACTAGATTGGGGGACACAGGCACCATGGGGGATAAGGATCCTGTTGCTGGAGGATGGACACTAAACAGTTAACGAAGCTCCTCCTCCGGCACTGGGCTTTATCCCCTGCCTACATCCTGCAACCTCCAGTTTTTCTTTAGTGTCCTCAGAAGGAGGACGGATACTTTGGCAGGGAGCAGTGGTATAGAGGCATTCATGTACCATGCCAGCTATGGGGGTCAGAGTTACCTTTTCCAGAACCCCCCCAGCCGACATCACCCTGTTTTTTGAGGTTGATTTTATTATTTTGTGCCCCTTAGAGCCTTCCCGCTCCACGGAGGTCTGCAGGCTGAGGCTCCCCTCATTACCCTGTGACTACTGGATCCCGCTCTACGGAGGCCGCCCCAGTGGTCGTTTTCAGGGTCAAGGCACCAGCATTGGGCACTATTCGGCTGGCGTGGAGGGGTAAGTAGCCTTGCTCTTCCCCTTTTCCCCCTTATATAATCCCTAAGGGCATTTTTCACCTTGCACTGCGGGCCCTTCCTAGAATAGAGTAGAGCTCGGCCCAGTCCTTAAGGATGCGCGCTCTGGCGCGGCCGCCATGTGGTGCGGCCACCATGCGGCGAGGCCGCCATACAGCGCGGCCGCCATCCGGCTCTTCCGGTGCGGCCGCCATATTACTGAGGGCCGTGTCCTTCATGCGGCGTCATCGGCGGCCATCTTGCGCGCCTTGCGCGTCCTTAGGAGGAGGCGCGCGTCCGCCATTTTTCTTGTGGGCTACACATGCGGCAGCCTCTTCCGGTTTCCTCCGACGTCATCGGCGGCCATCTTGCGCGCCTGTTACACGCGCCACTCGATCCGGAGCGTTCATACTGTCTCTGTGTGAGAGACTGCGGCTGCTTCATACTGTAAGTTTTACTTACAATGCTCCCTTAACTCTCAGTTCGTGAGAAGCTTATCATTTTTCTCTCTTTTTTCTGCAGATATCGTCACTGCTGCTAGAAAAGGTCCCTTTATTCCCTGCCTACTTCTAGGGTCATATTAGTCAGGGACTACTCATTAAACATGGCTGACAAAGTGGACACTAGATCCACTCTTAGGCACAAACAGGCAGTTTCCTTTTTTGCATGCACTGGGTGTAAGGCCAAATTTTCAGGCGCTTCTGCTGAATCGTTGTGTGTATCTTGCCAAGAGGGTTCTAGCCCTACCATTTCCCAACCTAATGCCACCCTACCATCCGGCTCAGCGGCAGCTTCGGCTAGCCAGGGTAGCTCGGATTCTGAGCTGGTGTGAGCGCTAACCTTATCGCTGGCAGGACTTCAGAACCTCGCCAGGATACCGGAGACCTTAGACAAGGTACTAGAACACCTATCTGGGCAACCACCCAAGATAGGAGCGCAGGCCCAGGCTGCCACTTCCAAGCGACAGCTTCCTTCCCCACCGGACTCCCCTGTGGAGCAGGAAGAATTTTCAGGAGAAGAGGGCCAGATTCTTTCAGGGGACGAATCTGATCAGGAACAGGATTCCCCTCGTTCCCATAAGGAGGTAGAAAACCTTATCCAGTCTGTTCTTCAGACTTTAAATATTGAGGACTCTGTGACTAATGCTGAACCAAGCAAAAATATCTTCAAAAGACAGAAGAAGTCGTCCACAGTCTTTCCAGCCTATGACATTATCAAAGCACAATGGAAGACGCCAGATCGTAAGGTTCAACTCTCCCGGCGTTTCACTCAGTCTTACCCTTTTCCACAGGAGTGTATTGACCTCTGGTCCTCTCCTCCTACTGTAGACCCTCCTGTGTCCCGGCTGTCCAAGACCACAACCATACCTGTGGCGGATGCAGCATCCTTTAAGGACCCCATTGATAGACGTCTAGAAGGTTTCTGCAAAGCCATCTTCTCAGCAGCAGGTGCGGCCCTACAACCCATCTTCGCAACAGCATGGGTGTCACGAGCAATGGAAGTCTGGGTCGAGCAAGTAGCACAGCTCATTGGCTCGGAGGACCCATCTACTGATCAGATCCTTTCCCAGATCGCTGACGCAAATGCCTACATCTGTGAGGCAGCACTAGATGCCGCTAAACTAATTGCTAGAGCCTCAGCTCAGTCCATTGCAGCTAGGCGTTTTCTATGGCTGAAGACATGGTCAGCAGATATAACGTCAAAGAGATCGCTAGTCAGTCTTCCCTTCGGTGGAAAACAGCTTTTCGGGGCAGAGCTTGATAAAATAATATCTCTGGCTACTGGGGGTAAGAGCACCCTTCTTCCACAGAACCGACCCAAGCGTCCCACTTTCAAGAGGAGGCCATTTCTCCGGCCCTTTCGTCAGGGACAGGGGCAGAGACAGAGGTCACAGACAGATAAACATCAGTCGGCGGGTCGTTCCAGGTTTCAGTCCAAGCCAAGCTCCAGCTGGTCTGCAACTCGACATGCCAACAAGCCCTCTCAAGACAAGTCTTCCTCCGCATGAGGGGGTGCCCACCCCCGAGGGCATTCTCTTAGGCGGCCGCCTAAGACACTTTCGGGAGGTGTGGGAACAGCAGATACAGGATCCCTGGGTGCGGAAGATTGTAGCCCAGGGTTACCTCATAGACTTTGTTCAGATTCCCCCACCACGGTTCTTCGTGTCCCGCCTGCCACCAAGGGAACCCAAGCGCTCTGCATATCGGTCTGTCGTTCACGACCTTGCAACCTTGGGGGTCATACAACACGTTCCTCCCCGCGACAGAGGTCGAGGCTTCTATTCCAACCTTTTCATTGTACCCAAAAAAGACGGTTCTTATCGTCCGGTTCTGGACCTCAAGAGGGTGAACAGATACGTCCGCAAACAACATTTCAAGATGGAGTCGGTGCAATCAGTTCTTCTGTCCTTAGACAAAGGGGAGTTCATGGCGGTTCTCGACATCAAGGACGCCTACCTACACATACCAATTCATCCCAACCATTACAGATTCCTTCGTTTCTTTGCCGCAGGAGAACATTGGCAATTTGTGGCTCTCCCCTTCGGACTCTCCTCCGCTCCACGAGTCTTCACAAAGGTGATGGCGGCAGCCCTGACAGAACTGCGACTCCAGGGGGTGGGGGTCATTCCATACTTAGACGATCTTCTCATCAAGACCCCGTCTCTGTCCCAAACCTCTATCCACCTTCACAGGGTGATGACAACTCTATCCAAGCTGGGTTGGCTCATCAACCATCAGAAGTCAGTATTCACACCCTCACAAAGGACGGAATACCTTGGTCTAACCTTGGATACATCCAGGGGAAGGGCCTTCCTTCCCCCAGACAAGATAGCTTCCTTCCGCACTCGGCTATTAGCCATTCAGAGAAACACGTCCATACCGTTACGGATTGCCATGAGAGCCCTGGGAACGATGGTAGCCTCTTTTCCAGCAGTGCCTTATGCTCAACTCCACACAAGACCGCTGCAGAGATTAATACTGCAGCACCAGAAGAGGGTTCACGGGAACCTGGACCGCAGAATATTGGTGACAGGACCAGTTCGAGATTCCATGTCATGGTGGCTTCGACCTCTGACACTACAGTCCGGGAAGCTCTTCCCCAACCACTCGTGGACTGTAGTCACGACAGATGCCAGTCTCCAGGGCTGGGGAGGGGTCCTAGACAGCCTCACTGTTCAGGGCAGGTGGAGCACAGAGGAAAGCTCCCTTCCCATCAACATCTTAGAACTCGGGGCCATACGGCATTCCCTATCCCATTGGACAGACCGCCTGAAGGGTCGGCCGATTCGTGTACAATCAGACAACATGACGGCAGTAGCCTACATCAATCATCAGGGAGGCACAAGAAGCCAGGCTGCCCTAGCAGAGGCTCGAGAGATTCTTCTGTGGGCAGAAAACAACGTACCAGCCATATCGGCGGTACACATCCCAGGAGTGGACAACTGGGCAGCAGACTTCCTCAGTCGAGAGACCGTGGACCAAGGAGAGTGGAGCCTTCATCCCGATGTGTTTCAGGAGATCGTGGCACGATGGGGTCCGCCAGAGGTGGACCTGATGGCCTCTCGCTACAACAACAAACTGCCAGTATACATGGCAAGAAGCAAGGACCCGTTCGCGATAGCAGTAGACGCGCTCGTGGCTCCATGGCCATTTCGAAGGGTGTACGTGTTTCCTCCCCTGGCCCTACTTCCGAGGGTCATCAGACGGATAAGGGAACAAGCAGTAGAAGCGATCCTGGTAGCTCCCTTCTGGCCCCGAAGACCCTGGTTCGCAGAGCTCATGTTGCTAGCAGCAGAGGCTCCCTTCCGACTCCCAGTCAGAGAAGACCTGTTGTCACAAGGACCGCTGTTCCACCCGAATTCTCCACGGCTGGATTTAACGGCGTGGCTCTTGAAGCCCTCATCCTCTCCAACTCTGGGGTTCCCACGGAGGCCATACCTACATTAATGAAGGCCAGAAAGCCGGTGTCTGCTCGCATCTATCACAGGGTGTGGAAGACCTTCATTGCTTGGTGCGAGAACAACTCAGAGAACCCACAGGTCCTGCATGAGGGAAACATATTGCGGTTTCTACAAGAAGGCTTGAATAAGGGCCTGGCTCTTAGTTCTCTGAAGGTTCAGGTTTCGGCCCTATCCATCTTGTTCCAACATCAGTTGGCATTGCGACCTAACATTAAGACTTTCCTTCAAGGCGCCCTTCGACAGGCCCCTCCATATCGGCATCCTGTCTCTCCGTGGGATCTCAATTTGGTGCTATCTGCTCTGCAAGATCCTCCATTTGAACCCCTCCGGGAGGTCCCTCTATCTACCTTAACCATAAAGACGGTGTTCCTGCTAGCAATCACCTCGGCCAGACGGGTGTCGGAACTGGCAGCCTTATCATGCAAGCCTCCCTTCACTGTATTCCATGAAGATAAGGTGGTGCTACGACCAACTCCAGAGTTCCTTCCCAAGGTGGTGTCGGACTTTCATATTAATCAGGATATGGTGGTGCCGTCCTTTTGTCCACATCCTAAGTCGGCAATTGAGAAGAAGCTTCACACCCTAGATTTGGTGCGCACCTTGAGGGTTTACATCTCCGCGACTAAGAGTATCAGGAGAGTGGATAGTCTGTTTGTCATTCCAGAGGGTCCTCGAAAAGGCCTCCGCCCTTCTAAGGCTACTATCTCAAGATGGATCAGAACAGCCATCATCAGAGCCTACGCAGCTAAGAGTAGAACTCCGCCTGCCGGAATCCGGGCTCACTCCACCAGATCCCTCAGCACTTCTTGGGCGGTTCGCCACCAAGCTTCCGCTGAACAGGTTTGCAGGGCAGCAGTGTGGTCCTCCATTCACACCTTCTCCAAATTCTATAAGATACATTCCTTCGCTTCAGCAGAAGCAAGCTTTGGGAGAAGGGTACTTCAGGCTGTTGTTTCCTGAGCCCTGGGGATGATAAGTCCCGCCCTCATGGGTAGCTTTGGGACGTCCCCATGGTGCCTGTGTCCCCCAATCTAGTCAAGAGAAAATTGGATTTTTGTACTTACCGTTAAATCCATTTCTCTTGTACTACATTGGGGGACACAGGCCTTCCCTCCCTGTATTTCAGATGTTTAATCTTTTTGTAGTTATAGTTCGAGTTTAAGGGGGCGAGGTTTCTCCTCTGTTTGCAAGTTGACTTCTCCGGGTGGTCCTTCCTTCTTCGGCCAGAAAACTGAAGGTTGCAGGAAGTAGGCAGGGGATAAAGCCCAGTGCCGGAGGAGGAGCTTCGTTAACTGTTTAGTGTCCATCCTCCAGCAACAGGATCCTTATCCCCCATGGTGCCTGTGTCCCCCAATGTAGTACAAGAGAAATGGATTTAACGGTAAGTACAAAAATCCAATTTTTGATTGGATGCCATGAGTTACTGCCCAGATGCAAATTGATCCAGAGTTTATAAATGAATCCCATTATCCCTTGCACTGCCTTTCACCAATTCAATTTGTAGGTATTCAGACATGCTATTTCTATTTTCAAACTGTAATTTGATGTTAGCATCTTTAAATCATGTGAGCCATGTTAAAAGGATACAATCATGATTTGTCAAAAAAAACAGACTCTCAAATTGACCGGCATTCCCAGACAATTGGGCAGTATGGGTGAAATCCGTCACTCTGCCTGACCCAAACTGGGCATCTATTGCCTACTGAAAGGGATAGGAACCCTCGTGTCCTGCACAAGATATGTCAGCTTTGCTGCTATGGGAGTTGATCTGCTGTCTGCATGCGTATGGGAAAGCTAGCAGCCCAAGATCCACGTCTGCTGCAGTGAACCCATGTCTGTTTGTTGGTCCTGTTTTTTCAAAAGCGAAGTGCTCCTCCTGTTGTTTCTTGTTTGCCCTATTAATGTGGTCTTTTGTTTCCATTATTTGCAGCTTGCAAATGTTTTGGAGATCGATTTGTCATTAGTGAAGGTATGCACGCCGCTGGTCTTTTCTTCAATTTCCATTTTGCTGTAGGGAGGAATGACTCCTCTATGGTGATTTCACTGAAAGTTGTTTCCGTTCATTGTATTAAAGGGGTCGTTTACCTTCAGGTTAACTTTTAGTATGTTATAGTATTTTGAGCAACTTTTAAATTACTCTTCATTATTTATCTTTTATAGTTTTTCAGTTATTTGCATTCTTCTGACTCTTTCCAGCTTTCAAATGGGGGTCACAGATCCCATCTAAAAACAAACGATCTGGAGGGCTACACATTTATTGTTATTGATACTTTTTATGACTCATCTTTCTATACAGGCCCTCTCCTATTTATATACCAGTCTCTTATTCAAAGCAGTGCATGGTTGCTAGGGTTAATTTAAACTGTAGTAACCAGATTGTTGAAATTGCTGCTAAAAAAAAAAAAAAGCTAAATAACTCAAAAACCACAAATAATAAAAAATGAAACCCAATTGCAAATTATCTCAGAATATCACTTTCTACATCATACCAAAAGTTGATTTCAAGGTAAACAACCCCTTTAAATACTATTGAGATTGTGTTTAGCTTTCTTGCTGTACCCATGTTTTTGTTATCATGAAGAACTTAAAGGGTGTTTGCAAATCTGAAACTGCATCTTCTTTTGTGGTTTCTTTCACTATTAAATACCAATAAACCTGAATTCTTAGTCCATTTAAAATGGCCAAACATAATTTTTTCCCATGTGATCATCCTGCAAGCCAGACACATACATGTTGGATATATAATATATTATATACTGTATATATTAGACCTTGGTCTTGAGCCTGAAATTCATGTTGATCAGTTAGAAGCTTATAGACCATGCAGATCTGTGTGTAATGTCACCTAATGTGTTAATTATAACTCTTGAGCTGGAAACTTGTCCTGTCCCTACACTGACTGTCCCTTCTGACTATTCATTTTAGAATGCCGTCTCTATGTACTGCCGCCTGGGATTTGCCCTTAAGAAAGGACAGGTCATAAACCCAGATCAGCTTCATCCATCCTGGAGGAACGTTCCGTCTGTAAATAGACTCAAGTAATAATCGCTGTATTTTTATTTTTTATTGCCAGAATCTAATGCAAATTTAGGGATGCACCGAATCCACTATTTTGGATTCGGCCGAATCCCCGAATCCATCTTGGAAGATTCGCCCGAATCCGAATCCTAATTTGCTTATGCAAATTAGGGGCGGGGAAGGAAAAAGTGGAAAAAAAAATTGGTTTACTTCCTTGCTTTGTAACAGTCATGTGAAATCCTGCCCTCCCCACAATTTGCATATGCAAATTAGGATTAGGTTCGGCCAGGCACAAGGATTCGGCTGAATCCGAATCCTGCTGAAAAAGGCCGAATCTTGTATGAGAAGCAATCGCAGTTCTTTTTGTCTTTGTCCTCTTTTTTGTAGCCCTGCCCATTAACCAATGAGAGCATTAGAAAGGATAGCACAATAAGCCATGTGGTGGGCAATTTGTATTTCGGCTTACGGTTTCTTATTACCCTCCCCTATACATAAATATACGTTTGCTAAAAATTGGCACAATAACTATGACTATTTGTTTAATAAAAGAAACTCCATCTTTTCCAGATTTTTTGCCATTATAAATGACTAATGGTAATTGTTCTTCCCTGAACTCACTCTGCTGCCTCTCTCTGTAAACAGATTAATTCATACAAAAGGAGATAATGGGCTCTGTATAAACAAACTGTGATGAGGAGCAGCCCATTTTACTCAGCTGTAGACTGATCATTTGTTTTGCCAGATTCTTCTATGCTTGAAAGCACCAGAAAGTGACTGGAAGATAGAAAGTGAAAAGTAAATATTATGTTCATTATAAACCCTAGTAATTGAGCTCATGTTGAAAATGGGTACATACTTCCCCTTTGAATCATGAGCCAAAATGCAGATCACCCCTAACTCCACGACACCACACATTATTTTTGCTGTCATAGGGTCTGTGGTATGAGATTAGATACCTCTACAATTTACTAGTCTGGATGAGTAGTGTTAGAGCAATTAAAGATATGGCTATGTTTCTTGAGATTATTTACAATAGGATTAGGATTATTTGTGTGCGACAATTTGTTTTACTGGTTTATGAACACATTTTGTGCAATGGGAGTAGACTGTTCTGGCACACACGCTTACATTCTAAAGGGTTAATGTTTTATTACTGCACAGAAGTACGCTGGACCCACAGAAGATGCTCCTTTCCTGGGAGAGTGCAGAAAACAAGAGTCCCATACAGGACCTGGCATCTTCTGCAACTGACACTGATACCAACAGCCAAGAAGACCAAGGTAGTTTCTATAGCTATGACAGTGCTCTTTTAAGCATTTAGTACCGTTATGGGATCTGCTATCCAGAATGCTCGGGACCTGAGGTTTTCGGATAACTGATATTTCTGTAATTTGGATCTTCATACCTTGTCTACTAGAAAATCATGTAAACATTAAATAAACCCAATAGGCTGGTTTTGCTCCCAATAAGGATTAATTATATCTTAGTTGGGATTAAATACAAAGTACTGTGTTATTACAGAGAATAAGGAAATCATTTTAAAAGAATTGGATTATTTTATTATAATAGAGTCTATGGGAGACGGCCTTTCTGTAATTTGGAGGTTTCTAGATAATGGGTTTCCGGATAATGGATCCCATAACTGTACATTTATCGGTGTATATATATAGTGAATAAAGTACCCACTCTTGTAAAATATAAGGATATTATAAGTTACCAATGAATTCCATGACCATATATGAGTCTGAAGGCCGATATACAGGTCATGGAACTCCGAGGTGACTTCTAATATCCTCATATTTTCCAACACGGGGTACTTTATTATTATATACAAGTTTCAGTGAGTCATGTGACACAAATGACATCTCTAAACTCAGATTATAACCAATGACATCACTAAACACCGTTTACAAGTATATAATTTACAAGATATTCATGGCTCTTGTGTATTATGTGCCCTTATTTACATAACATGCAGGATTAGATATTGTTACAAAAGTAACATTTAGTAGAACTCATCTGAAAGACTAGAGAAGAATGCTGTGACTTTGACAGGGAATGCCATGCCCCCTAGTTGTTATTAAAGGGGGGTTCACCTTGGTGTCAACTTTTAGGGGCAGATGTATCAAGGGTCGAATATCGAGGGTTATCGAATGATTTTTAGTTTGATTCGATGGTCGAAGTAGCCAAAAAAAACATTCGAAATTCGAACTATTTTTCCTCTATTCCTTCACTCGAGCATAGTGAATGGGCCCCATAGTTTGATGTAGGGAGTGATATTCTGAGACAATTTGCAAGTGGTTTTATTTTTTTTTTCTTATTATCCTCAGTTTTTGAGTTATTTAGCTTTTTATTCAGCAGCTCTCCAGTTTGCAATTTCAGCCATCTGGTTACTAGGGTTCAAACGACCCTAGCAACCCTGCACTGATTTAATTAAGAGACTGGGATGTGAATAGGAGAGGCCTGAAAAGAAAGCGCTGATAAAAAGTAGCAATAACAAAACATTACTAGCCTTACAGAGCATTTGTTTTTTTAGATAGCGTCAGTGACCCCCCCCCCCCCAATTTGAAAGCTGGAAAGAGTCAGAAGAAAAAAGCAAATAATTAAAAACTATTATAAAGTAATAGTGAAAACCAGTTGAAAAGTTGCTTAGCATTATTCATGCTGTAACCTACTAAAAGTTAACTTAAAGGCAAACCACCCCTTTAAGAAACAATGCTAATGCTGTAACCCCGTTACAGTCTAAATAGCAAAGATAAATACTCATCACTCTCTACCCTAATGTCCACCATGTTCGTTACTACAAAGTGCCAACAGTACACTATGCATGCAGATTGTTGCTGACCTTGAACCTGGCCATGCAACACTTCACCAGTTTAGTCACTGGGCAGTTGTTAGAGAATTTGTCTGTTCGGATATTGCACACGATTCCATTTATGTTGGCTCAATGCAAATGGTTTACACAGTTTACACTTCAGTTCTGCTTTTGGCTTTTCTTCGTTCTACGAGTCACGTCTCAGGCTGAAAGAATGTCAATACAGATCTGGGCTGGTGTTTGATTTGCCCAATCATATATGGTATTTGCTTCCCAGTAAATATTGAAACTTCTGTTGCATTTATTCTAGGGATGCACCGAATCCAGGATTTGGTTCGGGATTCGGCCTTTTTCAGCAGGATTCGGATTTGGCATATGCAAATTAGGGGCGGGGAGGGAAATGGTGTGACCTTTTTGTCACAAAATAAGGAAGTAAAAAATGTTTTCCCCTTTCCACTCCTAATTTGCATATGCAAATTAGGGTTCGGGTTCGGTATTTGGCCGAATCTTTTGCGAAGGATTCGGGGGTTCAGCTGAATCCAAAATAGATGATTCGGTACAGCCCTAATTTATTCTAACAGTGGCATCATGATTTAATAATGGCATAATGATTTCCCTTTTAGCGTCACAAATCCTTTAGGTACTGTTATAATATTTTCCATTCATTAGGATAGCAATGAACGTTAGCAATGAGCAGATAATTGGCCCATTACATAGAAGGCATTGCACAGCTCCGCCCCAGATGGTTCTTGTTTCTCTGTGTAAAGAACACTATCCCCATTTCCTATAGTTATTGAAGGTCTTAGTCACAAACTTTTGATATATCTCCAAACACCATCTGTCCAAGGTCTCATCCTGTGGTTCTGTCTTGGTATAAATGTATTTGATAGACTGAGAATATAGCCTGATGACCAGTAACATCAATTTAAAAAAAAAATTGTTAGTATACCACAAACAAAAAATCACCAAGACTAATTAAACTTTAAAATCGCACAGCCTTTATTAAGAAAAAACTTACTGAAACTCCGCTTGCGCTCCTCTTCAGAAAAGGCGATCCGGCAATCCATCGTGTGGCGCACGAGTTCTCCTCCCCGCCTTCCTTATAGGAGATAGCCAGGGAAAAGAAATCGAGCTCCACACAATGGATCGCCACCCTGTTGCCTTTTCTGAAGCGGCATTTTGGTTATTTCTCAATAAAGGCTGTGCAATTTTCTTGGTGGGTTTTTTTCCATGGTATACTTACGAATTTTTTAAAAAAATTTTTTTGATGTTACTGGTCCTTTAAAACATAAGTAATCATTTAAAACAAGTGAATGTAAAATTGATGAGGATGCTATTCTAAGCACTTTTACTATGTATATTTATTATTATTTTTTTCATTCCAAATTAATAATACTTGTACTGTTAACATCAATAAATTTTGTTACAGCAGCGCCATCTGCTGCACTTTTTTTGACCAGTCTGACCACCAAGTAGTCAAGAAAGTTGTCAGGACAAATAAAAAGGACCGGTTTCTGGTTAGGAAAGATTTGAAAAAGGTTTCCAATTTTTTTCCTAAGCAGAAGAACATCAGAGCAGCCTCTTTCTTTCTCCTGACAACTTCCTTGACTATTTGGTGGTCAGACTGGTCAAAAAAATGACCAGTAGGTGGCGCTGCTGTAACAAAATTAATTTATATTAACAGTATTAACATGTATCTTTTAATATCTTGGAATTAAAAAAATGAATGAATGTACATTGCAAAAGTGCTTAGAATAGCCCCTTATTAGTGTTACATTCACTTATTTTTAAGGTTTACGTATCCTTTAAGGCAGATATCTAACCCAACTGTGCATCTTTCATTTCCATAGCTGACTCCTCCAGTGTTAGCAGCCTGACTCTATCCAGCGGGCACACCAAACGTATTGCTTTCTTGTTTGATTCTACCCTCACTGCCTTTTTGATGATGGGAAACCTTTCCCCGGTATGTATTTGTAATTGTATTTTCTGCTGGCTTAGTAACCACGACTGAAATGACCCTGTGTATCCACTTAGTCACCCGCCAGTTGGTACAGTCTGTGGATAAACTCTTTTTCTCCTTCCATTTGATGCAGATTTATCAAAATGTGAGCTCACCACAAAAAAATTCACTCACTCACTGTTCATCCCTGTGGGATTTTTAGAATCGTATTTATCAATGCATGAAGATTGAACCATTTGATAAATATGATTCTGAAAATCCTATAGGAATGAATAGAAACTGGGGGACTTTCTTCCCTGTAATTAGCTTCAATCTCACATTTTAATAAATCTGCTTTATGTGCTCTAGCTCCCATAAAGGTTCCGTGGGTTTGCACTTTGTCCCTATACTGTTACATGGCCATTAGGATGCCAGGCAAAACCATGGAGGGTCATGAAGCTTTATTAGACCTCACAGCTTTGCTCTTTTAGGGCTGCCGTTTATACTGAGTAGTCAAATGCTGACAGTTCTTAACACTTCAACCTTTCATTCTTAAGATTGTTTAAAAAAACACATACAGTAACTTACTATTTTCTCAAACATTTTATCTTTTACAGAACCTAAAGAGTCACGCAGTTACCATGTTTGAAGTTGGCAAACTGTCAGATGAGTCTTTGGACAGCTTTCTTGTTGAGCTTGAAAAGGTAACACGTGACCAGGCAGATCCAGCAACACTCTGGTCTCTGTAAATCAGAGATCCTTTTATTTCTCTATAGGGTTTTGCCATATTTTCTTCTAAAAAAAATTAACAGCTTATGCGCTGTAGACATACGGCTGACATGGTACTGTCGAGTTTTTCTTTTTATGTTTAACACTTTTCCAAAAGCCACTAAACACTGCACATAAAAAAGCTTATCTACGCAAATGGGGTTAACCCAAAGGGTTACATTATAAGTGGGCTTGTACACCGTCTGCACACTAGACCAGTAGGTCTTTCCAGCTGACACAAGGTCACCCATTCCGATTAGAAGAAAAGAGGTTCCGGCTAAATATTGGGAAGGGGTTTGTTACAGTGAGAGCTGTGAAGATGTGGAATTGTCTCCCTGAATCAGTGGTACAGGCTGATACATTAGATAGGTATAAGAAGGGGTTGGATGGTGTTTAGCAAGTGAGGGAATACAGGGATATGGAAGATAGCTCATAGTACAAGTTGATCCAGGGACTGGTCCAATTGCCATTTTGGAGTCAGGATTTTTTCCCCCTCTGAGGCAAATTGGTGAGGCTTCATATGGGATTTATTTGTTGCCTTCCTCAGGATCAACTATCAGTTAGGCAGGTTATATTTAGACTTGATGGTGTGTCTTTATTTCAACCTAACTTACTATTTTACTATGTTAAGACTGGTGCTTCAGGGATGTTACTTTGCTTGCCTAGAGATTGGGTAGGCACATTGGTGATGTGCAAAAGTGGATTTTAGAATGTATTGGTCGTTTGCAGACATGAGAAATATTCACCAGGGAAGAACCTTTAGAAAGCACTATCCACCATGTTTGTCATCTTCTTTCCCTAGGTTCAAAGCACAGGGGAAGGGGAAGCCCAGAGATACTTTGATCATGCACTTACATTGAGAAACACTATCCTTTTTCTACGGCATAACAAGGATCTTGTGGCACAACCTGAGCAAGTGAACACAGGTACAGAATTCTCTTCATATATACAGACTATACGGATACAGAACATACGGATGGCCCGATAGACTTTTATCACTATTCGGATTAATCTTTTAAGATCCTTGTAGCAGTTAATGTATTGTTTTACAAAGATTTTGTTTAGGGATGCACTGAATCCACTGTTTGGGATTCGTCCAAATCCTGAATCCTTCGTCAAAGATTCGGCCAAACCCCCAAATCCCTTGTGAAAGAATCGTCTGAATTCTGCGTGAAAGATTCGGCCGAATCCTTTGTGAAATATTCGGCTGAATACCGAACCAAATCCCAATTTGCATATGAAAATTAGAAGCGGGAAAGGAAAAATCCTGCTGGAAAAAGGCCGAATCCTGGATTCAGTGGATACCTAATTTTGTTGCAAATGTCAATTCTAATATTATTTTGTTGGAGAAAACGTACAAAACGTATAAATATGATTTACACCAACACAATGGCACTTTTTCTTTTGCATAATTGCAGTTATACACTCAGTACTGATATCATCGCACTCAATAGCCTCTATACTGTTCTGTTCTTATATGTGAATAATTGTTGCTTAGGTTTACCTCTGGATCTCCTGAGATGTGAAAGCCTTTTGGGATTGGATCCTGCCACATGCAGTAGAGTCCTAAACAAGAACTATGTGCTTTTGGTTTCCATGGCACCCCTAACAAATGAGATCCGGCCAATCAGCAGCTGCACCCCTCAGGTATGCCTTAACCCTGATCAAAGTAATTGGACCGTATAAAATGATCACAAATTCCCATAAGGTCTCTATTTCTATATAACCTCTAGATGGCACTGCAGCGCATAGTATATTTCTTGTTGAAGTAACTGTTGGTATAGTTATGGGATCCGTTATCTAGAAAGCTCCAAATTACAGAATGGCCATCTCCCATAGACTCAATTTTATCCAAATAATCAACATTTTTAAAAATGACTTCCTTTTTTTCTGTGCTACTAAAACAGTACCTTGTACTTGATCCAAACTAAGATATAATTAATCCTTTTTGGAAGCAAAACCAGCCTGTTGGGTTTATTTAATGTTTAAATGATTTTCTAGTGAATGTATGAAGATCCAAATGATGGAAAGATCCATTATCTGGAAAACCCCAGGTCCCGGGCATTCTGGGTAACGGGTCCCGTAGCTGTGTTTGCTAGAGTGCAATTGTAATAGGGTTAGCAGACCCCTGTGACTGAGGAAGAGCCCAGTGGGGAATGTGCAATATGAATATATTCTGTATGTCCGTTTTTTTTCCTGAAGTTTTGTGCATCTTAAAATAAACAATAGAAAATATTAATGGTAGACATTACTGGGAGTGATTCATCTCTGCACATAAGAGATGGATTAACATTGGAACGGGTTTGTCATGGTCATTTATCAATTCATATTTTAGTAAGAGCTCTTGTTAAAGGGATCTATTAGCGGCTTGGCAAAGAAATATATATGATTATTATTAATGTATAATCAGCTACAATAAATGCTTCACTCTCAAAATAATTCATTTGTCTTTCCAAATACCCTTCCTCAAAAGATTTGAACAAAAGCTGGAATGAATCCAGACCCTAGTATGTATGCATATTCATATTTGTGCAAAATCCCCCGAAAATGAACATTCTTGTATATTTGCATGTTAGCATATGTCGAGAGCTACCATGTTGCTTGTCTCTGACAGCTGCAATACTGCATTGACAGCCAAATAACTACAGAATTCCCTGTAGCCTTGCACCACTGGAACTATTTATTTTGCAGTTAAGAGAGAATATCTGAACTGAGGCAAGCCACCAAGTACTTATCTGCCAGGGACATCAACACATGGGTTTTTTTTTTGTTGCTGTGTATTTTCAAAATGCCCGTGGTAGTGTGGGTTAAATTAAAAGAACAGTAACACCAAAAAATTAACGTGTTTTAAAACAATGGCTGTATAGTGTACTGTTGCCCTTCACTGGTAAAACTGATGTATTTGCTTCAGAAACACTAATATAGTTTATATAAACAAGCTGCTGTGTAGCCATGGGGGCAGCCATTCAAGCACAGGATACACAGTAGATAACAGATAAGTTTTGAAGAATCCCATTGTATACTACAGAGTGTTATCAGTATCCTGTGCCTTGTCTCCTTTTCCAGCTTTGAATGGCGGCCCAATGGCTACACTGCAGCTTGTTTACATAAACTATAGTAGTACTTATCTGTTATCTACTGTGTATCCTGTGCTTGAATGGCTGCCCCCATGGCTACACAGCAGCTTGTTTATATAAACTATAGTAGTACTTATCTGTTATCTACTGTGTATCCTGTGCTTGAATGGCTGCCCCCATGGCTACACAGCAGCTTGTTTATATAAACTATAGTAGTACTTATCTGGTATCTACTGTGTATCCTGTGCTTGAATGGCTGCCCCATGGCTACACAGCAGCTTGTTCATATAAACTATAGTAGTACTTATCTGTTATCTACTGTGTATCCTGTGCTTGAATGGCTGCCCCCATGGCTACACAGCAGCTTGTTTATATAAACTATAGTAGTACTTATCTGTTATCTACTGTGTATCCTGTGCTTGAATGGCTGCCCCCATGGCTACACATCAGCTTGTTTATATGAACTATAGTAGTACTTATCTGTTATCTACTGTGTATCCTGTGCTTGAATGGCTGCCCCCATGGCTACACAGCAGCTTGTTTATATAAACTATAGTAGTACTTATCTGTTATCTACTGTGTATCCTGTGCTTGAATGGCTGCCCCCATGGCTACACAGCAGCTTGTTTATATAAACTATAGTAGTACTTATCTGTTATCTACTGTGTATCCTGTGCTTGAATGGCTGCCCCCATGGCTACACAGCAGCTTGTTTATATAAACTATAGTAGTACTTATCTGTTATCTACTGTGTATCCTGTGCTTGAATGGCTGCCCCCATGGCTACACAGCAGCTTGTTTATATAAACTATAGTAGTACTTATCTGTTATCTACTGTGTATCCTGTGCTTGAATGGCTGCCCCCATGGCTACACAGCAGCTTGTTTATATAAACTATAGTAGTACTTATCTGTTATCTACTGTGTATCCTGTGCTTGAATGGCTGCCCCCATGGCTACACAGCAGCTTGTTCATATAAACTATAGTAGTACTTATCTGTTATCTACTGTGTATCCTGTGCTTGAATGGCTGCCCCCATGGCTACACAGCCGCTTGTTTATAAAAACTGTAGTAACATTTCTAAAACAAACACACCAGTTTTACCAGTGCAGGGCAACAGTGCCTTATATTTCTATTACTTTAAACATGTATTGAATATATTGTTTTGAACACACAAATCTTTTTCTTTTTTTGTGTGTGTAGCATATTGGACCTGCTATTCCTGAAATTAGCTCCATATGGTTTAAACTCTACATTTATCACGTATGTGGTCAAGGACCCCCATCACTTCTGTTATCAAAAGGAACCAGGCTCAGGAAACTGCCAGATCCGTTTCAGGTAAGGAGATTGGATACTTGTTGATTTCCAAATCCATTGTCGCAAAAATCCTCATTTGACAATATGATCCCAGTATAACATAGGGCAAGGCAATGTATCAATGCAATACTCTCTATAGTATTCATTTAAGCAGAGCAAATATGACAGCTAGCCTACTATTGTACCTCCATATATTTCGAGATGTGTATTCTGATTACAGGGTAGGGCCTAGCTTAAGCAGAGGAGATAATAGATTTACAAATAATTAAGCAGTTACCAACATGTTTGTGTATATATATATAACAAACAAGGGAAAGTTGTGCTCAACACTAGTTTTTAAAAACATTAGGCGGGGGTGCAATGAGGGTGTGACCACAAAATACATATAGACAAATAGAAGAGTCCTCTGCACTCAACCCATTATCAATATATTTAAGACAGAGACATTTTGTGCATACTGCTACTGAAAAATGCCTTACCCTTTAAACAACACAGGGATTGTTTGTCCATATATTGCAATATATTTAAGCTGGCCAACTACGTCAAAGTCATCCCATATCTGGCCAGTCCTATGCTTAATTTTATCTGATTCATTAAGAATTCTATTGCTTCATTATACATTTTACAAAGGGACTAGGTATTACCTGCAACTTAACTTGCTGCTTTCAAAGTAAACCTCCCAAACTTGGCTGCCCTTTTATTAGACACCAGTGGGATCACCTGACTATAGTTGGAGGGGGTGGGAGCTACAACATGGAGCTGGTCACTGCTCTTGTAAAACTATAACAAACAAGGGAAAGTTGTGCTCACCACTAGTTTTTAAAAACATTAGGCGGGAGTGCAATGAGGGTGTGACCACAAAATACATATAGACAAATACAAGATTCCTCTGCACTCAACCCATTATCAATATATTTAAGACAGAGACATTTTGTGCATACTGCTACTGAAAAATGCCTTACCCTTTAAACAAAACAGGGATTGTTTGTCCATATATTGCAATATATTTAAGCTGGCCCAGTATAACATAGGGCAAGGCAATGTATCAATGCAATACTCTCTATAGTATTCATTTAAGCAGAGCAAATATGACAGCTAGCCTACTATTGTACCTCCATATATTTCGAGATGTGTATTCTGATTACAGGGTAGGGCCTAGCTTAAGCAGAGGAGATAATAGATTTACAAATAATTAAGCAGTTACCAACATGTTTGTGTGTGTGTGTGTGTGTGTGTGTGTGTGTGTGTGTGTGTGTGTATATATATATATATATATATATATATATATATATATATATATATATATATATATATATATATATATATATATATATATATATATATATATATGTAATATACAGATGCACAGCACTGTTGAAGCTATGAAAATGAAATGCATTCATACAAAAAGCAAATTATTGATATTCCAGGTCACAACCAAAGACTGGATCATAGAACATACCCAGGTGCTGTATACGGCAACCTTGGGCTATTGTATTGCTCTCATTATATATTTTTTTATCATTCGTTACTGTTTAGAGCAGAATGCAACTTGAGCTCAGTTGCCAGTGACATAGGGGCAAATTCAGTAAACGACGAATTGCCTAACGCTAGCGTTAATTCGCTAGCGTAGCGCATTTTCGTCAATTGCCGATTCACTATCGGACGCTGGCGTAAATTCGCTAGTGTTACTTCGCACACTTAGACCTGGCGAATTTGCGCAACGGACGTAACTACGCAAATTCACTGACGCACGAATTTTTCTGAACACTACCTTTTACGCCAGACTTCCTTCACCACCTTAGACCAGGCGAAGTACAATAGAGTAGATAGGGATTGCTTCAAAAAAAGTTAAAAAATTTTCTAAGTCCCAAGAAACGCTGGCGTTTTTTCTTTTTTATGGGTGATAGGCTGAAAAAGATCGAAAAAATTTTTTGGGGCTCCCCTCCTTCCCCCCTACATTTCCTAACTCATGGCAACTTAACTATACAGTGGGCACATGTGTAGGGCAAAATAAAATAAAAATTTGATTTGCTGTTTTGAAGGTTTCCCAGGCTTGTGTAGTGCTGCTACATATTCCTCCATTGTAACTTCAATTTGGCGCCGTATGCAAATTAAGCATCGCTTGCGTAACTTCGCTTTGCATGGCGAATTAATGCTAGCACAACCTTACGCTTCCCCTGAGCGCAACTTCAGATTTTAGTGAATTTGCGTAGCGCTGGCGAAAATACGCCTGGCGAAGTGCGGCGAAGCAGACGCTGGCACAACTACGAATTTTAGTGAATTTGCCCCATAGTACCATGAATTTCTCTCATATGCACGTGCTGTTTATTTCTTGTAGATGTACGACAGGTTGCTGATAACTTCGTGGGGACATGATCCCGGTGTAGTACCTACGTCTAATGTATTAGTCATGCTCAATGATGCTTTGACTCACTCTGCAGTTCTCATTCAGGTATGTTGTGTATGTTGTGAAACTAGTCATGCTTATAAATAGGCTATATTTTCTCTAGATAGAGGTGGCCACACACTGGCTGATCTGCTAAAGGGATACTGTTGAGGGAAATTTTTTTTTTTTTTCACAATGCATCAGTTAATAGGGCTGCTCCAGCAGATTTCTGCACTGAAATCCATTTTTTAAAAGAGCAAACACATTTTTTTTTATTTGTTTATAAAGGATAAGTAAACCTTAAAAATAAGTGAGTGCACAATTGATGAGGGTGTTATTCCAAGCACTTTTTCAATGTACAATCATTATTCATTTATGTTTTTAATTCCAAGATATTAAAGGATTCAGTGAATTTTGTTACAACAGCTCCACCTGCTGGTCATTTTCTGACCTCCAAGTAGTCAAAGAAGTTGTCAGGAGAAAGAAAGAGGCTGCTCTGATGTTTTTCTGCTTAGGAAAAAAAATTATAAACCTTCCTCAAATCTTTCCTAAGCAGAAAAACACCAGAGCAGCCTCTTTCTTTCTCCTGACAACTTCCTTGACTACTTGGTGGTCAGACTGGTCAGATAATGACCAGCAGGTGGCGCTGCTGTAACCAAATTCATTCATGTTAACAGTAGAGTCCTGCGTGGAACCAATTTCTAGGACCCGACCCGAACCGCAGCCTGCATATTTACCCACTTTGATCCGCGACCCAGACCCGCAATTGTCTTATCCGCAACTTGCCGACCACCATCAAACAGGAAGTGATGTTGCTGCAAACCACAAGTGATGTCATCAAAAGTAGGCGCGGACAGACACGTTTTGTAAAACTTTAAAAGGAGTAAAATATAGACAATATTACATAAGATAAGAAATTTAGATGAGACCCGCGACCCACAGACCCGCATCTATACCTACACCTGAAAATCCTCCCCTCATTCCGCAGGGTGCCCGTTTTTTTTGCCCGTAACCTGCGGGTACCTGACCCGCTGCAGGACTCTAGTTAACAGTATATGTATCCTTAAATATCTTGGAATAAAAAAAAAAAAGAATAATGAATGTACATTGCAAAAGTGCATGGAATAGCCCCCTCATCAATTTTACATTCACTTATTTTTAAGGCTTACTTATCCTTTAAGATCATGATGAAATTATTATACAAATGGCTTTTCATGATTGCTCTATCCTCTATCTTTTCTTTGATGCTGTGGTTGAAGGGAATACAATATGAGTTCTATTTGTACAGGGGCATGGACTTCATGGTATGGGAGAAACTGCACACGTGCCCTTCCCTTTTGATGAAGAAGAACTACAAGGAGGTAACAGAAGTTCTGCTGCTAAATACTTTTTATTTTTTATATTTATATATATATATACAGGTTTATGTTTAACTATAAAGCACAGTAAAACACTAAGTAATGTTATTGGCTCGGCAATACCAATATCATCTGTCTTCAACATCATATTTGGTGATCAACACCTTCACTGATCTGAGGAAAGGGCTCATAAATGGTCCCATGGCTGACGGGTAAATTGTTTTCTTCCCCCCTGTATCAACAGAATTCTCCAGTGTTAACATGGGGGTACACAAAGCCTTTAAAATATTAGGGGACAAGCTGGATTTGGAGCATTTCTGTGGCTATATTACAATGCTGAACCCTTCCAGACCTCATGTGAGCCAGAGGAGACTGAGCGACGCTTCCGATGGAAAAGGTAGGTCACCGCTTCCGACTGAATAGTCTCATGAGGATTTACTAATAGCGCCACTAGTAAGGTGATCTGGTATCCCATTATAGACCTCTCACAGGATCACAATCCAAGAGCTGCAGTTTCTACCAATAAAGCTAAAAGCTCTGCAGCTTTCAGATTAAGGAAAGAGAGAATAGGAAGAGATCTGGGCCTCTTAAACTGATGTTCTCCCCACAAATTTATAACTATAAACTCTGCCAAAGCCAACTCCGGTATCTTTACTTTGGTACTGGTATTTATTGAATGCCCTTTGTGTATCTGAAGGGTTTACTGGTGCCCAGAAACCTGTCACTTGATCATGTTTCCTTTTCAAACATAATGGTTGGAGAAAAGTTGGCTTTTTCACTTATACTGTACTAATGACCTCTTGTGACTGTACGGATGGGCGAATTTGACCCGTTTAGTTTTGCCAAAAAATTCCCTCTGGCGAAATGTCGCCGACGCCCATTAAAGTCTATGGGCATCAAAAAAATTTTGATGCGTGGCGAAATTTTTTTGACACACGACGCCATACAGGTCTGTGGGCGTCATTTTTGCGGCGAAACAAGACGAAAATATTCGCCCATCCCTACTTTTTTGACAATCTGTAAATCCACTCTTACGCCCCTCCTTGGTACCTATATGTGGGCTCATTGGCCAAGTTGAATATGGGAAGAGCTACATATACCTGCGACCCTATTTGTGAAATCCATTAAGGCAAAACCAAAAGACTGCAAGAGAAACTGCCATCTGTTGAACTGTAGACCAATGTTATAGTTTATCCCTGATGCTGCTCAATAGCTGTAGCTGTAGGTATAGCAGTACTGCTTGTGTAAGTTCAGTTATCAGTAATACACTGCAAACAACTTATTCTGCCATGCAGATGACCCATCTCTAGCCTTCCGTTCAGATGTCAACAGCAGCACAGAATCCTTTGAGCTTGTGAGTGAGGAGACTGCAATCGATTCAGGAATGAAAGCACATGAAGGTAGGTAGATTTAGCAATGACTGAGCATGAAGGTAGGTAGATTTAGCAATGACAGAGCAGGAAGGTAGGTAGATTTAACAATGACAGAGCATGAAGGTAGGTAGATTTAGGAATGACAGAGCATGAAGGTAGGTAGATTTAGGAATGACAGAGCATGAAGGTAGGTAGATTTAGGAATGACAGAGCATGAAGGTAGGTAGATTTAGGAATGACAGAGCATGAAGGTAGGTAGATTTAGGAATGACAGAGCAGGAAGGTAGGTAGATTTAGGAATGACAGAGCATGAAGGTAGGTAGATTTAGGAATGACAGAGCATGAAGGTAGGTAGATTTAGGAATGACAGAGCATGAAGGTAGGTAGATTTAGCAATGACTGAGCATGAAGGTAGGTAGATTTAGGAATGACAGAGCAGGAAGGTAGGTAGATTTAGGAATGACAGATCATGAAGGTAGGTAGATTTAGGAATGACCGAGCATGAAGGTAGGTAGATTTAGCAATGACAGAGCATTAAAGTGGACCTGTCACCCAGACACACAAATCTGTATAATAAAAGTCCTTTTCCAATTAAACATGAAATCCAATTTCTATTTTTTATTTAAGTATTCATAGCTGTTGTAAGCTCATTTAAAAATCTCAGCTATCAATCAAATATTGTCTGCCCCGCCTCTATGCCATGGGCATAGAGGCGGGGCAGACAATTACTTTCAATTTCAATTCAGCACTTCCTACATGTCACTGCTCTCCACACATTCAGCCATTCTCTTCACCATTTAATTGTGTAGCCAGTACATGGGGATGGACATCAGGTTACACATTATGTTGCACAAACAAGATTCTGAGATTATACAAGGCTTGTCTTAATAACAGTTAATAACTTAATAACAAAATGGCTCCCGTCTGCTTGTTATATTTATGAATTCCCAGATTGAAGGAAAACAAGATACAAATAATGTATATAGTGTAATTAAAGTTCATTTTGCTGGACTAATGTGATAAAATAGGATTTTGAATATTTTTTTTTGGGTGACGGGTCCCCTTTAAGGTAGGTAGATTTAGCAATGACTGAGCATGAAGGTAGGTAGATTTAGGAATGACCGAGCATGAAGGTAGGTAGATTTAGCAATGACAGAGCATGAAGGTAGGTAGATTTAGCAATGACCGTTTTTTCACAAATCGTGAAAGAAAAGCCAACTTGATTTTTAGGGATGCACCGAATCCACTATTTTGGATTCGGCCGAACCCCCGAATCCTTCACAAAGGATTCGACCGAACCGAATCCGGATCCTAATTTGTATATGCAAATTAGGGGTGGGAAGGGGAAAACATTCTTTACTTCCTTGTTTTGTGACAAAAAGTCATGTGATTTCCCTCTCTGCCCCTAATTTGCATATACAAATTAGGATTCAGGTTCGGCCGGACAGAAGGATTTGGCCGAATCCGAACCCTGCTGAAAAAGGCCTAATCCCAAACCGAATCCTGGATTCGGTGCATCCCTATTGATTTTTGATAAATCAGCCCCTGAGTAACAAGTTATTTTACTTCCAATCACAATGGATTTCAGTCGGAGCCGGTAAAGAATATAAACTGAGTGGGACTTCTGGCTTAAATCAAAGGCTTCTGTGTGATCACCTACTGCACAGAGTTAATCCAGTCTCTCCGTATTCTTTCACATGCAAAGCCACTGGCAGCACAAGCCCAGTCTCATAGCTGAGTGACGTCACCAAAATTCCTTCCTGTTCTCTCCCCGCTGCCTCGGACGCACAGGAGTCGCGTTACAACCTTCTTAAACATTCTGCGCACGCTTGTGTCCCAGTCTATCCCGCCCACCAGCCAATAGAAATCCAAATTTTTAAAAATGATTTCCTTTTTCTCTGTAATAATAACAGTAGTTTGTATTTGATCCCAACTAAGATATAATTAATCCTTATTGGAAGCAAAACCAGCCTATTGGGTTTATTTAATGTTTACATGAATTTCTAGTAGATTTAAGGCATGAAGACCCAAATTACAGAAAAATTCATTATCTGGAAAACCCCAGGTCCCGAGCATTCTGGATAACAGGTCCCGTACCTGTACTGACATTTTGAGTCCACCGTGATCACGGTTGCATTTCGTTTCCATAAAAATATTAATCTGTCGGCTCTACACAGAATGTATTTAGTCTCCATCAAGCTGTATTTGCATTGGATTTATTGAGACAGAAGAAACAGAATAACACTACATTTCTTTTGTTATTAAAGTATCAATGGTTGAAAAAGACTGGGTGCCCCTGGAGCTCTGCTATGGAATCCCCCTGTTTGCTTCAGAACTGAATCAGATGGTTTGTAAGAAGATTGCTGCACACGGGCTCTGTGGGAAGGAGAGGTAACTGCCCTTATATGTGATACAGTTACATCATAAAACTCTGGTATCTCTCCAGCTCAACAATAAGCAGAAGGAAAGGCTAAAAACTAAGTAAGCTTTATCAGAAAGGTCTATTTAAATACACCAGTCAACCCTCAAAGTAATGCTGCTCTGAGCCCTCTGTCAAAAGAAACAGCACATTTCTTTCCTTCTATTGTGTACTCATGGGCTTCTGTATCAGACTTCCTGTTTTCAGCTTATACCTCCAGGGCTAGGGCTTGAGCATGCTCAGTTTGCTCCTCTCTCCCTCCTCCCCTCCCTGCTGTAATCTGAGCCCAGAGCTATAAGTGAGCAGGGAGAGACTCAGACAGGAAGTGATGACACACTAAGCTAATATGTCAGCTGCTATCCTAAACAAACAGAAAGCTTTTAGAGCTTTTTACTCAGGGAGGGTAAAACATTCTACAGAATAAATATAGCATTCTAGCTTGCACTATTGCAGCTAATCTATTGGCAATAAAATGCCTCTGTAGGGAAGAATATATGATTTATATCCCACTTTCTCAGTTTTCCATAGATGTTTATGACACCTCTTTCAGTTTAGGCTTGTCTGATCTTGTCTGCTGCAAGAGTCACTGGCCACAACCCTCTTATAACTGCAGCATTCGTGTGATCATCATGTAAGGGACATGCATATGGCGTGCCCTAAAATCCAAGGGCATGTGGACCTATTTCAGTGGTAGTGACTAGTAGTTTCTGCAACAAGAATAAGCCGATCCGGTTGCAAATGTGCAGAGAGAAACCTCTGTGTTCGGTACAGTTCAGCACTAACATCCCTTTAGTTTGCTCTAAGTCAATAAGCCAGAGAGATAGATACCTTAAAGCTATGGCAGCGTAGGCATTTGCTTTTACGAAGTACAATTCAGCAGGGACAGCCCCCTAAGTTTGCTCATAGTCTGTACAGAGAGATCCCATAAAACTATGGCAGCATAGTTATTCCCCTGTACTAAGCACAATTCAGCAGGAACAGCCCCCTAAGTTTGCTCATAGTCTGTACAGAGAGAACCCATAAAACTATGGCAGCATAAGTATTCCCCTGTACTAAGCACAGTTCAGCAGGAACAGTCCATAAGTTTGCTCATAGTCTGTACAGAGAGATCCCATAAAACTATGACAGCATAGGTATTCCCTGTACTAAGCACAATTCAGCAGGAACATCCCCCTAAGTTTGTTCATAGTCTGTACAGAGAGATACCATAAAACTATGGCAGCATAGGTATTCCTCTGTACTAAGCACAATTCAGCAGGAACAGTCCCTAAGTTTGCTCATAGAAAGATACCATAAAACTATGGCAGCATAAGTATTCCTCTGTACTAAGCACAGTTCAGCAGGAACAGCCCCCTAAGTTTGCTCATAGTCTGTACAGAGAGATCCCATAAAACTATGACAGCATAGGTATTCCCTGTACTAAGCACAATTCAGCAGGAACATCCCCCTAAGTTTGTTCATAGTCTGTACAGAGAGATACCATAAACCTATGGCAGCATAGGTATTCCTCTGTACTAAGCACAATTCAGCAGGAACAGTCCCTAAGTTTGCTCATAGAAAGATACCATAAAACTATGGCAGCATAAGTATTCCTCTGTACTAAGCACAATTCAGCAGGAACATTAGAATATTGTGTCCATTTAATGAACATACAATTAGTTTGCAATAAATGTATTTGCTTATTTTTTTTCTCTCCAGCCTTCAAAATCTTCTCCATTCCAGTCGGAAACTTTCCCTGCAAGTTCTCAATTTCGTTCAGTCATTCCAGGTAAGCTATGACCCTCAGCGTCTCTTTCACTTTACCCTTTCTAGCACCAACGGTGCAAGATAAGAAAATAAGAGAATAAATAATTGTGCTGCTAGATTTATATAACTGCTCCTAAGCACTTTACAAGAGCTGTACAAAAGCTGGCCATACTGTTACTCATACAGTATCTCTCCAGCCGAGGAACGTTCAGTCTGATACTGGAGAGTATCTGCCAGTGTATGGCCGTCATTAATTGAACAGTAACATCAAAAAATGAAAGCGATCTAAATTTGTAAAAATATAATGCAGTGTTGCCCTGGACTGGTAAAACTGATGTGTTTGCTTCAGAAACACTACTACTTTATATATATATATATCTTTATATATCTATATAGATATTTACCAGTCCAGGGCAACATGACATATTTTCATTTCTTTAAAACACTTTCATTTCTTGGTGTTACTGTTAAGAGTGCTGGGCTAGATTAACACCTACATAAATCCATGCACACCCACTATTGGCACAGGCTTATAGGAATACCAGTAGAGTCACTGCCAAGTCTTGCTTGACTCCCCATTCCTCCTTGACTCCCCATTCCTCCTTGACTCCCCATTCCTCCTTGACTCCCCATTCCTCCTTGACTCCCCATTCCTCCTTGACTCCCCATTCCTCCTTGACTCCACATTCATCCTTGACCCTCTATTTCTTGGTGTTACTGTTAAGAGTTCTGGGCTAGATTAACACCTACATAAATCCATGCACATCCACTATTGGCACAGGCTTATAGTAATACCAGTAGATTCACTGCCAAGTCTTGCTTGCTTGACTCTCCATTCCTCCTTGACTCTCCATTCCTCCTTGACTCTCCATTCCTCCTTGACTCTCCATTCCTCCTTGACTCTCCATTCCTCCTTGACTCTCCATTCCTCCTTGACTCTCCATTCCTCCTTGACTCTCCATTCCTCCTTGACTCTCCATTCCTCCTTGACTCTCCATTCCTCCTTGACTCTCCATTCCTCCTTGACTCTCCATTCCTCCTTGACTCTCCATTCCTCCTTGACTCCACATTCCTCCTTGACTCCCCAATCTTGCTTGACTCCCCAATCCTCCTTGACTCTCTGGACTCCCCAATCCTCCTCGACTCCCCATTCCTTCTTGCTTCATGGGAGTTCCGAGGCACATTTCGTCCCATTGATTGCTTTAGTAATGAATTAAAAGTGTTGCTTTGGTTCATTCACCTGTGTGCTTCTCACAGGAAGGCAACTCTTCATTAGATCAGCTGCTGGAGTCGAGCAGTGGTGGGAGTTTGTCGTCACAGGCTTCCCTGGCAGACCTTGGAGTTCCACTGCCCTCCAAGAACTTGATATTCCTCAACGGCAAATTGTCTGAGTGGAACGGACGCGGCCCTTTATCTTTGCACAATGTGTATATACCCAGTGAGCAAACCTAGCTCTGAATCTAGTGCTTTGTCCAACATGTGCTACGTTGATGTTCGTATTTATTGCTGCAGTGTAGGTTGTGTTCTGACCTCCTGGGCTCAGGAACCTGCCCACGTGATTGTAGAACTTTGTGGCCTGCACTTAGATGTCCAGTAATTTAAACACACGCTCTGGGTGTCATTCACATTCCTAGGTCTCCTTTTTGTAGTTTTCGTGGGCTGGATCATATCACTGTAACATATACGTAAAGGATCAAGCTGCTCTAAGTGTCGCCATGAAAACCAACGAAAGAGGCAAACGTTCCTATGTTCTGTAGTAAATTGTAAGGACCGGGCCAGTTTCTCTGATGGAGTAGGACCTCACGAGCTGCTGGTTTACATCACTAAAATAGTGTTGGAGAAATTGCCATGGAGTATTCAACACCGCAGGGCATTGTGTTAGTTATGCAAATGTAGTCAATAAAACAGTAGATGTTGAATTATAATAAGTATGCACAATAGAACCACATTTTCTAATGAATGCCAGTAAATACCGTTACTCTTTTTAATTAGCCGGCGGCACAGTAATCAGTTCCTTTGTGCTTAATGATTTTGTGGTTCATTAGCTTTTTAAGATACTCAGTTGCATAATGAATTTAATATTCCCATTCTGAGACAGATTTTGATTGGTCGCAGCAACCTGCAGTTCAGTTCTCATTTAACTCTTGTGATTTTTATAACTCAATTTACTTCTTTTTTTTTTTTATTATTGATGCATATCGTGCGTAATCAATTGACATCAGCAGCTTAATGTATTCCCTCTTTGTTCATGGTATAAAAGCAGGTGGGAGTTCTTCAGCAGGAGGCATATATCTGTGGGCTTCTTCCTGCTTAGAACTGCCTTCAGACTCTCTCTCAGTTGTTGCTGCACAGAAGCGGGTTTTGTTCAACAATGAGTTTTGTAGACAAAATCCTGGCTTTGAGTGGTGTGAATAGGGGAAACGGCTATAGGTAAGAAGAATGGGGTGTGTGGCAGGCACAGAAGACAGGGGGGAGACAAAACACCGGGGCAGTAACCCATACCAACCAATCCGTGATTAGATTTTTCCAGCCAGCTGCAAAGAAAGCCATGAAAGCAAACATCTGATTGGTTGCTGTTGGTAACTGCCCCGGTGCAAATTTGCCGAGTGTTTATAAATGTCCTCCAGTGTTGCCCGACCTGTAGCCCTTGTTGAAGGCTGTTTTGGTGACAGCTCTATGACCCCAGGTCTGACCCCCCAGTTATATATGAATAATGTGTCCCTGTCTCAGCACAACTAAACAACCCTGATCATTTGTATGTTGATAATGGAAGTGTAACACATGGACAGATTCAGGCAGATTAGTCGCCCGGCAACAAATCTCCTCTTCTTCGGGGCGACTAATCTCCCTGAACTGCCTCCCTCCGGATAGAATGTAAATCACCGGCGGGATGGCACATGGAGCACTTTATTTTCCGAAGTCGCCCAAAGTTTCCTAGTGAGGCAACTTCAGGCGACTTCGGGAAAACGAATTGCTCCGAGTGCCATCCCGCCGACGAAGAAGAGGACGTTTGTCGCCAGTCAACTAATCACTCCGGATCTAAGCGTGTGCCCTGACCCTTAACAGTAAATGTGGCTAATTTTTAATACTCAGTGTTGCTGACAAAGACACGAGGATTAATGTTCTCATAATGACAACGCGCTTCAGAATAAACGTAACGCGTGGAATCATCTTCCAATGGGCATGTGAGCTGGGTCGTTCCTTATAAGTGACTGCAAGGCATGGAAACAGGACGGTGCATCATCACTTTGATATTTGTTTTTTTTTTTGTTATGAGAAAAGGATGACATATGTGTCTATAAAGGTGTCTGTTTCTCTCCTGCGTCTCTTTATTGCCGGGGTTCTCTATATAGAATAGGTTTCTGCCTGTGACTGTGAAACGAATGGAGAGAGAAATCTTTGCCACTGCAGAAGTGATGGATATTTACCAGCACTTGTTCCCTTGTGTAATTAAAAAAAATGTAAGTTTATCTAGTACAGTTATACAGCTATAATGCAGTGTTGCCCTGTACTGGTAAAACTGGTGTGTTTGCTTCAGAAACACTACTATAGTTTATATAAATGAGCTGCTGTGTAGCCATGGGGGCAGCCATTAAAGCACAGGATACACAGTAGATAATAGTTAAGTACTACTATAGTTTATATAAACAAGCTCCTGTGTAGCCATGGGGGCAGCCATTCAAGCACAGGATACATAGTAGATAACAGATAAGTACTACTATAGTTTATATAAATAAGCTACTGTGTAGCCATGGGGGCAGCCGTCCAAGCACAGGATACACAGTAGATAACAGATAATTACTACTGTAGTTTATATAAACAAGCTGCTGTGTAGCCATTGGGGGCAGCCATTCAAGCACAGGATACACAGTAGATAACAGATAAGTACTACTATAGTTTATATAAACAAGTTGCTGTGTAGCCATGGGGGCAGCCATTCAAGCACAGGATACACAGTAGATAACAGATAAGTACTACTATAGTTTATATAAACAAGTTGCTGTGTAGCCATGGGGGAAGCCATTCAAGCACAGGATACACAGTAGATAACAGATAATTACTACTGTAGTTTATATAAACAAGCTGCTGTGTAGCCATTGGGGGCAGCCATTCAAGCACAGGATACACAGTAGATAACAGATAAGTACTACTATAGTTTATATAAACAAGTTGCTGTGTAGCCATGGGGGCAGCCATTCAAGCACAGGATACACAGTAGATAACAGATAAGTACTACTATAGTTTATATAAACAAGTTGCTGTGTAGCAATGGGGGCAGCCATTCAAATGTGAAAAGGCTCAGGTTACACAGCAGATAAGCTCTGTAGAACATAATGGTGTTATCTGTTATCCACTAATTAACCTGTGCCATATAGACTTTTTTTAATTTCCGCTATTGCTAGACAGCAGCTTGTTTATATGAACTATATTCGTGTTTCTGAAGCAAACACATCGGTTTTACCAGTGCAGGGCAACAGTACATGATATTTTCATTACTTTAAAACACTTTCATTTTTTGGTGTTGCTGTTCCTTTAACTAACCAAAAGATTGGGGCCACACAGAGGGCAGTAAATGTGCTGGTTGCAATAGGAGAGGGGATGCTTTCTGTGCCAGTGTTATTAGAGGAAAAAAAAACTTCTTTAAGAGATTTATTTTCCCCAAAGCTGCTAAAAATCCGAATCTGAAAATACACTCAAACGTGTCATGGTCATGTAGTGGCAGATGTCCCTGAAGATGTTTCACATTGTGATCCTCGCTGGTTTTCATCCGATACAGTTGAGTTTTCGGGAGTGTCAATTAAAAAAAGTCGTATCATTCGAATTGACACACTAATTTGTCGCAATTAATTTTCACATCAACTTTTTCAAGAAGAATTATTGATAAATCAGTTCAATTCATGGCTGGGAGTTCGGTTGACTTTGTTTTAATAAAAAACTTGAGTTTTAGTAAATAGCTCCTTAATGTTTAAAATATTTTTTTAGTTGATGAGGCATAGAGATCCAAATTATGGAAAATCCCTAACCTGGAAAACCCCCAGGTCCCGAGCATTCTGGATAAAAGGTCCTGTACAATAGAAGAGACGCTGAATATATATTCCTATATGTATCTAATCGTGTAAGTTTACTGTATCCAGTGGACAAAGACTGCAATTAATAATAGACAGTAAGAAAGATTGTAATAGTCAATATTTGTGCCTGTGTAACTACTCGTGTCCCTGCTTTACTGTCTCTTTAAAGGGGAGAGAATTATGTAAATAGGACCAATTGTAGGCTTCTGTTGGAAAATACCCGGTGACACTCTTAGCGTTACAAATTGCTTCTCGTTACCAGTGTGAGAATAATTTGATATGTTTGAGCAGCCACACCCTGTGCAGGAATACACTATCCCAGTGGCTCTAGTGAAGCCCATAACACTACGACAGGTGTTTTACTGGAACATGCCCTAATCCTGTACAGCTCACTCTCTGCAAATAATGGACTTACTCAGGAAAGCCAAGGACTCCGAGGAGAAGCCGGAGAAAGAAAAGTAACGTATCCGTGTATCAGTTTTGGTGTAGTATCCACACAACTGCAAGTATAATCCTATTTATCATTAGCATCCAAATACCCGGTTACAAACGAATTATCTGTGCATTATTGTCCCATTGAAAAAGTTATTATCAGCGATTACTTTTCTATTGTTAGCTCTGTTTTATATAGACTGAATGATCAGATTGGGTATAGTATAAAGGGGTTCCTGGACTGTACCAATGTGGATATAGGATAAGAGGTTTGAGGACTGTACCAGTGTGGCTATAGGATAAGGGTTGCAGGACTGTACCAATGTGACTGTGGGATAAGGGGTTTCAGGACTACCAATGGGACTAGGGGATAAGGGGTTCCAGGACTATATCGATGTTACTATGAAATAAGGGGTTTCAGGACTGTACCAATGTGACTATAGGATAAGGGGTTCCAGGATGGTATCAATGTCACTTTGGGATAAGGGGTTCCAGGACTGTACTAATGTGACCATAGGATAAGGGTTTCCAGGACTGTATCGATGTCACTTTGGAATAAAGGGTTCCAGGACTGTACCAATGTGACTCTAGGATAAGGGATTCAAGGACTGTATCGGTGTCACTTTGGGATAAGGGGTTCCACGACTGTACCAATGTGGCTATAGGCTAATGGGGTTCCTGGACAGTATCGATGTCACTATAGGATAAGGGGTTCCAGGACTGTACCAATGAGACTATAGGATATATTATAAGGGGTTCCTGGACAGTACCAATGTGACCAGGGCTGGAACTAGGGGTGCACAGAAAAGGCACATGCTACCAGGCACGGATTTGTGGCTAGGCCACAAAGGCCAGGACCTAGGGGGCAAATTACTTGGGGCAACATGCCGCCTGGTCGCTTGCTGAGGAGCACTGGGGACGCACCGTTCCTAGGGGCGCTCACGACCCAATCCGGCCCTGTCTGAGACCTCAACTCCTTTTACTTGGAAATGTTTTGAATTAAGAGTTTTTACACTGAATAATTTTTTTGAGTTTTAGAGAAATTAAAAAAAAAAAGAATTTTTAGAGAAAAAATAAAATTTGTTAAAACAAGGAAATGCAAATGTTGGTAAATAGGCCCCTGTGTCTTCAGGGGTATTTTACGGTCAATGACTGAACTTTCTCTGGCACCCATAAGTCTATGTCCAAATCAGATGAATATCCCAGCAAGGAAGGAGATGCAGCACCCAACAGAACTGTAGGATAAATCACTCACCTTTAAATGACGGTATATTACAGATCAGCTCTCACTTTTTTTTGTCAACTTTCTTTTTATTGAAATCAAATTTCACTTTTCCCGAAGGACTGTATAGAAAAACAGCACATTGCACAACACAGGAATGCATAGTACAAAATATTGCGTAACAGGGGAAAAGGTATATATAAAACAAAAAAAAAAAAAAAGACAAAATAAGGAGAGAAATGATCCACTGGCTATCCAAAAAATACCATTAAACATGTCACAATCGGGATCCATAGAGCAAGTTTTTGCCATATGCTTCAAACACCAACTAAGCACATACTTACAGCTCTCACTTTTTATCTGCAAACAGGTCCCGACAACCAAAACACTCTTTCCCTGCAAAGGGGACTCGTCCTATTCCCCTCCATTGTGACTTACAATTCAAGCTTAGACCCATTAGTGATGTGATTGTGAGCTCCCATGTGCAACCAGTGCAAGGATGATGGAGAGCAACAAAATCAGCCTATAACTTTCCTTCCGACCTGCCATATATTCACAGTTAAACTACAATTCCCAGTATCCCTTGATTAAAGAAAAACTATACCCCTCACACAATGTAGGTCTCTATAAAAAATATATTGCATAAAACAGCTCATATGTAAAACCCTGCTTCATGTAAATAAACCATTTTCAGAATAATATACTTTTCTAGTAGTATGTGCCATTGGGTAATCATAAATAGAAAACGGCCATTTTAGAAAATGAGGGCCGTCCCCTGGGATCGTACAATTCACGGTGCACACAAACAAACCATACTTGTTAGGTCACGAGCCAATTAACAGACAGAGTTGTGTCTTTTGCTTCCACACTTCTTCCTGTTACAGTTAGAGCTGCACTATTTCTGGTCAGGTGATCTCTTTCTGTTACAGTTAGAGCTGCAGTATTTCTGGTCAGGTGATCTCCGAGGCAGCACACAGACCATCATGAAATGGTGGTTCAAGGCAAGAGATGTAAAAGGACAATATTTATTTAAATATATATTCCAGTTAATAAGATTCTTTAATATGCCACTTCATTTGATGTAAACTATCTGTTGCTCAAGTATTTATTTTGAGGGTATAGTTTTCCTTTAATGTGATGCTACCAGGTATAAGTGAGTTTGAGGGCTGCACGCTGACCTAAAAACATTGCATTGACTAATCCATGGGAAGCCCGAGTGGCGCCGTGTTTCTGTATTTATCAACCCATGACACATACAATATTGTAACCGTCCCACACACGCAGAATATTGATTGCAGATTTAGTAATAAGACAAATGGCCCTTATCCATGAAAGGCCTGTTTGTGGCTCTGTTGCCATAAAGCGAGACTTTTTTCCAGCAGTGCTGTAAAACAATGACTTTACTCAGATAAAGCGCATTGTGCGAGAGTCCGAGTGAAAGTATCGCAGTCATTGACCCACACAATGGAAGCACGGCTGGTAGCAATGTATTGATTAACCCACTGAATGCTGGAGAGGCCTGGAAGCATTGTATTTATCGACTCACTGGATATAAACACAGCCAGAAGTTGTTTATTAGCCAAGAGAGTTACTACCTTAGCCTGCTCCCTTATGTTAACACTAATCACTGCCAGGGAAGCTGCTGGGCTACTAACCCTACTACCTCCTTGTTGCCACTATCTACTGATTGACAGAGGTAGTTGTTCCATATTGGGGCACTTCCAACTTTCTTCCTTGGGCCTTAGATTGCACTTCACCATCACTAAGTAGAGGAGCAGCAGAACATAAAAGCTCATGGCATGATTTCTGCTATGCCTACTATGGTTTCCAAGGCGGCTGACATTCCCTTCCCTGCCTATCACTGCTTAAAGGGAAAATCAACTGCTCTGCCTACAATAAAATCTCCTGGCACACCATAGTCCTAGCATGAAATTAACACTTCAAACCTGTGCTAAAAAGGGGCCACTTTTTGGAGGATTGTATCCCTTTAACTGTCAGTTCTCCATTAGGTAAAAGCATAATCATTTCTTTATTGCTGGTGGTTAAATTGCTTTCAGTTTATTATTAGTGCCGTGGGATTGAATTTCTAAGCCTTAAGCAAATCATTCCAGGTACAAGTCGCTTAACAAGAGTTTACTGTATTAACTGACATTTAGAGGTTCCCACAGGGCACACGCAGAGTGGGGATTGGCTGCCTGTTGTGCCCACGTTACCCATCTGTTGGCTGGACTTTGCCCTATGTTTGCTCTTATTATACAGTTAAATACACAGGGTTCCCTGCTCTGTCCTGAAAGTATTTCTGAGGAGCAGAAATATATTGACGGAATCCAGGCATGGGAGCTGGGAACGGCTGATAATTTGTATGCATAGCCACACACAGCTTCTTTATGGCTAGTAATGAGGGTTTCACAGATTGTGTAAACGTAAAGGTATAATATTTATCACCATATTTATCTATATTACACATCATTTAACATATGCACACATACATCAGTATCCTCATGCCTCTGTATGTAGTACAATAATGTTCCAACAAAGTAAATATTCATTGGGAGGGAGCATTATGTTTAGTATTAAAGCAGGTTCTTTAGTGTTAGTGCTCCTGGTAGTTGTAAAAACTAGGGATGCACCAAATCCAGGATTTGGCCAGGATTCTGCCTTTTTCTGCAGGATTCGGATTCCGCCAAATCCTTCTTCCAGGCTGAACCGAATCCTAATTTGCATATGCGGGGAGGCAAATCACGTGACTTTTTGTCACAAAACAAGGAAGTAAAAAATGTTTCCCCCTCCTGACCCCTAATTTGCATATGCAAATATGGGTTCGGAATTCAGCCGAATCTTTCGCAAAGGATTCAGGGGTTCGGCAGAACCCAAAATAGTGGATTCGGTGCATCCCTAGTAAAAACTGAATGGCAGCAGATTGGGCAACTCTACTTTATAAAAAAAATAAATAAACTTCCAATATACTTAAATTAAAAAATGTCTTACCGTTTTTATTTTGCCATTACATCCCCTTTACTGTTTCCAGCTGCAGGGACAAAGATCATGGAGCCAGATTTAAACAGATAAGCTGGGATTCTATTTGGAGGATTATTTTGCTGCAGCCACTGGTTCTGCAGAGTTGGAGAAAGTTTGTATTAAACAATACAAAAACTATAAAATCCGCATTAGATTACATGACCACACAGGACCCAGTGCAGTCTGTATATTCTGATTATTAATCAGTCTTGCTGTATCGGCTTCTGGCAGATATTATTTGACTTGTGCTGTTTTGATAATTTATGACGATCCCTAAGCAGCCCAGACCACACTGAGCATGTGCACAGTCTTAGTCTTGCAAAGATGTTTAACAAAGTTACAAGATGGTGACCCCCTGTGGCCAACTTTGAAAGCATAAATCATTTGTTTGATTAGGCTGGTGGTGCAGTAAGTTCATGTTTATGTTTAATATACAAAATACAGCATTCCTAGCATTATACTATTTTAGACTTTACTTCCCCTTTAAAAAATGTTTGCATATCGGGGATAACCAACTTGTAACACTTTGGCTGTCACTGAAGTTCCCAGCAAGGCCAGTAGCCTCAAGGGATAGCAGTCATGTGCTTGTACCAGGGGTCACTAATACTCTTCTGAATCTTCTATTAAAGTGGCATCGGCAACACTGGATATTGGTTACACCAGGGACATAAGTACAGAGACAGCAGACCCTGTGGTTGCAGGGGGCCCCAGAGTATAGTGAGGCCCTAATTAATGAGCAATTTTAATTTACATCTTGATAGAATAGGCCAAATTATCAACATTTTGGGGCCCTAAATTGAATTTGCTGCGGGGCCCAGTAACATTAACTAGTTACACCACTGGCTGCTACTAATTGCGGATACCTTCAATAGCAAGCTCTTTGGGTTGGCACCAATCGGGAAATTATCACACACAAAAGACACACAAGGTGCATGACTTTTCATTATTAAACATTACGCATTGGTTTTGGCCACAAATAGAAACTTTATTTGAAGAAGGTTTCTCACTAGCGACTGGCTGCATTTATCCGCACTGTTATCAAATACACAGAGTTTCCTGTTCTTTTCTCTGGAAATATTTACTTAACCTGTGACCAACTGCAGCCGAACCTTTCCAGGTGTCTTTTGCTACATCGCCAGCAGGTGGCGCTTCACTATCACTGCTAATGCTTTGAGGTTTATGTCTGCCCAGTGGAGAGAGCTCCAGGTTGTGAGAGTAAAGCTGAACATATAGGCCCAGTCACCAGTTTATTGGCCCCTGTATAGGGCCTCCAGAACCAATAAACACTAGGGATGCACTGAATCTACTTTTTTTGGATTCGGCCGAACCCCCGAATCCTTCACCGAATCCGAACCCTAATTTGCATATGCAATTAGGGGTGGGAAGGGGAAAACATTTTTTACTTCCTTGTTTTCTGACAAAAAGTCATGCAATTTCCCTCCCCAATTTCCCTCGGTTTGGCCGGACAGAAGGATTTGGCCGAATCCGAATCCTGCTGAAAAAGGCCGAATCCTGGCCGAATCCCGAACCGAATCCTGGATTCGGTGCATCCCTAATAAACACGCAGGTTTAACAGTCCCATAAGGTGAGGATTACATTGGTGCAGTGATATATCTTTAGTCTTTATATAGTGATGGCAAATTATGCAGCACTACAGAGATTATACATTAATCTCTGCCCCAGTGGAGCTTACAATCTAAAATCCCACTCAGACACAGGAAGACTAAACTCCTTGCTGGCTGGGATCAAACCTTGGGACTCAGCACTGCAAGACAATAATGCTGTTGGCTAGCAGGGTTATTTGAAGAAGTTGTACAGGTGTGGGATCCGTTATCTGGAAACCTGTTATCCAGAAAGCTCCGAATTACAGAAAGGCCATCTCCCATAGACTCCATTTTATCCAAATAATTAAAATTTTAAAAAATGACTTCCTTTTTCTCTGTAATAATAAAACAGTAGCTTGTACTTGATCCCAAATAGTAGACTCCAAGAGCCAAGATTTGAGATAAAGCCTTACGCATTTCGTGACATCCAGGGACACGTAATCAAGCCTATGATGAAGTGTCTCTGGATGACACGAAACGCGTAAGGCTTTATCTCAAATCTTGGCTCTTGGATTCTACTATTTGTTTGTTGGATGTTCCGGAGTGGTGCATGAAGTGATTTTCTAGTAGACTTAAGGCATGGAGATCCAAATTACGGAAAGATACGTTATTCGGGAAATGCATTTTCTCTGTGAATAGTATGATAGATATATAGATTATACACATATATATAATATATATATATATATATATATATATATATATATATATATATATATATATATATCATTCAAAAAGACCAGCAACACTGGGCATTTTGGTGAAATAAGTAAAAAAATATTATATTGTTAAGTGCATATACAGCCAAATATTAAAATATATATATATATATATATATATATATATATATATATATATATATATATATATATATATATATATATGGTTCATATTTGTAGATAGAAATCCTGCAACCTGCTGTAATTTCTGTCTGATCAACAAGCACCACCCATTCGTTATCCAATGAGAATCTTATCAGTGTAAGTCGCTAATTTAGCTCATTCCCACGTGTATTGAAAATGCCAGTTCACAGGGAGGGCATGGATATAAATATTATTTCCTCTTTAAACCAAACAAAAGGCAGGATAAATACACTAACCATATCATTGTATATATCACTGTATTTATTCTGTAATATAAACTGGCTGCTGCTACATTTTTTCATGAGTCAGAGCTGGTGGTGCAGAGAAGAATCTAAACAGCCAGACAAATGCTGCTTCCAATAGCAATTGCAGTTTGTAACCAACGTAAATTGGAAAAATGATTTTAGTCCGCATTTACCCTATAATAACTCTTCTTACAGTATTAGATAGGCGGTACCCTTGGTTTCCCTTGCTTATGTGCAAATCATAAAGAAAAAACATTTAGTGAGAACTAATATTGGCTGTATCAAATAAACCTTATTGTGGATCCTGCGGTGTTCCATAGTTAGTGCTTCCCACCCTGCTCTTATCATAAGAAAGGCAGAACACCCATTTAGCAAATATAAACACTTTTATTCTAATGAAGTCCTTTTATCCCCGAGCCCTTTCATATGCCTTTGTTATATTCTCTCTGCCCATGTCAGGCTGCACGAAGGCAAACACCCGGCTATGAAAATATATTCCATTGCCTTCAGGTTCAAACGTGCAGAAATACAGGTTTATGAATGATAAAGATATATATATATATTATTTGTCATTGTTATTGGAATCCAGATGAATAATGTTTGGGATAAACACTTCCTTAGTGAAGCTCAGCTTCTGTAATACAATGGAAAGGTGCACTCTTATTGGTCATATGGGCAGGTGTGTAGATTTGGCTTCACACGGGTGGCAGACTAAAGCTCAGCACCTTTAAAAACCCCTGCATACATGTTCTGTTGCATTTGGTTGCACTCTATAGAATCCTGGAATCTATTTGGTCAGATAGATTGGCAGAACAGTGTCGGACTGGGTTGACGGGATTCCACCATTGTGCCCAGGCCCGCTCCCCCACCCAGACCTTCCGCTCCCCCACCCAGACCTTCAACTCTCCATCCAGCATGGACCCAATAACATCCAGCATACACAGGAGGGCGATCGGCGTGAAGTTGACTCTGGGAGATGGGCCACATGAGAGAATGGACCCTAAAAAGTTTGTATGGCTTCCGTGTCCAAATGATATGATCCACAGGAGCATTGTGTTTTGCACAAAAAGTAGTTTTTGACTTGATCTTGGATGAAAGGATGGTCCTCCCTGCGGTTGTCCATGACATCTGCAGCACTGGCAGCCCTATTCAACCTAATTTACATGAAACAATGTCTTCCATTGGCCAGATTATAAATTAAAATGGTGGAAAGTGAGATCTTCTACCAACCCTATGGACAGTTGCAGTTTAAATATCATCCTCCACTCTTCTACTTACCTTTTGCTTGATGTCATGCCTCCCCTGTAACATCACATGAATGTTTGTCCAATTCAGGATTTGCACATTTCAGGAAAATCAGCATCAAGCAGACCAAGTCCAGTTGTACCTCAGGACACCTTTGTGGTTGCACCCACCCCAGACGGAGCTTCTGACTGAGCACTAAGGACCTCCAATTTCAACTCTTCTTGCACGCTTAAATACTATATCCGTTTGGTCAAGGGTTGAACCTGGAACAGCACAAAAGAATCTAAATGTCACCATATATTAGAATGTACAATTATTAAACTGGTTCATTGTTACAAATATGGGACAATAGGCAGTGACTTGAATAAATAACCTACAGTGAAGAAAGCCATTATTTACACTGCTGGGATTTCAGGTCCAACATATCTGCCTGTGTTTGTATAGCTAATAAGTCCCATCTCACAGGGCACCAAAGCCTTCATTAAACACTCTGGGCTTTGAGAACTTGCAGCCGTCAGATGCTCCTCTCTAGCTAGCACTCCTCAGCACCATGGATCCTATGGAGAGTCCCCAGAGCCAAAAGTGAGTACTTCTTGCCTTTGCTTCCAGACTCAGAAGAGAGTCTTGTCCAGGGATTAAAGGAATGTTGAGCTCTCATTGCAGAAATATGAGGCACATATAGGGGTCCATGTGAAAGGTAGTGCTGTAGTATCAGGGAGTTCTGCAAACCAACTAGATCATTGAAGGTTCAGTGGCAGTTGCGTTTTTCTCCTAAGTTTTAGGTTCAGGAATTTGTTTGTGGTGGTGGGTCTAAAGGAAAGTACCTGTGGGGTGTTCTAGTTACTTACAACCCTGATATAAGGTGTTACTGATGCTGTACTGTCTTACTATAAATAAACATTATCCAAAGGTTACATCCCCACCATCTTCTCTTACTATACACACACTTGCCTTCCCCTTTCATGTCTATACATACTATCCGACAGTTACAGCACCTTCTCCTAACTAGTAAGGACCATTGGAGGAGGAAAAGATCCAGGAGTTGGTTTTCTGTCTGGCACTTGATATACAAGTGCTATACAAAGTGCTCAGGCCATAGACACTTTTGCAAATTATCTTCAGATTGGATCAAAGCTGCCTATGTATGAGATCCTGAGAGTGGTATGTCATTTGAATTAAGTCCTCCTTAAGTTGTTCTAGCTAACATTGAGCAGGTTGCACAACATTCTTCAGGACTTTTGGTGTGGGACTCTTGGTCTTGGTGCTGCAGTCCCACAGAATGATTCTGAATGAATACTGCAGAGAAGTAGCAATATGTCATTGTGTACTATTTTGTGTAAGGGTGTCTTTGGTGGTTGCCATTTTGAAAACAAGAGCTTCTCCTTAGTCTGCAATGGCTCATAGGAAGGAATGGGCAGCTTGTTCCTCCTCCGGGACCTGATGCACCATCTGTTCTAGAGAGGAAAGTGTTGAAAAGGCTGGGAATGGAGAGGTGCCATCATCTTGCAAATCATCATGGGTAAAGGTACAATGATTTGCAAAACTGTCTATTTTCTTCTGGTCAGACTTACCCATTATGAGTCCCTATAACTGTGGGCTCTAAGAAGATAAAATGAGCATGGAAGGTAGGAGTATTATAGAATGCTGTGAGATGTTGGAAAGGTAACACAATGTACTTTCTGCATATTTTTTGACTCAGCATGTTGGTCTCACTACCTCCAGCAGATGTTTCAACTCCCCAGGCACTATATAGACTATAAAGTGCTTGGGAAAAGTCACAATTTTGAAACCCACAATCCACATTTTTACCCTCTTGAACCCGTTACCGACCTGCAACTGCCTTATCTGCAACCCAATCCACTGACCACCATTAAACAGAGTGTCCCTCAAACTGGAAGTGACATCCTCAGATTTAGAAGTGGGTAGGGGACAGAAAAAAATCATAAAAAAAATGTGTAAAGGAGTAAATCTTGCTATAGAAGACCCACAGCTCAACCTGCAGATCCGAGAACCTGAATCCTACCCACAACCTGCAAGTTACTCAAAGGTACCCGACCTGTTGCTGGCCACTAGTTGAGTGTGTGTGCATATTTGTTTGTACCGTATACAAGCAAAAACCATTGACCCACAAAGCATTACCAAGAATGGGCAAGTTGGAAGTGAAATGATGGAGAACCCTACATCTCCCTATTGTTATCCCATAATTCCCCTCCCAGTGTAAAGCGTAGCAATATCTGTGTTAATCCTAGAGGTGATATAATCTCAAGCACTTTCTATTATGATCTCTGACTTCATATTGTGAGAGTGCAAAGACTATGGGGCAAATTTACTTAAAGGCGAAATGGCTAACGCTAGCGGAAATTCGCCAGCGTGAAGTCATTTCGTTACTTTGCTGATTTACTAACGGGTGCTGGCAAACTCTTACGTCAGGCGAAGTTGCGCTATGGCGAAGGGACGTAACTATGCTAATTCACTAACGTGCCCATTTTACTGAATGTTACCTCTTTATCCAGAGTTGCCTTCGCCACTTTAGACCAAGCGAAGTGCAATAGAGTAGATAGGGATTGCTCCAAAAAAAGTTGAAATTTTTTCTAAGTCCCAAAAAACGCTGGCGTTTTACTTTTTTAAGGGTGATAGGCTGAAAAAGATTTTTGGGGGTACCCTCTAGTGATGGGCGAATTTGCGCCGTTTCGACGAAAAAATCGCGAATTTCGCGCGAAATGGCAAAAAATTAGCGAAACTGCGCCGGCGTCTCGTTTTTGATTCCGGCGCCCGTTTGTTCGTGAAAATTTTTTTTTGCCGCCGGCGAATTTTTGCCGCGAATTTTCACGGGCGTTTTGCGAATTTATTCGCTGGCGGCGAAACGCGCGAATTCGCGCCTGGCGAATAAATTCGCCCATCACTAGTACCCTCCACTTCTCCACTACATTTCCTAACATTTGGCACCTAAACTATACAGTGGGCACATGTATAGGGCGAAATATAATTTCTGTTTTATTTATGAAGGTTTCCCAGGCTTGTGTAGTGTAATGTATTTGCTGCTACATATACGTCCATTGTACTTTAACTTGGCTCCAAAGTAACACTAGTGAAACTTCGCTAACTTTCGCCTCCCTGAGCGCAACTTCGGATTTTAGCGGCGGCCTGGTGAAACTTCGTCTGGCGAGGTGCGGCGAAGGCATCGCTAGCGCATTTCCCGAACTTAGTGAATTTGCCCGTATGACTGTACAGGGTTTTTCTACTACAAGATTCAATAACCATAACTAAAAGGCTAATTCTGGCCACACAGGTACAGGGCTTTTTCATAGGTTTGTCTATAAAAGTGTTTAGCCATATTGTAGTATGTTTGCTCAGCTTACTTTCTACATGGTTGTTTGGATGTCCTGCAGAGAGGCTCATGTGTGGCCGACTTACCTAATGGACCTACCTATAGGAAAAACAGTTTGAGATACCCTTAGTTTCATTTGCATTGGGGATGCAACAATTTTATTTTTTTTGGGGGGGGGGGTTGACTGGATGCCAAGCCCTTGGTCAAGTAGCAAACTGTTTTCGGAGGTAAACCATTGGTTTAATGGATGATAAAAAAATTCCTTCTCTAATGTAGCCATAAATACATTTGCATATTGTGGCGCAAAGCGACAACCTGTGGTTTAAGCCCATTTGTTGTAAGTGGATCTCCTGTACAAATGAAAATACATTATGTGTCAGGATGAAGTGTGTTATTTTGTGTTGTTATTTGTAGGACTGGTTCAGCAGCTCATGTTGTAGCAGATGTTTATTAGTTGGTTTCTAAGCCTCTCAGAATTCCTAATGCAAAGTTGCTCTGCAAATCGGATGTTGTAGCAGATTTTGATTAGATATAAATACAGCTAATAGCGCTAGGAGGCTGTAAGATCTGCACCCAATGAACAAACAGAAAAGACTTACAATTTACTAACTCAAATCTCAAATATTTACATCATCTATTAAAAAAAACTGTTTTAATGAGCGGAGAAGAGTCTTCTGACGTTTGTCTGGTCAGTTCTAACCAGAGCAACATCACAAGATGTTGCTTTTCTCATTAAAGGGATACCGTCATGAGAAAAAAATTTTTTTCAAAATGAATCAGTTAATGGTGCTGCTCCAGCAGAATTCTGCACTGAAATCCATTTCTCAAAGGAGCACAACAGATTTTTTTGTATTCAGTTTTGAAATCTGGCATATTGTCCATTTCCCAGCTGCCCCAAGTCATGTGACATGTGCTCTGATAAACTTCAATCACTCTTTACTGCTGTACTGCAATTTGGAGTGATATCATCCCCTCCCTTTCCCCCCCAGCAGCCAAACAAAAGAACAATGGGAAGGTAACCAGATAGCAGCTCCCTAACACTCAATAGTAAAAACCCATGTCCCACTGAGACACATTCAGTAACATTGAGAAGGAAAAACAGCAGCCTGCCAGAAAGCATTTCTCCCCTAAAGTGCAGGCACAAGTCACATGACCAGGGGCAGCTGGGAAATTGATAAAATGTCTAGCCCCATGTCAGATTTCAGAATTGAATAGTAGCACTGTTAACTGATGCGTTTTGAACATGTTTTCCGATGACAGGATCCCTTTAACTTCATTTTCACCTGACTGCGTCCAGTCATCAAATTCATTATATTAGCAGCTGACAACTAGAAAAAAATATAGTCCATTTAAATTGCAAAAGTGCTCCAACAAGCAATTTTCCATGGAAGGTCCCCATAGGCTTTTTAATGTTTTTTAGGTCGAAGAAAAATCGTTCGATCGATGGATTAAAATCCTTGGAATCGGACAATTCGAAGGATTTAATCGTTCGATCAAACGATTTTTTGTTCGTACGTTCGATCGAACTATTTGCACTAAATCCTTTGACTTCGATATTCGAAGTCGAAGGATTTAAATTCAGCAGTCGAATGTTGAGGGTTAGTTAACCCTCGATATTCGACCCTATGTAAATCTGCCCCTCAGTGTATAAATATATATACACACTTTCTGCTATTGTTTTGACCATTTCCAACAATCCCTAAATTTAGCAGCCCAGGGCCCACTGAGCATGTGCAGTGCCACTGACACACAAAAGATGTCAGAAGATGGGGCAACTTTGATTTGTATTCACAGAGCAGGGTTTGGATTAGAGTTTGTAATTGTCAAAATATTCTAGGAAGTATTCAGGAAAACTATGGATTTGGCACATTACGGAAGTCTGATGGCCATTACCCAAAAATATAGGCTCTTTCTGTAGTATCTTTCTGGTTCCGGGGTCCCTGACCAAAACAATGAGGCGGCTTTTGAAATTCATAGCTTGAAAAGACAGAATTCAGTGAGTAAAGTGCTTTTTCATTAGTAGAAATGTGAGATACTAGTAACATTCTAGTGTTTGTTAAAGGAGAGAAGCGTAAGACATGTGACACCTCCTTGTGTACACTCACATACACCACAGTGTAGCACACTCACACACATAAACACATACACTCACCTTATCTAACCCAGACCATATTAACCCTGTGTCACATACAATTACAAGGGCTCATTTACAGACGTAGGTGCTAGATAGTGTGAGTGCCAAGTGTTCATAGCAACCAATGAGCAACTGCATTTTATCAGTCTATTGTAGGTTAGAAAATGAAAGCATCTATCTGGCTGCGATGGGTAACAGCACAGGTGCAATTTAGCACTTTTAGTAAATCTTAGTTACTTTAAATTTAAATGTTGGGGCATGATAAATTGATACCCCCCTAAAAATGCTCTTTCCCCGAATTATGTTATAATGTACCCCCTAGAAAATAAAAGGTGGAAGAAATCTACTTGCCGTCTGCAAAATCTTGGTCACCCTACTGGGATGTATTTCCTGTGTGGGGGTTCTTATTATAACCATATAACAATTAGGATTAAATTATGCTAGACAGAGACATCAGAATCCTAGGAATTAAATCTGTGATGGTTTTGGCAAAGCCCTTGTACACCATGACCACTCCCTCTTACACTCCAGCCCCGCCCCTTGCTCCGCCCCAGTCTGTGATATAAATGTATTAAATATTAATAATTTATCAACATTAAGGGGCCGATTCACTAAATTCGAGTGAAGGAATAGAGGAAATTTCGAAGTGTTTTTTTGGCTACTTCGACCATCAAACGGGCTACTTCGACCTTCGACTACGATTTCGACTTCGAATCAAAGGATTCGAACTAAAAATTGTTCAACTATTCGACCATTCGATAGTCGAAGTACTGTCTCTTTAAGAAAAAACTTCGACCCCCTAGTTCGCCACCTAAAAGCTACCGAAGTCCATGTTAGCCTATGGGGAAGTTTTTTCTGATCGAAGGATAATCCTTCGATCGATGGATTCGATTAGAAGGATTTAATCGTTCGATCGAACGATTATTCCTTCGATCATTCGATCGAACGAATTGTGCAAAATCCTTCGACTTCGATATTCGAAGTCGAAGGATTTTAATTCGCCAGTCGAATATCGAGGGTTAATTAACCCTCGATATTCAACCCTTAATACATCTGCCCCTAACTCTCTGTTTAAGAGACAATTCTACTTTTACATTTCCACTAATCTGCTACTGCTATGGGAAAATTATGAATTGCATCTGCCAGAATCCTCAAAAATCTCCCAGAATCCTCAAAAATCTCCCAGAATCCTCAAAAAATCTCCCAGAATCCTCAAGAATCCACTGACGTGTTGTTCACTTTTGATTTAACTTTTAGTATGATGTAGAGAGGGATATCCTTCGACAATTTGCATTTGGTTTAATTTTCTATTATTTGTGATTTTTTTGTTAGCTTTTAATTCAGCAGCTCTCCAGTTTGCAATTTCGGCCATCTGGTTGCTAGGGTCCAAATAACCCTAACAACCAGGCAGCGGTTTGAATGAAAGACAGGAATAGGTGAGGCCTGAATAGAAAGCTAAGTAATAACTAACAATAAAATTGTAGCCTCAAAGAGCAATAGATGTTCGGCTGCCTGGGTCAGTGAGTCTCATTTGAAAAAGAGTCAGAAGAGGGAAGCAGATAATTAAAAAAAAGTATAAAATGAAGTCCAAAATTTTTTTTGCTAAGAACTGGCCATTCTATAACATACTAAAAATTAACTTAAAGGTGAACCACTCCCTTAACCTACTACATTTTCATGTTATAAATAGGGGTTTAAGCTCACAAGGTCAAAGCTGAATTAATTCCATGCTTTATTGTGTCCTTTGATGAGTCTCTGAGCCCATAATTCTTTGGGCCAAGCCGACTGCTCAAGGCTCCCTCCTTTATCATCTCCTGACACAGCAGTAAAAAGGGCCAGAAACAGCAGGGACATGTCCCTTCACTACAGGAGACAAATGAAGAACAACCCGACTGCTTTGTGAAATCTTGAAAATAATGACAATCACCAAAAAAAAAAAAAAAAACCTAAAACAGCAAAAATGGGTGCAGGAAGAGAGAGATAAGGTTACATTTTTGTGTCAAAAACTGATATCCAATAGCTGTTTAGGAAAATAAAAGAAAGCTTATGTGCCAGTATGTTACTATTAGGGCTGTCACTTTTCCCATAGGAAGCCTAATGTATAGAATAGAAAACATAAATAAGAACCTGAAAAATATAAATAGAAGGACTCATTGACCAATGATACAGGGGTCAGCACAGCAGTGATAATGGTGCAGTATTGACCTCTTAAAGCCCATGGAGATAAAACTTGTGACTTTAGCAGTTCACATGGGCACCAGGGGGCACTGGTGTTTAGGGCAAAAATGAACATTAATACAGACCCAATGATCCCTATTACATTGCTTCTCTTGGTGCTCATATATCTGTCTGTCTATCTATCCATATTATTATTATTATTATTATTATTATGTATTTATATAGTTATCTATCTATCTATCTATCTATCTATCATATATCTGTCTGTCTATCTATCTATATTATTATTCTTACTATTATTATGTATTTCTATAGTTCTATCTATCTATCTATCATCTATCTATCCATATATCTATCTATCTATCTATCTATCTATCTATCTATCTATCTATCTATCTATCTATCTATCTATCTATCATCTATCTATCTGTCTGACTCTCTCTCTCTCTATATATATATATATATCTATCTGTCTGTCTTTCTGTCTGTCTGTCTGTCTGTCTATCTATCTATCTATCTATCTATCTATCTATCTATCTATCTATCTATCTATCTATCTATCTATCTATCTATCCATCTATCATCTCTCTCTCTCTCTCTCTCCCCCCCCCCCTCTCTCTCTCTCTCTCAATCTGCAACATTGACTACTGCAACATTGTATCAATGGTACATGCAGTCAGAACCACCAGTGCAGAAAAAGAGCAAAGCACAGACAGTAGCTGCTTTCAATAGAGATTTACAAAAAAAATTAAAAATCATTGGAAATATGTAATGAGTGCATGTTGGAAAGCTGTGTAGAATTAAATATTCTTCCATGCAGATATGTATTTAGGTTCCCCTTTAAAGGGCATATAAAGTCTAAAATAGAATAAGGCTAGAAATGCTGTATTTTGTATACTAAATATAAACATGAACTTACTGCACCACAAGCCTAATCAAACAAATGATTTATGCTTTCACAGTTGGCTACAGAGGGTCACCATCTTGTAACTTTGTTATACATCTTTGCAAGACTAAGACTGTGCACATGCTCAGTGTGGTCTGGGCTGCTTAGGGATCAGCATAAACAAAGCTGCTTGAGTTCTGCATGGCTGGGAAGTAAGGCGGGGGCTCCCCCTGCTGTTCATAAGTATGATTGTTTCCCTGCAGAGCAGTTAGGGACCGTATGACAATTCCTATCCACAGCAGTAAATGAAGGGAGAATTTCACTGCATACAGTCAGGTTTCATATAAAAATGGTACACATTTTTTAATTAAACTATTTTGGAGATAGGTTTCTTTTTCATTACAGAAAGTAAAAATGGGATTTTATTTTTTTGCCTTTACATGCCCTTTAATAGAACAGAACCCTTGATGCTCGTTGCTAACTTGCTAAAACCTTTATTTGATTCAGGCATATATTTTAAATCGTGTTGGGCCCACGCAGGCTCTGTTTCTATTCGATTACTGAGGATGCTGGGAGTTTTAGTTCTCAACTGGAAGGCCATGAATCTGACGCAGACAAGGCTTGGCATCTATATGTTTCTTCATTTTGAAAATCATTTTAAAAGTTCAAGGGGCCCGGTGGCTACTAGTTACTGGTGCCAGGGCTCATCTCACTTGTAACCTTGTCTCGCTAGGAAGGGGCTATTTTCCGGGCTGCACCTGAAGAAAAAGAAGAAAGGTGACAAGGGACTGACCATAGCAAACAAGGGCGCTCAAGGTAAGACCTACTTAGCAAACACTGCAGCAGCTGTGAGATTATACAGTTCCCTCGCTGTCAGCCAATCAGAAGCTGTGTTTCACTTTCCGTATGTAGTGATTAAAAAATGTAAATACCGGCCAGGTGGCAACCCTAGTTGTAAGGATCATTTATCTCGTAACCAGGCCCAGATTTGTGTAAGGGCCATCAAGAACCGGTCCTAGGGCGGCAGGATTTTAGAGGGAGGCATCAGGGTTGGACTTGGCCAGCTGGACACTAATGTACACTAATGCACTCCTCCGCGTAGTCACGCAAGGTATAAGAGTGAGGGGGAAGCACGTGTGAGGTGGGGGGTCCAGAGGGAGCTTTGTTGTATGGGTGAGGGTCAGCAGGGGGGGCCTGAGACATTAGCCCTGGTGGGGACCTGGGCAATGAACATCAGCGGGCCTAGGGGTGGCCGCAATGTAATCCGGCCCTGGGCATAACTACCGGGGGTGTGGTTGCACCCGGAGGGCGGTGGGGGGAGTCTGGCTACATGGCCTGCACCTGGGCCCGACCCTCCTTAGTTGCATTACTGTCCACACTTGTTTGCATGAAAAACCCCATTCATGCACTTCTGTATGATGTCACAAAAACAGCTGTAATTAAGTCCTGAAGCCACAAATTCAATTCTACTAACACCAATGTGGGGTTTTTTTTTTTAAATCCCCTGGCCACCAATGTTTTATTTTAATACTCTATAGGCCCCTGACAATTTTTAAAAAAATATATTTTATAGTGCCCCAATTTTTTTTTTAACTTGTAAGGGGGGCCTTGGCGCCAAAGTTTTTTTTTTAAAAAAATATTTTCTGCGGCCCCAATTTTTTTTTAACTTGTAAGGGGGCCCTAGCGCCAAGGTTTTTTTAAAAAATATTCATGGGGCCCCCCTTTTTTTAACTTGTAAGGGGGCCCTGGCGCCAAGGTTTTTTTAAAAAAATATTCTTTGGGGGACCTGGCGCCAATTGTTTTTTTTTTAACTTATAGGGGGCCCTGACCACCAATTCTTTAAAAAAAAACTTTTAAGTGGGGCCCTGGCACCACATTTTTTTTTACTTATAAGGGGGCCCTGACCATCAATAGCTTTTTATAACTTGTGTGTGTGGGGGGGTTACCTTTTTTAGCGCTGATGTCTGTGTGGTCTTTTAATTGCGGTGTGGAGTGGGCGGGATCTGGGGTGGGGCCTGGGTGGGCGGGGCCCTATGCATATTGTTGTATGGCATTAATAAGTCCACACCAATGCCCAGCACCTCTAAATGAGCCCGATAAAGTCATTTCAACTTGACTACATGAAAAGAAAGTGTTTATTGGTCTCATTCTGCCTTTTGGGTCTAAGCTCTTCGGAGGGGAATTGAGCGCTGACGCAGGTAAGACCAGAACCGAGTTAAATCATTTTTTTTATGGTCTGTTTTAGGGAAATTTGATGATGCAGACAGTCTCCACGGTGATGTCTCAGGAATTGAGGGAGGAGCCAGCGACGATGGAAGACTTTTTGATTTGTCTGCCTCAAGCTCCTCCCTTTCTTACTATATGCAAAAGAAAAGGTATCGGTGCTTTTCCTTCATTCTTTCCACCTAATAACTATAATTATCAAGATATATTATTTATGATACAGGTGTGGGATTCCTTAGCCAGAAACACATTATCCAGAAATCTCCGAATTACAGGAAGGCCATCTCCCATAGACTCAATTTTAATCAAATAATTCTAATTGTAAAAAAGTATTTCATGTAATTTCTTTGAAATAATAAAACAGTAGCTTGAACTTGATCCAAACTAAGATATAATTAATCCTTACTGGGGGAAAAACAATCCTATTGGATTTAATTCAGGTTTAAATGAATTATAGTACACTTAACATATAGAGATCCAAATGACGGAAAAATCCCTTATCAGGAAAACCCTGGGTCCCAGGAATTCTGGATAACAGATCTCATACCTGTTTCCTGTGCTGAAATAGATTAAAGGGCATCACTATTTGAGAAGAGAGCTGACACTCTGCAGTTGCAGCAAAACATATCTGACCCACATTGGGGCACAAACTGCAACTACTGCCTTTTTTCATGAAATTAATTTTCTGCCCACTGTGTCCAGTCAGCCAAAATGAACAGTAGGTGGCGCTGTGGCTTGAAATTTATTATATTTGCAGAATTACACAGTGCTAATACCTTATAACAATAGGAAAAAATCATGTAAAAGTGCTTAGGAAATTTTAGCAATTTTTGGTTTTCATTTTTTATTATTTGTGGTTTTTGAGTTATTTAGCCTTTTATTCAGCAGCTCTCCAGTTTGCAATTTCAGCCATCTGGTTGCTAGGGTTCAAATTATCCTAGCAACCATGCATTCATTAGAATTAGAGACTGGCATATGAATAGGATGATAGGTTGAGTCATATAAAGTAGCAATAGCAATACATTTGGACCTTACAGAGCATTTGTTTTTTAGATGGGGTCAGTGACCCCTATTTGAAAACTGGAAAGAGTCAGAAGAAGAAGGCAAATAATTCAAAAACTAGAATAAATAAATAATGATGAGTGCATGAAGAATTAGAATTAGAATTGGCCATACTACAAGTTAACTGAAAGTGAACCACCCGTTTAAAAAATAAAAAGAATCATAGGGCCCTGCTCACAAGAGTCTAAAAATCAATCTATATAATACAAATCTCACATATAGAATGATATATTTACTTTCCAATGTTTATCTCTCACTTACTACTGATATAAATATATAAAATAGCCATGGAGGGGGCAGCTGGGATTGTTGGTAAATTTTATGTCAGGGCTAGTGATGGTGAATAAATTCGGCATGTGCGAATTCACGGCGAATTTACGCGTTTTGCCACCAACGATAAATTCGCTGGCAAACTATTTGGGCGCACTCATAAAAATTGTTGCTCGTCAAAATTATTTGGATGCCCATTGACTTTAATGCATTTGGACAAAATAGGCGTGCGTATAAAACTTGTCGCGGGAGGCAAACTTGACAAAATAATTTTGACACCCATTGACTTCAATGCGTTTTGCAAATTATTCGGCGTTTCGCTAATTATTTGGTGAAGCGAAATGGGACAAATTTGCCCATCACTAGTGAGGGCATTTGCTTCCTTTTTATTCATGCAGAAATAATAGACCCTCCTTCTCCCAGGTACACTGTGCTGGGCACACAAGGGAGCAACATTGTTTAGTTTGTAATGGGACCCTGAGAAAGTGTATTAGAATCACAGTCAACTTCTCGTAAAATTAAAATCTCTGTTTTTGATCCATTAGAGCCAAGCTGGTGCCCAAGATCCACGAAGGAGAAACCAAAATCCAAACCTACCAGGTAAGTCCGTAGTAATACATAACAACTGTTCCAGGTATGTGTCCCATTTGTTTAATCAGTAGTGATGGGCGAATTTGTCCCAATTTGCCAATTTCTTTCGAAGTTCACGAAACGGTGACAAGTTAGCGAAACACGAATTCCGGCACTGGTGACAATTTGCCGCACGCCTATTTTGTCCAATTGCATTAATGGCCGTGAGTTTAAAGGGCATGTAAAGTCTAAAATAGAATAAGGCTAGAAATGCTGTATTTTGTGTACTAAATATAAACATGAACTTACTGCACCACAAGCCTAATCAAACAAATGATTTATGCTTTCAAAGTCGGCTACAGGGGGTCACCATCTTGTAACTTTGTTAAACATCTTTGCAAGACCAAGACTGTGCACATGCTCAGTGTGGTCTGGGCTGCTTAGGGATCATCATAAACAAAGCTGCTTGAGTTCTGCATGGCTGGGAAGTAAGGCGGGGGCTCCCCCTGCTGTTCATAAGTATGATTGTTTCCCTGCTCAGCAGTTAGGGACTGTCTGACAATTCCTATCCACAACAGTAAATGAAGGGAGAATTTCACTGCATACAGTCAGGTTTCTTATAAACACGGTACACATATTTTATTAAAGTATATTGGAAATAGGTTTCTTTTTCATTAAAGAAAGTAAAAATCGGATTTTATGTTTTTGCCTTTACATGCCCTTTAAGTGTCGGAGTTGTCGCCGGGGTCAAAAAACCTTAGAATTTTTGCTGCAATTTAGCGAATTTATTTGCCGGCGGCAAAACGCAGAATTTCACCGCAAATTCGCGTCTGGTGAATACATTCGCCCATCACTATTAATCTGCTTTGGGGGAACAGGGATGAAGTAGGTGCTGGGGTTCTCACCCTGAACCTTAACAACATTATATCAAAGCTCTGGCACTGTGGTCTGTACAAGGGTGAGATTCCCAACAGCCGGAAAGATCTCAATGACAGAACATGCCAACTTCACCCACTTAAATACCCAATGGAGACAAATGCTTAGATGTGTCTATTGGTGAAAAACACAAGCTATTAAAATTATTATAAATTAATCTTGTAACAATTATATTAAATTAATCCTGCATTACTTTTCTATATGATTTGTGATGCCCTGTGTATATATGGGCTAGTCAGGGAATTTTAGGACTGGAATTTAAATGTATTAGATTTACTGGGAAACCCTAGGTGCCTGATGCTTGCCCTTGTGATACCTGCAGTTTATACAATTAGGTTTCAGTGTTGTCTATGGGGCAAGCTACACTGCCGCTACTTCTTGTTCATGTGGTATATAGACAATGGGCACACACTGGTATATTCATTGCAATTAGTCGTGTTTTCATTTCCCCTGCAGATTGCCATAACAATCACTGAGGCCCGGCAGCTGATTGGGGAAAACATAGATCCCATTGTGATCATTGAGATCGGGGATGACAAAAAGCAAACGACGGTGAAAGAAGGAACCAACGCTCCTTTCTACAATGAGGTGAGTGGGAAGCCCTGGGGCTGGGAAGGGCTGTTCTGCTTTCATTCTACTGACAAGGGCTGGAGTAAAAGAGATAGGGCCCCTGGCAATCCCTGAAGGTGGTTCACCTTAGAGTTAACTTTTAGTATAGAATAGCCAAATCTAAGCAACTTTTTAGTTGGTTTTCCTATTTATTTTTTATAGTTTTCGGATTATTTGCCTTCTTTTTCTGACTCTTCCCAGCTTTCAAATGGGGGTCAATGACCCCGTCTACAAAACGAATTCTCTGTAAAGGTGGCCATACACAGGGAGATCCGCTCGTTTGGCAATGTCGCAAAACAAGTAGATCTCTCCCCGATATGCCGACAGTGAGGTAGGCGATATTGGGCTAATCCCTAGGGCCCAATGTTCGAATCAGAATGGAGACAGTACGGGTAGTGGGATCGGGGACCGCAACAATGAACAGATGCAGCTGCGATCCGAGAGGATTTTTTACCCTGCCTGACTTTCGGCCAGATATCAATTGGGGACGCCTGTCAGATGGCCCCACACACGGGCCAATAAGCTGCCAACTTGGTCTGTCAGCAGCTTTTATCTGCTCGTGTATGGGGGCCTTAAGGCTCCAAATGTACTGTTATTGCTACTTTTTATTATACATTTTTTTATTCAGGCCTCTCCTATTCATATTCCAGTCTCTTATTCAAACCAGTGCATGGTTGCTAGGGCGATTTGGACCCCAGCAACCAGATTTCTGACATTGCAAACTGGAGAACTGCTGAATAAAAAGCTAAATAACTCAAAGACGACTAAAAAATGAAAAACAATTGCAAATTATCTCAAAATATCACTCTCTACATCATACTTTAATAATATACCAGGTAAATCAGGGTCATTGAACTCCCGGCCCAGTTATGAGGACAGAATGAGAGCAATGCTACTAAACCAGAGGCTGCAGATTGTTGTCAGCTCAAGAGATTTCTTTACATGATTAGGCAGGGACATGTCGTAGCAATTAAATGATGATTTTGTTCTGTGCTAATGACAAATGATTACTTCTTTGTATGGAGTTGCCTGTGTGGGTAGCACAATATCATATATTCTTGTCTTTCTTGCAGTACTTTGTGTTTGACTTTATTGGACAACGGGAGCAGCTCTTTGATAAAATCATCAGACTGTCTGTAAGTACATCGCACACACAGGTCTCCGCACGGCTGTCGACCTCCCCCTCATCGTCAAATGTCATTAAAATGACATCCAAAAGAATCAGGGCTCATTTATAAACACTGGGCAAATCTGCACCGGGGCAGTAACCCATAGCAACCAATCAGATGATAACTGTCATTGTTCAACCTGCAGCTGACTGAAAAAAGCTAATCACGCTATGGGTAACTGGCCAGATGCAAATTTGGCCACAATTTATCAATGAGCCTCACTATATGAGCTGGAGACAAGCAGCAATTGAGAACTGTGAATTTCAGCAACATGGCAGCTCCAATGAAAGCAAACTTCCCAGGGATCATTTCTGCATGCAGGACAGGGTGCAAAGTGCAAAAAAAAGGTGCAATTCACCATCTTCAACTTTGCACACCGCCCTTCATGCTGAATTGCCACAGGCCTCTGCACACTTCTTTGGAGTACAGAAAACCCATGAACACATCACTGCCATACAGTCCCCTCTCATGACTTTCCCATATCCATTACAAAATGTCAATGACTTTAATGTCATGTGAACCTATCATTGCTACTGACAGTCTGGCTGTTCTGCATTCTCTGCACTGCTGGTTCTGACTCCTGAAACAGAATCCAGCAGACCTGAAGGAGAACTGGAGGAGACATCTGCTACACGGTTTCAAGGGTCCTAAACAGGGAATAGAAAGAAAAATACTGCTTCCAAGCGGAATTACATTACAAATAACTTTCAAATGAGTCAATCTGTAAAGGGGCTGCAGTAAGACGGCAGAAGTTTTTTTATTGGACAGTTTAGAGAAAAGTGTCATTAAATGAAAGAAAGAGCGATTGCAGTATATTTAGAATTTATATTTATTTTGCACTGACGTTGCACTGCTTTGTGGCCAACAGGTGATGCACAACAAACTTCTGGGAAGCATTTTAATTGGTTCATTTCGAGTGGATTTGGGAACAGTATATAACGAGCCAGGTAAGCAGGGGAGAGGGAGTGGGTCATCTATTGTTTATTCTGGCAATAAAAAAAAAATCCCAAGTTGGTTGCTAGTGTCCATCAGCCTAGCAACCAGATGCAGACACAGTGAAATTCCTCATGCAAGTAGGAACCAAGGCTTTACTAAGGGTGCCAGGCCTCATTCTCTTGGCCCTTAGATAATCTACTTCAGTGGCCTCCAGCCATGTCATCATGCCTTAGGCACCAAATGTTATTGGGGTATTTATTTCTCTGTATCCCTCAGCCCCCAAGTATAATATATTTGTGGTCCTCCACTGCAACCTTTGGGGAACAGTCCTGGCCCCCCATTCTGTCCCAATCCTGCTGCCATCGGGTCTGCTCCCCCTGGAGAGTCATATATGAGAAGTGAGTGGGTAATACAGGTACAAATAGGAGATTGTAAGCTCTGCTGAACAAAAGCTTTTTTTCCCCCCTGTGTATCTTAACACCTTAAAGAGACTGTTTACCTTTGAGTTACCTTATGATGTAGGGAGTGATATTCTTAGACAATATGCAATTGGTTTTCATTTTTTATTATTTGTGTTTTTTTAGGTTATTTAACTTTTTATTCAGCAGCTCTCCTGTTTGCAACAATTTGATTGCTATGGTTCGAATTCCCCTAGCAACCATGCTTTTATTTTACTGGAATATGAATAGGAGAAGATCTGAATAGAAAGATGAGTAATAAAAAATAGCAATAACAATACATTTGTAGCCTTACAGAGATTTTTTCTAGATGGGGTCAGTGACCCCCATTGGAAAGCTGAAGAAAGTCAGAGAAAGTCAGAGGAAAAAGGCAAACAATAAAAAAACTATAAAAAAAATAGAACTGACCATTCTAACATACAAAGGGCAGAGACACAAGCTGCTATTTCGGGAGATTAGTTACCCATCGACAAATCACTTCTTCTTCAGGCGACTAATCTCCCCAAACTGCCTTCCCGACGGCTAGAATATAAATCGCCTGTGGGATGGCACTCGGAACTCTTTGTTTTCCGAAAACGCCTCACGAGGAAACTTCACGCAACTTTGGAAAGTCGAAGCGTTCCGAGTGCCATCCCGCCGGCGATTTACATTCTAGCCGACGGGAAGGCAGTTTGGTGGAGATTATTTGCCCGTTGGGCGACTAATCTCCCGAAATAGTAATGTGTGTCTCTGCCCTAAAAGTTTACTTAAAGGTGAACCACCCCTTTAATCTCTGTAATTGTGTATTTAATGGATTTATTGTGCCTCCAGGCCTCCCCCGCGAGCACCTTTTTCCATTTTGCGGTTGTGACCAGGGTCAGGGAGGGAGGTATTGACAACAGTGGGTCTAAGCTGGTGGGGCCCCTGAGGGCCAGGGGGTCCCACTTGGTTCTTTTCCCAGTGTCCCACCATCCCAGTGTGACTCTGCTCCAGGCTGTTCTGTTATAGTATACAGTATATATGGTGTATAAATATGTACACACACTGGCTAGGAATATAAATAAAGAGTATAAAGATACAGGGGGGAGGGACGGGCTAGTGATATTCTATTTGTCATTATACAGGGCATCAGTTCTGTGACAAGTGGGCTTTGCTGACAGACCCCAGTGATATCAGGACTGGAGTTAAAGGCTACCTGAAGTGTGACATCAGTGTGGCCGGGAAGGGCGACTCCATTCAGTCCTCTCAGAAAATCAGCGACGCAGAAGAACAGATCGAAAAGTAATTTACCTGCTGCTTCCATTTGTTCTGGGGGAAATGAGGGTCAAAAGAAAACAGCGTTGTTCATCCGAAAAGACCAATGACCCCGGGCTGCTTCTGCCAATTCACTGGAACTTGTTTATAATGAAATAACTTTACTTTATAATCTCAAAAATCATGTTGTGTGTTGGGAGGGGGAGATGTTTGCCCTTTTGGTTGCGCACAGGCAGCTCTGTGTATCGGCTACTAATGTGCCCAAACATAGGAAAATACAGAAATAGTTTGGGTATGGGAGCTGTTATCCAGAATGCTCAGGACCTGGGGTTTTCCGGATAAGGGATCTTTCCGTAATTTGGATCCATACCTTAAGTCTACTAGAAAATCATTTAATAAACATTAAATAAACCCAATAGGCTGGTTTTGCTTCCAATAAGGATTAATTCTATCTTAGTTGGGATCACATACAAACTACAGTTTTATTATTACACAGAAAAAGGAAATCATTTTTACATTTTTGACGTATTTGATTAAAGTGGAGACTATTGGAGAGGGCCTTCCCGTCATTTGGAGCTTTCTGGTTTAGAGATATTGGATGCTATACCCGTACAGGGTACTATTTTATTATTACAGAGAAAAAAAGAAGTTTTTTTTTTAAAAAAAAAAAAACTTGGATTATTTGGATAAAATGGAGTCTATGGGAGACAGCCATACCGTAATTCTGAGCTTTCTGGATAACGGGTTTTTGGATAACAGATTCCATACCTGTACAGCTTATTGTGCCCACAGAGCCTTCTTTCTCACTATATGTACTCATATACACATACGTAGGAACTGCCTTACTGTGTGCACAGAATATTCCTTCCATGGATATTGCCATTTATACACATGGACAGGAGCTGATATATTGTTTCCCATACACAGTACAATAGCTGGGTATAGCATGCAGAGTCCACAGAACACTCCTTCTCTGTATAAGTGTATTTATACATATGCGTGGGAGCTGGCATATTGTCTTCCTTGTGCCCTTTGTCAGACAATATTTAAAGGATAAGTAAACCTTAAACATATGTGAATGTAAAATTAATGAGGGTGCTATTCTAATCACTTTTGCAATGTACTTTATTATTTTTTTTAATTCCAAGCTATTAAAGCTTACATTTATTGTTAACATCAATGCATTTTGAAATGCATTGCTCTGATATTCTTCTGGTTAGGAAAAATTTGAGAAAGGTTTCTATTTGTTTTCCTAAGCAGAAAAACATCAGAGCAGCCTCTTTCTTTCTCCTGACAACTTCCTTGACTACTTGGTGGTCAGACTGGTCAGAAAATGACCAGCAGGTGGCGCTGTTGTAACAAAACCCATTGATGTTAACAGTACATGTATCCTTTAAAACCTTGGAATTAAAAAAAAAATAATAAAGTACATTGCAAAAGTGACTAGAACAGCACTCTCATCAATTTTACATTTACTTCAACCTTTTTGTTTGTTTTTTTTAATCTGCCTGCTAGTTGATCCAGAGGAAGGCAAATTGGAAGCCTCTCCAATTTGCCTCAAACCTTTCTCAAATTTTTCCTAACTAGAAATACATCAGAGCAGCCACTTTCTTTCTCCTGACAACTTTCTTGACTACTTGGTGGGAAAAAATTCCCTCCTGACTCCAAAATGGCAATGGGACCAGTCCCTGGATCAATTTGTACTATGAGCTATTTCCCATATCCCTGTATTCCCTCACTTGCTAAACACCATCCAACCCCTTCTTATACCTATCTAATGTATCAGCCTGTACCACTGATTCAGGGAGACAATTCCACATCTTCACAGCTCTCACTGTAACAAACCCCTTCCCAATATTTAGCCTGAACCTCTTTTCTTCTAATCGGAATGGGTGACCTTGTGTCAGCTGGAAAGAAAGCATTAGAATAAAGCATTAGAGAGATTATTATTTGATCCCCTTATATATTTATACATAGTTATCATTATCAAGCGCCTCTTCTCCAGCGTGAACATCCCCAATTTGGCCAGTCTTTCCTCATAGCTAAGATTTTCCATACCTTTTACCAGCTTAGTTGCCCTTCTCTGTACCCTCTCTAATACAATAATGTCCTGTTTGAGTGATGGAGACCAAAAAGAGATCGTTATCCCTTTTTAAATATTGGAATAACATCAGCTTTTCTCCAATCCATAGGCACCATACCAGATGAAAGCAAATCAGAGAAAATCAGAAATAGGGGCTGGTCTAAAACTGAACTAAGCTCTCTTAGAACCCGGGGGTGTATGCCATCAGGCCCTGGAGCCTTGTTTACATAAATTTTTATTAAAGCTTTATGAATCATATCCTGAGTCAGCCACTGACTAGATTGAGCTGAGCCATTAGTGCAGCTATAAAGTGAGCCTGGGAACTCAGACTCCTCTATTGTATACCCTGAAGAAAAGAACTGATTTAGCACATTTGCCTTTTCTCTATATGTTACAATCATACTGGTACCATTATTTAATGGAGGCACACTCTCAACCTGCATCTTTTTACTATTTATATATTTAAAAAACTTTTTAGGCTTAGTTTTCACCTCTACCGCAATTAACTCTTCTTTTTTTTGCCTCCTGGATTGCTGATTTACAACATTTATTACAGTGTTTCTATTCATTAAATGCTGCTTCTGTCCCAACAGATTTGTAGTATTCAAATGGTCTTCTCTTCTTTCCTATTAACTTCTTTACTTCTATGTTAAGCCACATAGGATGATTCTTAGTGCTTCTACATTTACTCCTTAAGGGAATAAATTGAGAACAATAATGATTGAAAAACATTTTAGATGACAACCATTTCTGTTCTGTGTTTTTAGCTGAAAACATACTGCCCCAATCAATGCTCTGTAGGGCAGCCCTCAAGACACTAAAATGAGCTTTTCCGAAATTCATGGTTTTTGTTGCCCCAGTATATATTTGTTTTTTGCACCAGACATTAAATGATATAACATTGTGATCACTATTACCCAGGGGTTCAATGACTTACACATTAATTATGTTTAAGGTTTTTTTATCCTTTAATCTGGCCCCATTTAGCTCACAACATGGTTCTAAATATATGAAAAATAGGAAACTGTCCTCGAAATAAAGGAAACTACGATTGTATTAGTATTTATTTCCATTAGGTGCTGTGTATTTCTGGAACTTATAATGGCATTTCTGTACAGAGATGAAAAGAAGATGTAACATATTGGCACTCAAGGCAAAATCCTGTTTCATTTTTAATGCAAAGGGCTGAGGCTGTTTCTTGTATGAAAAATATCTAGAAGTTCTGTTCCTTTATTATTTCCCTGCTCATTTCCGGTAATGCCGATGGCTGTGCATCACATACATTTTTCTTGTTTAAGAGCAGGAACAGGACAGAGAAATCTAATGTCAGAACATGTATCACAGAGTCACAAAACAAACTGCCAATGATCTGACAACCAACTGACAACCATAAAAACTAATAAGGGATAATGGGATCATTTGGGGCTGTTCTTTAAAGCATAAGTAAACCTTATTTATTTATTTTTAATTCCAAGTTATTAAAGGTTACATGTGCTTTTAACATCAATGAATTTTGTTACAGCAGCGCCACCTGCTGGTCATTTTCTGACCAGTCTGACCACCAAGTAGTCAAGGAAGTTGTCAGGAGAAAGAGGCTGCTCTGATGTTCTTCTGGTTAGGAAAGATTTGAGAAAGGTTTCTAATTTTTTTAATTGTTAACAGTACATGTATCCTTTAATATCTTGGAATTAAAAATAAATAAATAATGAATCTACATTGCAAAAGTGCTTAGAATAGCCCCCTCATTAAAGGGATCCTGTCATCGGAAAACATGTTTTTTTCAAAACGCATCAGTTAATAGTGCTGCTCCAGCAGAATTCTGCACTGAAATCCATTTCTCAAAAGAGCAAACAGATTTTTTATATTCAATTTTGAAATCTGACATGGGGCTAGACATTTTGTCAATTTCCCAGCTGCCCCTGGTCATGTGACTTGTGCCTGCACTTTAGGAGAGAAATGCTTTCTGGCAGGCTGCTGTTTTTCCTTCTCAATGTAACTGAATGTGTCTCAGTGAGACATGGGTTTTTACTATTGAGTGTTGTTCTTATATCTACCAGGCAGCTGTTATCTTGTGTTAGGGAGCTGCTATCTGGTTACCTTCCCATTGTTCTTTTGTTTGGCTGCTGGGGGGGAGGGAGGGGGGTGATATCACTCCAACTTGCAGTACAGCAGTAAAGAGTGATTGAAGTTTATCAGAGCACAAGTCACATGACTTGGGGCAGCTGGGAAATTGACAATATGTCTAGCCCCATGTCAGATTTCAAAATTGAATATAAAAATATCTGTTTGCTCTTTTGAGAAATGGATTTCAGTGCAGAATTCTGCTGGAGCAGCACTATTAACTGATTCATTTTGAGAAAAAAAAATTTCCATGACAGTATCCCTTTAATTTTACAGTCACTTATTTTAAAGGTTTACTTATCCTTTTAAAAAAATGGATGTTTGCAGGCATCAACCCTATTATCAAAGGGCCCATCATACCCAACCTGTGGCCCTCCAGCTAGTGTAGAATTACAATTAATAACAGCCCCCCCCCCGGCCTGGGACCTTTATTCTCTAATTTCTAGTCTAAACCCTCTCTAGAGCTGTCTCATACATATAGGAACAGATGGAACTTGAATGTGCTTTAAAAAGAACATTATGAACATTATGGCTTAATCCACCAGGGTTTGTAACATTTTCTCTTATTTTGCTATTTAACTCAGGAACCTGCTGATTCCTAAAGGGTTTCCATCAGAAAGACCATGGGCCAGGTTCTATGTTCGCATCTACAGAGCAGAAGGCCTCCCCAAGATGAATTCCAGCATCATGGCCAATGTTACCAAGGCTTTCATTGGAGACAGCAAAGACCTTGTGGATCCTTATGTGGTGATCATGTTTGCAGGTCAAATGGTAAAATTATATGATATATTAATCAATCATACACTCCTAGAGTAAACTATCCTTGTGTACTACCCATAGTCCTTATTTGAGAACTCCTCCTTAACTTCCATCAAAGTGTACCTCTTTCCCCAAGGTCATTTCATCTTCACTGAAGTCTTCCCTGCCTCAGGATTCAATCATGTTACCCTGTGTATGGTTAGAGTAAGCTGTCATTGTGTGCTACTCATAGTCCTTATTCTAGGACTCCTCCTTGACTTCCGTTGAGGTGTACCTCTTTCCCCAAGGTCATTTCATCTTCACTGAAGCCTTCCCTGCTTTAGGCTTCCATCACGTCAACCTATGTATAGCTAGAGTAAGGTGTCCATAGGTTCTACTCATAGTCCTTATTCTATAAATCCTCCTTGGCTCCCACTGAGGTGTCGTCTTTCCACAAGGTCATCTTATCTTCACTGAAGCCTCACTGCCTCAGGCTTCAATCATGTTAACCTGTGTATGGCTAAAGTAAGCTGTCATTGCTTGCTATTCATAGTCCTTACTCTAGGACTCTTCCTTAATTTCCATTGAGGTGTACCTCTTTCCCCAAAATCATTTCATCTTCACTGAAGCCTTACCTGCGTTAGGCTTTCATCATGTGAACCTGTGTGTGGCTAGAGTAAGCTGTCCATGGGTTCTACTCATAGTCCTCATTCTATGGATCCTCCTTGACTTCCACTGAGGTGTACATCTTTCCACAAGGTTATCTCATCTTCACTGAAGTCTTCCCTGCCTCAAGCTACCATCATGTTAACCTGTGTATGGCTAGAGTAAGCTGTACATAGGTGCTACTCTTAATACTAGTTTCTCAATGGTTTTAATGGTTCTCTTATTCCGGACTTAACCTAAGATTATCTCTTCTTTAGTAAATTGCTAATAGCTGACATCTTTTTATTTAAAGAGTTTAAGTAAATAACAGTTCTGTGTTTTAATTCAGGGCCGAACCACTGCCCAGAAGAACTGTGCAGACCCGGTGTGGCATGAGCAGATTGTATTCAAGGAAATGTTTCCTCCTCTGTGTCGAAGGGTGAAAATCCAAGTCTGGGATGAGGGGAGCATGAATGATGTGGCTCTGGCTACTCATTTCATAGACCTCAAAAAGATTTCTGATGAGCAAGATGGTGACAAAGGTAATTTCTTTGACACTGGACTATCCATAATCAGTGATTGTTTTTCTAGGTAGGCCAAAAAGTAAGTCATGTAGGTGTAACCACCTATTCTACTTATCTGATTCCAAATAGTTTATTCTGTTCCAGCATTGCATGTCAATCCCATTGTTAGTTCTTCCTGCCCCCAAATAAGTTAGCAGGTTAAACTGAGAAATGCCTAACTACAAAGATCCACGTTTACCAGTTCATTATCTACTTTGTCCTAAGGGTTTCTTCCTACATTTGGGCCTGCTTGGATCAATCTTTATGGTTCCCCCCGTAACACATCATTAATGGAAGACCACCAAGAACTTAATGAAGGTCACGGGGAAGGTGTCTCATTTAGAGGACGCATTTTAATAGAAATTGCTGTTGAGATTCTATCCGGAGGAGCACATGAATCTAAATTTTCTAAAGTTATCAAGGATATGAAGCTTCCTCTTAAAGATTCCAAGTCTTCCAAAGGCTCAGGAAAAGAGAAAGGAGAGAAGGGTTCAGAAGATGCTAAACAAACATCAGCCGCCGATAAAACAAACTCTATCCAAGTGGAAGTTGAACCCTTTGATGTGCCTACAGAGGTTAGTGTTATAAAGCAATTTGCTGCTTTTATCTCTAATGTTGTAATGGCTTGTATTCCATAGGTTAATAGAAAACCAAAAAAAAAGCAACAAGCACCTTGTTCAACATGTAATACATATACTTGAATTTTACACTTGGTTCTACCATATTGGTTCTTCATAGCAACTGTGGGAGGAAAAACCAATCAATCAAATGTTTAGTTACATTCAAAACTCTTAATGAACTGCTCCTTATCTGTAAGCCTGAGACGCAGACAACAACTGGGGAAGGGATGGGCTTGTTTTTTTACAAATGAAAAAATAGAGATTTTTTTATATAAAAAGAATAATAATAACACATTTGCAACACAAACCTTATCTATTTGGCTCAACTTGGAGTATATTGCTCCTTTAAAGGTACAATGTGAGACATTGTTATTAATCTTGTACCATACTGAGCAAATAACTTTAGACAGGGCCACACAATATCTTTGTGGCCCCAGTGCCTGGAATGGGCGAAGAAACTAAGCAACAGGAATTGTCTTCTCAGTTTCAGGAAGAAAAGTCTGAAGATTTTCTCCTCTTCGGATCATTTTTTGAAGCAACGTTGATTGACAGGAAGATTGGAGATAAGGGTATAAGCTTTGAGTGTTCTGTAGGTAAGAACTATTCTGCGTGTGTACCTGTATAGCAGGTCTTTAAGGCGACCATACCTACATAGGGGTTGTTAGGAAGTTTCCCCAATTTTGTGGGACCTCTGGGGGTGAGGTGTTTTAGCAGATCATCTTATTGGATTCCATTGGGTCTGTCCCAGTGGGCAGAAGGTGCTTCAGTAATTCTACTTGTTTGGGCCAAAAGACACACAGCAATACTATTTGGCCATCTCCATGTATGCACAATATCTAACCATTTCTCCCCTCGACCAACCAATTGTACAACCCCAAAGTTGTCCAACGTATGGTGACTTTAATGGGGGGACATGTAGTATGTTCGCTTGCTGTAGTTACATACAAAAATAATATCCACAGGTAATTATGGAAATGTTCTGGATGGGGTGTCACATTCTGGAGCGAAAAAGAAATCCCCAGAACATGAGGATGGAGAAGGTGCTCCATTGCTTCACCCAGATGAAGGAGAAGCTGCACCAGAAGTCTCTTTATCATTTAAATCAGTGACAACTCCAGAGAAACCCTTGATCACAGAAGGAAACAGGTAACAAAATGCTTCAAATGTAGAGTAACTCACGTTAAACATTTATTAGTGCAAAGCACCACAGCAAATAATATCAAAACATATGACTTTCAATATATGATGCACTTTATTTGGGCAATGTATACAAAATAGCACTAAATTATGAATTAATTAAATAGTTATCAATCTATATGGCATTCCTCTATTCTCTTATGGAAATTGATGAGAAAATAACTAATTTATCCATGGTCCTGTAACAGGCAGTTTAGGTAACTTAGTTACCCTGAGATATGGATCTAATATAACGAATATATGGATATAATAGAATGCCCGGGAACATGTATAGGGATAAGTGTGCAGGTATATAAGGGTTGTTTTCCTTTAAATTAACTTTTAGCGTGATGTAGAGAATGATATTCTGAGACAATTTGCAATTGGATTTCAATTTTTGAGATATTTAGCTTCAGTAAATCTCCAGTTTACAGTTTCAGCAGTCTGGTTGCTAGGATCCAAATTACCCTAGCAACCATGCACTGGTTTGAATGAGAGACTGGAATATGAATAGGAGCGGCCTGAGTAGAAAGATGAGTAATAAAAAAGTAGCAATAACTATACATTTGTAGCCTTATAGATCAGTTGTTTTTGAAAGGTGTCAGTGACCCCTATTTGAAAGCTAGAAAAAAAGGCAAATAATTAAAAAACTATAAAAAAGAGAACATATGAAGGCCAATTGCAAAGTTAATTAGAATAGGTCATTCTATAAAATACTAAAAGATAATTTAAAGGTGAACCAAGGTCCATAAATATTTGGACAGTCAACTTTTTTTTCTAATTTTGGTTCTGTACATGACCACAATGAATTTTAAATGAAACAACTCAGATGCAGTTGAACTGCAGACTTTCATCTTTAATTCAGTGGGTTGAACAAAAAAATTGCATAAAAATGTGAGGAACTAAAGCCTTTTTTAACACAATCGCTTCATTTCAGGGCTCAAAAGTAATTGGACAAATTAAAAAACTGAAAATAAAATGTTCATTTCTAATACTTGGTTGAAACCCTTTGCTGGCAATGACAGCCTGAAGTCTTGAACTCATGGACATCACCAGATTCTGGGTTTCTTCCTTATTAATACTCTGCCAGGTTTTTACTGCAGCGGCTTTCAGTTGTGGGACTTTCTGTCCCAAGTTCAGTCTTCAACAAGTGAAATGCAGCTTAATTGGGTTCAGATCAGGTTACTGACTTGGCCATTCAAGAATATTCCACTTCTTTGCTTTAATAAACTCCTGGGTTGCTTTGGCTGTATGTTTTGGGTCATTATGAAACGCCTCCCAATAAATGTGACTGCATTTAGCTGGATTTGAGATTCTTGTGCTTCTGTGTCACATGATGGATAAACACTAGTGTCCCACTGGCAGCCATGCACGCCCAAGCCATCACACTGCCTCCCAAATGTTTTATTCATCATGTGCTATGCTTTGGATCATGAGCTGTTCCACACCTTCTCCATACTTCTTTCTTGCCATCATTTTGGTAGAGGTTGATCTTGGTTTCATCCGTCCAAAGAATGTTTTTCCAGAACTGTGCTGGCTTTTTTAGATTTTTTTTCAGCAAATTCCAATCTAGCCTTTCTATTCTTGAGGCTTATGAGTGGCTTGTACCTTGCAGTGCACGCTCTGTATTTACTTTCATGCAGTCTTCTCTTTATGGTAGACTTGGATATGGAGACTCTACCTCCTGGAGAGTCTTGTTCACTTGTTTGGCTGTTGTGAAGGAGTTTCTCTTCACCATGGAAATGATTCTGTGATCATCCACCACTGTTGTCTTCCATGGACGTCCAGGTCTTTTTGTGTTGCTGAGTTCACCAGTGATTTCTTTCTTTCTCAGGATGTACCAAACTGTAGATGTTGCCACTCCTAATATTGTAGAAATTTCTCGGATGGGTTTTTTCTGTTTTTGCAGCTTAAGGATGACTTGTTTCACCTGCATGGAGAGCTCCTTTGACCGCATGTTGTCTATTCACAGCAAAATCTTCCACATACAAATCAACTCCAGGGCTTTTATCTGCTTCATTGATAATGACATAACGAAGGAATTGCCCACATCTGCCCATGAAATAGCCTTTGAGTTAATTATCCAATTACTTATGAGCCCCTGAAATGAAGTGATTGTTTTAAAAAAAAGGCTTTAGTTCCTCACATTTTTATGCAATCTTTTTGTTCAGCCCACTGGATTTAAACTGAAAGTCTGCAGTTCAACTGCATCTGAGTTGTTTCATTTAAAATGCATTGTTGTAATGTACGGAACCAAATATTTATGGACCTAACTGTATGTATATATATTTTTTCCCTATTTATATGTAGTTGTGCCATCAAGGTGATAACATTATCATTCTCATGTGCCGACTGTTGCACAAATATATAATGTTACAGTAAATCATTGAAAGTACACATAGTCTCACATGTAATTCTGTTGGCAGCTACTAAGCTATTGTTTATATCTGATCCTTTTTTTTTCTGAAAGGAACTATCATTACTTGTCATTTTATGAGAAAAAGCCTTGTATTTATGTAAAGAACACATGGGGAGACCAAACCTTCCGGCTGTATTCTTCCAACATGCTGCAGAAAATGGCCAATCACCTGGTGAGTTTGAATAAAAAAGGCAGAGGTTTTAAGTCTATAATGTCAGAACTCTTCATTTTCCGAAGTCGCCCGAAGTTGCCTCACAAGGAAACTTCGGGCAACTTTAGAAAGCCAAAGCGATCCGAGTGCCATCCCGCCGGCAATTTACATTCTAGCCAGTGGGATGGCAGTTTGGGGAGATTAGTCGCCCGAAGAAGAAGCGATTTGTTGCTGGGCAACTAATCTCCTGAAATAGCAGTGTGTGTTTCTGCCCAAAGACTTTGCCTTCCCCTACATAAGTTGCACTTGGCTACACTTCATATAGTTGTGCTCTGCACCTCTGCCTTCCTTCTGCCTTCTGCTCCGAATTTTGTCTATTGACCCAGGAGGACCCTGGAGCTATTGGCAACTCTGATGTAAATGGTAACACTACCCAATTAAATTTCTTCAAATATTATTTGCACCCAAAAAATGGGATATCTTTAAGTACCTTTATGATTTCTGTTCTTATGAGAGTATCAAATATCGATTTAGTACGGAAACATATAGAAGAGAATATATGACAAAATGGTTTCCAATATTTTGATTTATAAATCAAAAAAGAGAGAGAGATAATGTAATTGCTAATTATAAGAGTAATTTTGAATGTCATGGCAATGCTTGGTTCGGTTCTATTTTGTTTTCTTTACACTTTTAATTTCCTTTTTAATTAATATATTTGAGAATTTATTATTGTTACTCTACTGGGATTTTTTTTTTGAAATGTCATTGACTATATCACAGTGCGACATATGTAATAAGATAAGACCTTGTTTGACTGCATTGTACAATGTTATTCTGGTGTTCAGAAATGTCAATAGAAATGATTGAAAGGGGAATGATGGTAACACCGGGGTTTCCACAGTGGTCGGTGGACCGCAGGTCAGTGGGGTGCACATGCAATGTGGGTATAAAACACTGCACTCTAAATTGTACTTAGCCAGCTGCACTTGTGGTTATGGTTTAGTTTCTATTATAGATACCAGTCTCCCCCCACTTCATCAGTAAATTTGGTTTGTCCCATGCCAAAGTTAAAAATGCCAACTGCCCATCAACAGCATTATACTCTATAGAGATGATGTGATTGCGTCCTCTCAGGTGCCTCATCTACTAAACAATAGGAACATGCAAAAAAATCACTATGTTATTCAACAAAATGGAAAATTCTTTTGCAGAAAATCCATTTTTAAATAAAAAAAAGCTTGCCCAAACTCCCATCCCTGATTTTGCCTTATTTAATAATAAAATAACTCAGGGAAAAAAACCGAATAAAATCAAGCAAAAACCCGAATCATACAATTTTTTGGAGTTTTTTCTGGTATCGCTTGATTTTTTGGGGGGTTTTTGCTTGAAAAACCCAAATTTATTGGATTATTGGGCTAAACCCGAAGCAAACCATGATAACTTCCAATTGGGATAGAGACATCTCCCATTGACTTATACATGTCCTCGACAGGTCTGAGATGGCAGATTTGCAGATTCTGGCTTTTTGCAGCATCAGGGCATAATAAATCTCGAAAAATTTCCACAAAAAAAGTTTTTTCCCCAAAAAGCCAGACCAGAAAAATTTGAGGTTTAGTGAATTACCCCCAAAAAGTTGCACCATTTGTTCAGCTGTTGGCACAACTTGCACCTTTGATGGACTTACACTTACACTAAATGCATGCAATGTAACTGCTGCAACATCTGGCGCAATAAAGAAAGCACACAAAGGTCATCAGCCTATATCTAAACTGAATAATTTTATATTCCACAACAGGAAACCTTAAGATTTTTGTTCACCTCAAAATGTTAACCTGCATAGACATTAGGGACTATTAACATATCAGCTTGTAGTATCTTGGTGTCCTCAATTACATTTACTTTAAAATATAATTAGCCACTAGTTCTGGTCCATATTCCAACATCTTTTTGCTAAAGGATATGGGCTATGATCTAAACAATTCCTTGAGAAGACTAACCAGACATGGCTTTCTTCTTATATTCAACTCCATTCTTTATTTAAGAAGCTTATTGTTCAAACTAATGATCCATGTTCCCATATCACAGGAGAATGGTTTGGAGCAAGCGAAAGAACTTGTCAAGATCTCAGATTTGGCCCCTGATGAGAAAATGCGTGATATTCTAATAGAGTTCATTAACCAGAGCAGGTATTAATATATATATTTATCATGTGATTATCTTATTGTAATGGTCATTGTCAAATGGTATAGACCAAAGGACAACAAGGGCAACGATTTATCTTCATCTAAGACCAATATGATCACAAATAGCTCTTACACAATGATCCACTTTCAAGCTATGGGCCGAATTTAATTCATTGAGAAAAAGGTTTATCACGTGAAAAGTCATGAACGAGATTCAATCTAAGATGCAATTCAATTTGAAAAAACTTATCTCACTTTTTATCACAGGGAAGACTCTTTTGAAGTCTATGGGAAAAAAAGGGAACTGAATTTGGAGAAAAGTTTTTTTATTCCTCGAATTGAATCTCGTCCATGACTTTTCACTTGATGAACCATGAGATAATTTTTTTCTCACTGAATTGAATCTGGCCATGGTTCTGTGGAATCCCAGTGATCCTGCATCCATACAAAAGGGAAGGTGCTGGGGACCTTAAATGCCAAAGAATCATATTATCATTGCTCTCCTACCCAAAAGCTTATAGTATGAAATACAGAGGGTCCTAAAGGGATACTGTCATGGGAAAAAAAACATTTTTCAAAATGAATCAGTTAATAGCGCTGCTCCAGCAGAATTCTGCACTGAAATCCATTTCTCAAAAGAGCAAACAGATTTTTTTATATTCAATTTTAAAATCTGACATGGGGCTAGACATTTTGTCAATTTCCCAGCTGCCCCTGGTCACTACACTGTGCATTACATTTACTTCCAAAGTATCAGTTGACTTCTACATTCTGCATCCATAGATGTACGTAACTCTTTAAACCACCACAAACAGCACAGGTGCTTTGGGCCACTTGGAGCCTGAGGTGGTCAAGTCTTGCCACTGTCCCACGTGTCCTCCTTTTGAGACCCATGCATGGGGAGATCACTAGTATGGACAGGGTTCCACACTAAAATAATTACATTTCATATTAAATATGGGAAGTTAAAGTAACCTGCAGTGACTTTTTGTCAGGTTTTATAGAACCAGAGGCGGTATACTCACCTTGAAGCACACCAGTAAAAACAGTATTGAAACATAGTCTCAATAGCAGGCTTGAGAACAGGCCTTTCTAGAACATGGGCAGGTTCAAGGCCTTCTGTGTTCCATGGAAGTAGTTGAACAGAGACCACAGTGAACATAATATCCTTTATTAATCATTGTGGAGGCAGCAGCTGTACAGTGGTATGGAACTTGACCTAATAAGTACGTTTATGTGCTTGTTTTATACTTGCAGGGCATTTATCTCTGTAAATGAAAAGAGAAGCAAAATGGCCAATACTACAGCTCTGGATAAGAAAAGAGCTACCCTTTGTAGGCAGGAGCTGGTAAGTCTGACAGCAAAGAGAACGTAGTTTTTTTTTGTTTTTTTTTAACGTCATCCTCACACCAACACACATGACAATATAAATATATATTTGGGACAAGGCTCAATAATTAAATCAAAGTGCCATTACATCAAACATTAGAAATATGGTGCGCAATACCAATAACCGTACCATTGTTAATCAAAAGGAAACTAAACTAATGAGAGAGGGAGAAAGATACTCACAGTTCACCCCAGTCCACGGGTGCAAAAATCCCAAACAGCAAAAAGTTGTGAGTTTTCTTCGAAAGTAAAGACCAAAAATTATGTTTTAAAAGTTCAAATAATTTATTATGACATACAGATAACCGCCTAACGTGTTTCATACCCACTGGGGCATTCATAGGCAGAAGCTGCAGGTATGTTGCCACTGATATAAAGCATTTGGGACCCCTTCTTGCCTTAAAATACACCATTATGTCATCTACATGTAGAGACCCTGAGGGTTAAGAGTTTACTCAGGCAGTAACTCTATAAAGTTGGACAACTAAATGGTCCTTTGATCTACCCAGGCAGCCATGTCTCCCTTCCTGGGTCCACTGTAATTTGATCTTGGTTCTTGTTGCCCAATAGGGGGAAGTGTTCAACAGTATAAAAGAAAGAGCACACTTGTGCTCAGGGTCTTCATGGGACCCCACCTCTCTGAGAGGTTGTTACAGGCCCAGGGTTACAGTTGTGGTTAAGATTTAGAAAAGGTTATTTAGTGCTAGTTACTGTTGTCATAGTTGTGATACAAGAAACCTATTTGTGATTTGGATCCATTGCTGCCCAGAGGAGCACACAAGGTACTGGGAGTTGCTGGGAGTTGCCCAGGTACAAGTGAGTCAGTGGCACAACACAAGCAGCATAATTCTGTACACACATTTTAATTCATACTGCTTAAGCACACTCAAGGGTGGGCTACATACATAAAGCTACAAATCTCTGATGCCCCAAAAGCTAGAGTCCTGCTCTGGGTTGGGTACCTGTGAAATACCCACAAAACACCAGGTTTCAGGTCCAGATTCCCTGATCATAACGGGTTACGTGCAAGCATCATGTCTGGGTAATTGGGTAAGATGTGGCCCTCTAATAATTAAACATTTTGTTTTTATACCAGCTTGATTTGATTCCTGGAGTGATATTACTTCTGGTTCATAGTGATGTAAATTTTGGGTAATGAGGCCCACGCTGGGTTGGCTTCCCTGAAAACCCCTGTAGGTCAGGTAGTGCTTCCACTACTTCATCAGGTTGGTGGGTTGGGGTTGGGTTGCAGTCACCTGACCAAAAAACCACTAGTCTCTGCCACAAGAAGCCACAGGGCGGTACAGCTCTGATCTGTGTAACAGTTACTAAAAACCATCAAAGGCATATTTCTATACAGGTATAGGATCCCTTATCCGGAAACCCGATATCCAGAAAGCTCTAAATTACAGAATGGCTGTCTCCCATAGACTCCATTTTATCCAAATAATCCAAATTTTTAAAAATGATTTCCTTTTTCTCTGTAATAATAAAACAGTAGCTTGTACTTGAGCGCAGCTAAGATATAATTAATCCTTATTGAAAGCAAACCAGCCTATTGGGTTTATTTGATGTTTAAATGAATTTCTAGTAGATTTAAGGCATGAAGACCCAAATTACAGAAAGATCCGTTATCCGGAAAACTCCAGGTCCCCAGCATTCTGGATAACAGGTCCCAAACCTGTATGAGGTTAGCTCCATCTGTACTTCACAAGTCATGTAATAAATCTCAATAAAGCCAGAGCCAAGGTGACTTCCAGGCACTCTCACTGCTTGGCAAGCTGTTCTTGGCACGTGTACCTCTGTATAATGAATGAGTATACACTTCCAAGCTGAGCCAAGAGGGAATATTAAGATATTTCTTTTCACGACAAAGTGGAACATTTCCCTTTATGTACTCTCTAACCCATTTGTACTACTCCCAGGAGGCGATGTCAGAGAACGCCAAGGCAATTTTGCAGCAGAAAAAGAAGATGTCATTAAGCGATATGACACGAGAAATGCAGGGCTTAATAGATAACATTCAATTTCTGGTGGATGAGGTAGGTTCCAATGGCACAATGGCTTTATTTCATCAAATATTTTATTATAGCAGGGGTGTAATGTCCAGACCTGAGGGACACAATTTGAACATCCCTTCCCCTGCATTTACATTTGTAATTACTGCTAATGGAATTGTGACTTTAGCCAACAAAATGAAATATTTTATATCAATAACTCATTTACATTTATTGAACTGCTGTCTGTAGCATTCTTGTACTCTGCTAGGGGAAGAGGTAATAATGCTTAGCTGTGGCACACTGAAAAATACACTTTTACAATTAAGAAAAAGGGTAATTCTCTGGCACAAGAAGTTTGTTCCATTTGTAAGTGTATATCCCTGCTACACAGTGAGAATGGACTGGTGTTTTAATGGTAGAAATTAAGTAGATAAAGCCGTATGGATACTGGAAACACAGCAAAGAGTTCCAGATGGATACCTCAAAGGAAATGGAGAGACAGATCAGTACTAGCAAAGAATTAGAGGTAATTGCATGAGTACCAGAAAGGAAGCAGAAACAGCTCCATAAGAACCAGAATGGAAGTAGAGATAGCCATATGGGTACCAGAAAGAAAGCAGAGACAGCTGCATAATTACCAAAATAGAATCAAGGTTACCAGAAAGGAAACAGCTACATGGGGGACAGATGTATCAGTACCAGAATGGAAATACAAGAGAGCCAGATAGACACCAGAAAGGAAGTAGGGAAAGCTCCATAAGTACCAGGACAGAAGAAGAGATAACTACATGGCTACCAGTAAGGAAGTAGACACAGCCACATGGGTACCAGACAGGAATCAGAGACAGATGAATGGGCACCAGAGAGGAAATAAAGAGCCAGATGGGAACCAGAAAGGACGTTAACAGCCAAATAGGTTCCAGAAAGGAAATAAACAGCTAGATGGGTTCCAGAAAGGAAGCAGAAACAGCCACATGGGAACCAGAATGGAAGTAGAGATACCCAAATGGGTACCAGACAGGAATCAGAGACACACGAATGGGCACTAGAGAGGTAATAAAAAGCCAGATGGGAACCAGAAAGGAAATAAAAAGCCAGATGGGTTCCAGAAAGGAAGTAGACACAGACACATGGGTACCAAACAGGAAGAAGAGACAGACATAAAGGTACCAAAGAGGAAATAAACAGCAGATGGGTACCAGAAAGGAAGCAGAAGCAGCCACGTTGGAACCAGAATGGAAGTAGAGATAACCATATGAGTACCACAAATAAAGCAGAGACAGCTGCATAATTACCAAAATAGAATCAAGAACAGCCACATGGTTACCAGAAAGGAAACAGAAACAACTACATGGGGACAGATGTAGCAGTACCAGAAAGGAAATACAAGAGAGCCCGATAAGCACCAGAAAGGAAGTAGGGAAAGCCCCATAAGTACCAGGACAGAAGAAGAGATAACTAAATGGCTGCCAGACACAGGCACATTGGTTCCAGACAGGAAGAAGAGACAGACACATGGGTACCAAAGAGAAAATAAACAGCCAGAAGGGTACCAGAAAGGAAGTAGACTCAGCCACATGGGTACCAAACAAGAATCAGAGACATACAAATTGGCACCAGAGAGGAAATAAAGAGCCAGATGGGTACCAGAAATGAAATAAACAGTCAGAAGGGTTCCAGAAAGGAAGTAGACTCAGCCACATGGGTACCAAACAGGAAGAGACAGACACATGGGTACCAAAGAGGAAATAAACAGCCAGATGGGTACCAGAAAGGAATTAAAGAGCCAGATGGGTAACAGGAAGGAAATAAAGAGCCAGGTGGGTTCCAGAAAGGAAGTAGATTCAGCCACATGGTTACCAAACAGGAAGCAGAGACAGATACGTGGGTACAAAAGAGGAAATAAAGAGCCAGATGGTACCAGAAAGGAAATAAAGAGCCAGATAGATAACAGAAAGGAAATAAAGAGCCAGATGGGTAACAAAAGGGAAATAAAGAACCAGACGGGTAACAGAATGGAAGCAGACACAACCACATGGATACCAAACAAGAAGCAGAGACAGATACATGGGTACCAAAGAGTAAATATACAGCCAGATGGGTACCAGAAAGGAAATAAAGAGTCAGTAGGGTACCAGAATGGTAGTAGGCAAAGCCACATGGGTACCATGAACACAGAGCACATAGGCAGTAGCACTAAAGAGAATCCTTAGACAAAACTTTGCCCATGTGCAACTATACATTTATGTTTGGCTTTTCGTTCCACATCCCGTCCAGACGCTAGTAGTGCAACTACAACATTCTTATGGAAGGATGAAGCCCAAGCAGCAATTTACTGCAAGGTGCTTTTATTCACACGACATGTTTCGGGCGTAGAACCCTTTTTCAAGTGAATAAAAGCACTTTGCAGTACATTGCTGCTTGGGCTTCATCCTTCCGTAAGAATGTTGTAGTTGCACTAAAGAGAATGTAACTTTACATACTTTCACACTTTGTTTTCCAGCCACAGCACACAGTCCCTGATGTATTTATCTGGCTGCTGAGTAATAACAAACGAGTTGCATATGCCCGAATCCCAGCACGAGACATTCTCTACTCCCCCGTGGCTGAAGAGAAAGGTCATCACTGTGGGAAGATTAAAACCCTTTTCTTCAAAGTGAGTACAACACACGGGGGGATCCTCCTGTCTCTGCTGGGCTCTCACAATGAGATGCTCTGATGCTTTGCTTTTAAACTCTACTGGCATCTAGAGACGTATTATCTATCCATTTCTTTGTTACACCTCATGCCAGGAAGAGTCTGAACCACAGATCTGGCCAACGGTAAATATAAATGGAGCCTTGTTTTCTAGGTTTAAATTGGGGTTAAACCAACCAAACTAGTAAAAAACAATACATATTTTACAGTATGATGGAGGGATATAATAAGTTTTAGGGGTATATTTTTCAAAGAGTGAAGTTAGAGATCACCACAGTTCTCTAGAGTGAAATTCTGCCACTCTCCATTCATTTCTATGGGATTTCAAAAGGCGTATTTATCAAAGGATGAACTTTCACTTTCACCCATTGATAAATACCATAGAAATTAACCGAGAATGGTGAAATTTCACTCTAGAGGACTGTGGTGACTATTTGATAAATATACCCCTTAGTCTTTGAAAATCAAGTACCTGCAGGTACTATGGCATGAAGACCCTAAACTGTCCTCTCTGCAGCCTTCAAAGACTCTTTTTCTCAAAAAATGGTTTTAAAAAATCATGTTAATTGCAAAAGTGCAGGAGGTAAAGGTATAACTTTTTTGCATACTCTATTACAAAGGGGAAAACGGCTGCACCAGCTAATAAAGCCTTTAGTTATTTCATTATACAAAAAATTCCCCAGTTTTTGGGTTGGACTCCCCTTACAATACCCAAAGGTTACACTGTGATTATTGCAGCTTCCGGGAAAGCGCCCCCCTGGCTGGAACGTACAAGCCAAAGTAGATGTGTACTTGTGGCTGGGCTCCAGCAAATATTCCCATTCCATCTTTGAGAACTTACCCAGTGGCTATGAAGTGGAAACACACTCGGCTTCTTCAGGGCATCATGGCTCTCCTCCACCGGGGAACCTGGTCTACAAAAGTAAGTGCATTGTCATTCCATCGATAATAATTGTAAGCTTTCCAAGGAGCCATCTCCTTAGCCTTCATGGGTTTATAACAGTCAGGGCCATGAAATGGGCAAGGCTTGAGGACCTGCCATCTGGAAACCACCAAATGAACAGTACAAATGTCTATAGGCAATTATCATTATGCTTTATTTATTAGACAGCAAACAGCACTCCGAGAAGGTCTCATAATTAGGGAAGCCTTAAGAACCAGAGTTTAGTCTCAGTCCTTGGCTGATTTCACAAGGGCAAAAGCAAAGAGCACAGATTCTAATATACTGTCTCCCAGAAGAAGTCATGTTCTGCAATAAGGTCAAATGGAAATGATCACATAAAGAGCTGGAAGGTGAGATAACTTCAGTATGAAGAGGTTTCCCAAGGCAGAGCCTTAATTATGGGGCCTTCTGCTCCACAATTACTAAAAAGTTCACGCTGTCTAAAGGGACTAATTGCCATGGCATGAAATGCAGGTTACAGAAGGTTACTCTAAATAATGGAATGGAGAAAACTGCCGCAAGATTCTGCTGAACACAATCATTTAGGTAAAGATTAATACTGAGATAATATCTAACAGGTATAAGCCACTTTCCTTTCATTGTGAAGACTTACGGTTTCTCAGCCAGGTCTTTCCATTATTTGGATCTCCAATGCCTTAAAAAAAAAAACATTTAAACATGTATGAGGCTATTTATTAAACCTCAATTTTTTCTGGTCAAGTAAAGGGGAATCTCAGATTTTTAGAGATTTATTATACCCCAAAGCTGCTAAAAATCTGAATCCAAAAACACTCCAGCTAAAACCTGTCAAGGTCATGTAGAAGTCAATGGCAGATGTCCCTTTTACAATTTGAAAATGTCGTGATCTGCTCTGGTTTTGTTCTATAATCCGAAAAGTCAGGGTTTTTGGGCAACAACTGAAAAAATATGATTCGCATGTCAAATTCGAAAAAATTGTATGCTTCGGACATCAAATTCTAAAAAGTTGTACGATTTTGTAGAGACTTTTCCTGCACAGACTTTTTTGAGCTGATTTTTTGATGAGTTAAATTTGTGGATGGGAGTTGGGTCAACTTTGTTTCAATAAAAAAAAAAATAGATAAATGTGAGTTTTAGTAAATACTTCCCTAAATAAACCCAATAGGTTGGCGTTGCCTCCAATAAGATTAATTATATCTTAGTTGGGATCAAGTACAAGGTACTATTTTATTATTACAGAGAAAAATGAATCATTTTTAAATATTTTAATTATTTGATTAAAATGGAGTCTATGGGAGATGGCCTTCCTGTAATTTGGAGCTTCCTGGATAATGGGGTTTCCAGATAACAGATCTCGTACCTGTATTGTACAAGGCTTCAGCTGGTAGGTTTTCTCATGGAATTGCCTTTATGTATGCTAAAGTAAATATTAGATCTTTATATGTACTATACTGCTGATTATGGTTTCCTACTGAGTCCTCCTTTAACAGGGGTTCCGCGGCAAGCTATACTGTTTTATAGAGAAAAGGATGGTCTCAGTTTCATATTTATAAAATGCCTGCTTGAGGTTAGAGATGTCGCGAACTGTTCGCCGGCGAACTTGTTCGCGCGAACATCGGGTGTTCGCGCTCGCCGGAAGTTCGCGAACGTCGCGCGACGTTCGCCATTTTGGGTTCGCCATTGTTGGCGCTTTTTTTTGCCCTCTCACCCCAGACCAGCAGGTACATGGCAGCCAATCAGGAAGCTCTCCCCTGGACCACTCCCCTTCCCTATAAAAACCGAAGCCCTGCAGCGTTTTTTCACTCTGCCTGTGTGTGCTGAAGAGATAGTGTAGGGAGAGAGCTGCTGCCTGTTAGTGATTTCAGGGACAGTTGAAAGTTTGCTGGCTAGTAATCGTTTTGATACTGCTCTGTTATTGGAGGGACAGAAGTCTGCAGGGGTTTGAGGGACATTTTAGCTTAGGTAGCTTTGCTGGCTAGTAATCTACCTTCTACTGCAGTGCTCTGTATGTAGCTGCAGTGGGCAGCTGTCCTGCTTCTGATCTCATCTGCTGACTGCTGCAATAACAGTAGTCCTTGTAAGGACTGCTTTTATTTATTTTTTTGTTGTTTTACTACTACTACTACTACTACTATAAGAGCCCAGTGCTATTAGTCTAGCAGTGTTGGGGAGTGGGACTGGTGTGCTAATCTGCTGCTCCTAGTAGTTCAGCAGCACCAACTTTAATTTTTTTTTTTTAATATTCATTTTTTTTTTATTTTACTTTTTTTTATTTTACTACCGCTGTAGTAGTGTATAAGTTGACCTTTTAGGCATTATTTGCCCTGTAGGCATTATTTGCACACTGTTTTCTTCAACCCGCCATCGAGCTGTGTGACCTTGTTCCCATTCTGTCTAAATATCCATAATATTACCGTCTCCAGAAAAAACACCGGAGTCACTTTTTTCAAGCAGCATTCATATATTTTACGTAATCCGTATCCACCGCTGTAGTAGTGTATACGTTGGCCTTGTAGGCATTATTTGCACACTGTTTTCTTCAACCCGCCATCGAGCTGTGTGACCTTGTTCCCATTCTGTCTAAATATCCATAATATTACCGTCTCCAGAAAAAACACCGGAGTCACTTTTTTCAAGCAGCATTCACATATTTTACGTAATCTGTATCCACCGCTGTAGTAGTGTATACGTTGGCCTTGTAGGCATTATTTGCACACTGTTTTCTTCAACCCGCCATCGAGCTGTGTGACCTTGTTCCCATTCTGTCTAAATATCCATAATATTACCGTCTCCAGAAAAAACACCGGAGTCACTTTTTTCAAGCAGCATTCATATATTTTACGTAATCCGTATCCACCGCTGTAGTAGTGTATACGTTGGCCTTGTAGGCATTATTTGCACACTGTTTTCTTCAACCCGCCATCGAGCTGTGTGACCTTGTTCCCATTCTGTCTAAATATCCATAATATTACCGTCTCCAGAAAAAACACCGGAGTCACTTTTTTCAAGCAGCATTCATATATTTTACGTAATCCGTATCCACCGCTGTAGTAGTGTATACGTTGGCCTTGTAGGCATTATTTGCACACTGTTTTCTTCAACCCGCCATCGAGCTGTGTGAGCTTGTTCACATTTTGTCTAAATATTGATAATATTATCGTCTCTAGAAAAACCACTTGAGTTACTTTTTTTCAAGCAGCATTCATATATTTTACGTAATCCGTATCCACCGCTGTAGTAGTGTATACGTTGGCCTTGTAGGCATTATTTGCACACTGTTTTCTTCAACCCGCCATCGAGCTGTGTGACCTTGTTCCCATTCTGTCTAAATATCCATAATATTACCGTCTCCAGAAAAAACACCGGAGTCACTTTTTTCAAGCAGCATTCACATATTTTACGTAATCCGTATCCACCGCTGTAGTAGTGTATACGTTGGCCTTGTAGGCATTATTTGCACACTGTTTTCTTCAACCCGCCATCGAGCTGTGTGACCTTGTTCCCATTCTGTCTAAATATCCATAATATTACCGTCTCCAGAAAAAACACCGGAGTCACTTTTTTCAAGCAGCATTCATATATTTTACGTAATCCGTATCCACCGCTGTAGTAGTGTATACGTTGGCCTTGTAGGCATTATTTGCACACTGTTTTCTTCAACCCGCCATCGAGCTGTGTGACCTTGTTCCCATTCTGTCTAAATATCCATAATATTACCGTCTCCAGAAAAAACACCGGAGTCACTTTTTTCAAGCAGCATTCATATATTTTACGTAATCCGTATCCACCGCTGTAGTAGTGTATACGTTGGCCTTGTAGGCATTATTTGCACACTGTTTTCTTCAACCCGCCATCGAGCTGTGTGAGCTTGTTCACATTTTGTCTAAATATTGATAATATTATCGTCTCTAGAAAAACCACTTGAGTTACTTTTTTTCAAGCAGCATTCATATATTTTACGTAATCCGTATCCACCGCTGTAGTAGTGTATACGTTGGCCTTGTAGGCATTATTTGCACACTGTTTTCTTCAACCCGCCATCGAGCTGTGTGACCTTGTTCCCATTCTGTCTAAATATCCATAATATTACCGTCTCCAGAAAAAACACCGGAGTCACTTTTTTCAAGCAGCATTCACATATTTTACGTAATCCGTATCCACCGCTGTAGTAGTGTATACGTTGGCCTTGTAGGCATTATTTGCACACTGTTTTCTTCAACCCGCCATCGAGCTGTGTGACCTTGTTCCCATTCTGTCTAAATATCCATAATATTACCGTCTCCAGAAAAAACACCGGAGTCACTTTTTTCAAGCAGCATTCATATATTTTACGTAATCCGTATCCACCGCTGTAGTAGTGTATACGTTGGCCTTGTAGGCATTATTTGCACACTGTTTTCTTCAACCCGCCATCGAGCTGTGTGAGCTTGTTCACATTTTGTCTAAATATTGATAATATTATCGTCTCTAGAAAAACCACTTGAGTTACTTTTTTTCAAGCAGCATTCATATATTTTACGTAATCCGTATCCACCGCTGTAGTAGTGTATACGTTGACCTTGTAGGCATTATTTGCACACTGTTTTCTTCAACCCGCCATCGAGCTGTGTGACCTTGTTCACATTTTGTCTAAATATTGATAATATTATCGTCTCTAGAAAAACCACTTGAGTTACTTTTTTTCAAGCAGCATTCATATATTTTACGTAATCCGTATCCACCGCTGTAGTAGTGTATACGTTGACTTTGTAGGCATTATTTGCACAGTGTTTTCTTCAACCCGCCATCTAGCTGTGTGTATTATCGTTTCCAGAAAAACCAACTGAGTTTTTGTTGTTGTTGTTGTTTTTTTAAAAATAATGCCAGGCAAAGGCAGGCCGCCACGCAGAGGCCGTGCTAGGGGCCGTGCTGCTATGCAATCCTGTGGCCCTAGCAAATTGCCCAGTTTTAAAAAGCCAATGACCCTGAACTCCCAAAATGCTGAAGAGGTAGTTGACTGGCTTACACAGCACACCCCATCCTCTACCGTTTCTAACTTTACCACAACATCCTCCTCATCCTCCACTGCTATGGCCACCCCACGTAACACTTCCTCCACCACCGGTGCCCCTTCTTCACTGGGGTCAGAGGAGTTATTTTCCAATGAGTTTCTTGAACTGAGTAATGCGCAACCATTATTGCCAGAAGAAGATGAAGGAGATGAGGACCTTACACCAGATTTAATTCTGGCAGAGAACACGATAGAGATGGACATAATGAGTGATGAGGAGGAGGTCCCCGCTGCTGCTTCCTTCTGTGATGTGTCAGAAGAAATTGATGCATCTGAGGAGAATGATGATGAGGAGATTGATGTTTTGTGGGTGCCTAGTAGAAGAGAGCAAGAGGAGGGTAGTTCAGATGGAGAGACGGAGAGTCAGAGAGGCAGTAGGAGAATAAGACTTAGAAGAAGCAGGGAGGACAGCCCGCAGGGATCAGTAGGGCAACAGCATGTATCGGCACCTGTGTTCAGCCGGCCAACGCACCCGCCATTGCCGCCAATACCGCAAACTCCGCCAACTTCTACTGTTACCGCCAGATCGCACACTTCCAAAAAGTCAGCAGTGTGGGATTTTTTTAATGTGTGTGCCTCTGACAAAAGCATTGTAATTTGCAATGAGTGCAGTCAGAAACTGAGCCTTGGTAAGCCCAACAGCCACATAGGTACAACTTCTATGCGAAGGCACATGAGCGGCAAGCACAAAGCACTTTGGGAGCAACACCTCAAAGGCAACAGGCAAACTAAAAGCCACACTCCTTCTGGTCCAGCATCTTACTGCTCTACCTCTGCTCTCCTTGACCCGTCTGAACCACCCTCCACTCCGCCTTCCACCTTGACCACCTGTTCCCATTCCCAGTCATCTGCCACCAGCCAAGTTTCTGTGAAGGCCATGTTTGAGCGTAAGAAGCCAATGTCTGACTGTCACCCCCTTGCCCGGCGTCTGACAGCTGGCTTGTCTGCACTCTTAGCCCGCCAGCTTTTACCATACCAGCTGGTGGACTCTGAGGCCTTCCGCAAATTTGTAGCAATTGGGACACCGCAGTGGAAGGTACCCAGCCGCAATTTTTTTTCTAAAAAGGGAATACCACACCTGTACCAACATGTGCAGAGCCAAGTTACCGCATCTCTGTCACTTAGTGTTGGGCCAAAGGTCCATATGACTACTGACGCATGGTCCTCCAAGCATGGTCAGGGCAGGTATGTCACCTACACTGCCCACTGGGTGAACTTGGTAATGGCTGGGAAGCAGGGAATGGGTAGCTCAACAACAACAGTGGAGTTGGTGTCACCGCCACGGATTGCACGCGGTTCTGCCACCACCTCTACTCCTCCATCGCTCTCTACCTCGTCTTCTTCTTCTTCTTACTCTGCTGCTGGGTCCTCCTTCTCCTCCTCCACACCTGTGCACCCCCAGCTCCCCCTAGGCTATTCGACGTGCCAGGTACGCCGTTGTCACGCTGTCTTGGGGATGACGTGCCTGGAAAGCAAAAACCATACCGGATCTGTACTCCTGTCATCTCTGCAGTCACAGGCCGATCGGTGGCTGACCCCACACCAACTGCAGATCGGAAAAGTGGTGTGTGACAATGGAAGCAATCTGTTGGCAGCGTTGAGACTAGGCAATTTAACACATGTGCCCTGCATGGCACATGTGTTAAATTTAATAGTCCAACGTTTTGTCTCCAAGTACCCAGGATTCCAGGACGTTCTCACCCAGTCCAGAAAGGTGTCGGCCCATTTCAGACGTTCCTACACAGCCATGGCACGCCTTGCTGACATTCAGCAGCGCTACAACATGCCAGTCAGGCGTTTGATTTCTGACAGCCAGACTCGCTGGAATTCAACGCTCCTTATGTTGGAACGTCTGCTGCAACAACAAAGGGCCGTCAACGAGTACCTTTTTGAACTGGGTGGTAGGACTGGATCTGCACAGCTGGGGATTTTTTTCCCCCGTTACTGGGTGCTTATGCGCGATGCCTGCAGGCTCATGCGACCTTTTGAAGAGGTGACAAATATGGTCAGTCGCACCGAAGGCACCATCAGCGACCTAATACCCTTCGCTTTCTTCCTGGAGCGTGCCGTGCGACGAGTGACAGATGAGGCTGTAGACCAGCGTGACGAGGAGCTGGAAGCGCACGATTTCTGGTCGGAATCACCAGAACGAACCCAGGCACCTGCTGCAACGCAGGGAGAGGTGCCAGAAGTGGAGTCAGAGGAGGAAGGTGGCTTTGTGGAGGAGGAGGAGGAGGACCAACAGGAGCAGGCTTCCCAGGGGGCTAGTGGTGACCTTTTGGGGACCCCTGGTCTTGTACGTGGCTGGGGGGAGGAGACCGTGGATGATGCAGTCCTTGATAATGAGGAAGCGGAGATGGATAGCTCTGCATCCAACCTTGTGAGAATGGGGTCTTTCATGCTGTCATGCCTGTTGAAGGACCCCGTATCAAGAGGCTTAAGGAGAAGGACCTGTACTGGGTCGCAACGCTACTAGACCCTCGGTACAAGCATAAAGTGTCAGAAATGTTACCAACATACCACAAGTCCGAAAAGATGCGGCATTTACAAACCAGCCTGCAAAACATGTTGTACAATGCTTTTAAGGGTGATGTCACTTCAGGAACTCATCAACATTCCAGGGGCAGAGGTGCCAGTAATCCTGCCACGAGCACACCTGCAAGGACAAAGCCCTTTGGCCAGTCTGTAACGTCAGACATGCAAATGTTTTTCTGTCCAAGGCAGCGCCACAACCCTTCTGGATCCACCCTCAAAGAACGCCTCGACCGGCAGGTAGCGGACTACCTGGCATTAACTGCAGATATCGACACTCTGAGGAGCGATGAACCCCTGGACTACTGGGTGCGCAGGCTTGATCTGTGGCCAGAGCTGTCACAATTTGCCATGAACCTCTTGTCTTGCCCAGCCTCAAGTGTGCTCTCAGAAAGGACCTTCAGTGCAGCAGGAGGGATTGTAACTGAGAAGAGAACTCGCCTAGGTCACAAAAGTGTCGATTACCTGACCTTTATTAAAATGAATGAGGGGTGGATCTCGGAGGGTTACTGCACGCCGGAAGACTTGTTCTGACTTCTATGCAGCTGTCCTTCTCTTCAAGCCTCATGACTCCACACACAGCTGTCCTTTAGCGTCCTCCTCCTCCCTCCGCCACCGTTACAAACTAGGGTGCAAACCCTACTGGTTTAATTTTTTCTGGCCTCTGTGCTTCAGTGGCTGCAACCAAAAAAATGCATATTTTCTGCATTTATATGGCATAATTTTTCTGGCCTCTGTGCTTCAGTGGCTGCAACCAAAAAAATTTATATTTTCAGCATTTATATGGCATAATTTTTCTGTCAACTGTGCTTCAGTGGCTGCGACCAAAAAAATGCATATTTTCTGCATTTATATGGCATAATTTTTCTGGCCTCTGTGCTTCAGTGGCTGCAACCAAAAAAATTTATATTTTCAGCATTTATATGGCATAATTTTTCTGGCAACTGTGCTTCAGTGGCTGCGACCAAAAAAATGACTATTTTCAGCATTTATATGGCATATTTTTTCTGGCCTCTGTGCTTCAGTGGCTGTGGCCAAAAAAACTGGGCAAACAATGCCTACAAGCTCAACGACGTTGACCTTGTAGGCATTGTTTGCCCAGTTTTTTTTGGCCACAGCCACTGAAGCACAGAGGCCAGAAAAAATATGCCATATAAATGCTGAAAATAGTCATTTTTTGCCATACGTTGACTCAACGTATATGGCAAAAAATGACTATTTTCAGCATTTACGTGACATATTTTTTCTGGCAACTGTGCTTCAGTGGCTGCGTCCAAAAAAACTGGGCAAACAATGTCTACAAGGTCAACGTATGGCGAAAAATGACTATTTTCAGCATTTATATGGCATATTTTTTCTGGCAACTGTGCTTCAGTGGCTGCGTCCAAAAAAACTGGGCAAACAATGCCTACAAGGTCAACGTATGGCAGTTGTTTAAAGAGAACAGTAGATTACTAGCCAGCAAAGCTACCTAAGCTAAAATGTCCCTCAAATCCCTGCAGACTTCTGTCCCTCCAATACAGAGCAGTATCAAGCAGATTACTAGCCAGCAAACTTACTATCATCTGTCCCTGAAATCACTAACAGCTCTCCCCTACACTATCTCTTCCAAGCACACACAGGCAGATTTTTCAGATACATTTTTGCCCTTGATCCCCCTCTGGCATGCCACTGTCCAGGTCGTTGCACCCTTTAAACAACTTTAAAATCATTTTTCTGGCCAGAAATGTCTTTTCTAGATGTTAAAGTTCGCCTTCCCATTGAAGTCTATGGGGTTCGCGAACCGTTCGCGAACCGCTCGCATTTTTGCGCAAGTTCGCGAATATGTTCGCGAACTTTTTTTCCGACGTTCGCTACATCCCTACTTGAGGTATGGATCCAAATCAAGGTACCAGAGTACAGCTAAGAATTCAATATCATAGGCTCAAAAATGTGTTTATTGTTACGTTTGGACTTCTCTTACCATCCAATAAGTATAGACTCTACTATGTCCTTACAGCACAACACATGTTCCAGCTACGGGCCCACATGTACCAGGCGAGAGGACTTATTGCTGCTGACACTTCTGGGCTTTCAGATCCATTTGCCAAGGTGACATTTGTCTCCCACTGCCAAACAACAAAGGTAAACACAAATACAAAGTATCCATTTAATCAGAAGAGCTTATAAACACAACTATGGTGGGTACTACTACTACTAGTGAGTTGCCATAGTTACATAGTTACATAGTTAAATTGGGTTGAAAAAAGACAAAGTCCATCAAGTTCAACCCCTCCAAATGAAAACCCAGCATCCATACACACACCCCTCCCTACTTTTAATTAAATTCTATATACCCATATCTATTCTAACTATAGAGCTTAGTATCACAATAGCCTTTGATATTATGTCTGTCCAAAAAATCATCCAAGCCATTCTTATAGTCATTAACTGAATCAGTATCACAACATCACCTGGCAGTGCATTCCACAACCTCACTGTCCTGACTGTGAAGAACCCCCTACGTTGCTTCAAATGAAAGTTCTTTTCTTCTAGTCTAAAGGGGAGGCCTCTGGTACGGTGATCCACTATATGGGTAAAAAGGTCCCCTGCTATTTGCCATAATCCTCTAAAACATATTTGCTATTTATAGACACCACCTGAATGTGCTGAGCAGCCCTTATGACCAAGACCAAAGGTTCTCATTAAATTTCATCTGACCTGCTCACTGCTCTTCACACTCTGGGGCAGTTGGTGGCCTCCAAAGGGATCTTCAGAGTGTTCTTCTGCAGGTCTCAGGCTTGGAAAACCAATCCCATATCGCTGTAGAAATGAAGCTCTGTGCAACCTGAGCAAAGTTGGGTTGGAATGGGAAATATACTTACTGAATTGTAAATATCTGGACTAATTTCTTGCAATTCTTCTGCAGATTATTTCACAGACACTTTCTCCAACTTGGAACCAGATGCTGCTGTTTAACAACCTTGTCGTCCATGGAGAACTTAAAGACATTGCTGACGACCCACCAAATATTGTCATAGAGGTTTATGATGATGATGCACTGGTAAGAGGAGACGTGGTGCTTTTATGTCTGAAGGATCTGAATTCATGTTTTTGGTGATCTTACAACTTGGTGGTCCCCATTATTCAAGAATCCCTTGTCTGGAAAACGTGGTGTCACAAGCATTGCCCATGATTCCTGTATCTCAAAATAAGTTCTGATATGTATATTTCTCCTTTCCTGCAGAGTAAATCAGAGTACATTGGTTCTACTGTGGCCTCCCCAACAGTGATCTTGGCAAACCAAACCTACTCACCAGCCAAACTGGCTTATCATCCTTTGTTTTGTGGAAATCTCTCAGGAGGGGAACTTCTGGCTGCCTTTGAGTTGCTACAGGTAAGTGCTATGCCCCTTTTAAAAATGTATGTACAATCTGTCAACCATCACATCGTTTTTGGGAATTGCCAATCTTTATAGATATTTTATGGTTCCATAGAACTCCAAGACCAGTATTTTCTGCCAAATTATAATCTGAATAGCCTTTAGGAAGGAATCTAACTTTCACAGAATTGGGACACCCTGGGAGCAGCCCAACTTTTTCTGGGCTATTACAGCCATAAAAACAGGTCTAACATGATGTACAAAACTTGATAGCTGGTGGTAGTTGTCTTCAGCCACTCTTTACTGTTGCAAAAGGATTAATTTGAATTGCTAAAGGTGCTCCCTGCTTTTTCCTGCTTGGTGCTATTCTCCTGTCTACTACTAGGTTAGGCTAGGGAGAACAACTTGGGTCGTATTGAAGTACAATGAGAAGAGGAGAAACAATAACTGTCTCGGCGCAGTTCCATCCTATAGTGCTGGCTCCTTCTCAAAGATCAGGCAAAATATCCTGAGCTGGCTGCCTTCCAGTTATACTGGACAACCAAAAGGGTGGACTATAAAGTATAACCACTAATGTATTTCTCCCTTAAGGTCCCTGAGTCAGGGGTGCAGAGCCTTCCACAAATCGAAACTCCTGATGTTGCTCAGATTTATCCAGTCCCAGCAAATATCCGCCCGGTGCTGAGTAAATACAGAGTAGAGGTACGTTATACAGCAAATTATATTTTCATTTGCATACTAGGTTCTTTTAGATTATGTTAAAGTGCTATTTTACAATAACATTATTGTGCGCTCAGTAGAAGGGGACACATGCTGCTGACATCATTTTATGGTATCTCTCTCTACAGAGTAGGGAAAAACATAGGGGCTGTTTCTGCTGAATTGTGCTCAGTACAGGGCAATGCTAAGATAAAATACTTTTGTTTTATCTCTCTGTACAGCCAATGGGCAACCCTGCTGTTATGAATAATATTAAGGAGTTTATTGTAGACCATCATATGGTATTGTCCTACTGGCTTTATTGAAAAAAAGAACCCATTTAATTATTAAGTGCATTATGTCTGGCCTATAACAAGCCTAACATATATCTGTACTGGAATGCACCTCACTGGAAGAAGGTTCTTTATCATTTATATAATTATATAAGTGCTACGTATCCAGTTTTTATGACGTTTCGCTTTCCCTCAGGTTCTCTTCTGGGGCGTGCGGGAGATGAAGAAGGTCCAGCTTCTCTCGGTGGATCGGCCTCAGGTGCTGATAGAATGTGCTGGGAAGGGCGTGAAGTCCTGCGTTATACAGAGCTACAAAAGCAACCCCAACTTTAATGTGATTGGAGATTGGTTCGAAGTGGTGAGTGTTTTATTATAGAATATTTAGGGGGTTATTTTTTATCTGTTTGGGTTTTTTGGGGCAAAATTTTAATTTTTCTTAAAAAAAACCTTGAAATTTGAAGATTTATGCAAAAAGCCAGGATCCGAAAATCTGCCATCTCAGACCTGTCAAGGTCATGTATAAGTCAATGGGAGAGGCACCAATCTCAATTTGAAGTTATAATAGTCTGCGTTGCGCAGGGTTTTCAGGCATAAAGTTTTGTGATTTTGGGAAAAACTCCTGGAAAATTCGAACGATTACCACTTTTCGCTCAATCGACTTTTTCCATGAGCTGATTAAATCAAGTGTTTTTATTAATAACTAAGTTCAATCAGGCATGGGAATTTTTGTTGAGCTACTTTTTTTTAATATTAACCCGTTATCCAGGGAGCTCTGAATTACAAGAAGACTATCTGCCATGGACTCCATTTTAATCAGATAATTACGAGTTTTCAAAAATTTTCTCTGTAATAATAAAACAGCACCTTGTATTGATCCAATCTAAGGAAAAATAATCCTTATTGGAGGCAAAACAATCCTAGAGGATTTAATTAATGTTTAAATGATTTTTTTGTAGATTTAAGGTGTGAACATCCAAATTATGGAAAAATCCCTTATCCAGAAAACTCCTTGTCCCGAGCATTTTGGATAACAGGTCCCATGCCTCTTACTCCTCCAGAAACAAATCTCTTGGCTACTTGTATGATGAGATGTATTCATTTGAATGTGTGTATTTTTGCCAGGAACTGCCTGAAAATGAAGTGTTGCATCCTCCGCTGAGTATTTGCGTAGTTGACTGGCGAGCATTCGGACGCAGCACTCTTGTCGGGACGCACATGATCAATTGCCTGAAACAGTTTTTGTACAAAGCCGGACCGGTAGTCCAGAACCTGTCTGCTGAAAGTGGTTAGTAATATTGTCACCACTTGGTATTTTTCAGCCTGGTTTGAAATAATGATGCTTAGTACCAATGTTATTATAACAGGAATGTCCCCTGGTATGTTACTCACTTGCAATAACTTTTCCAGTTAATAAATGTCCTACAATGTGAAAAGCATTTTTTTGAAAAGCATGGAACACTATTTCACCTTTAGCAAAACCCTGCCCTTTTGGGAAAGACCTGCAACTTAGTAAAATGTTTTCACATCTTTTTTCACACAGGATAACAAAGTAGGATTGATTAATAAATACAGGTACAGGACGTGGTATCCAGAATGCTCGGGAATTGGGGTTTTCCGGATAATGGATCTTTTTGTAATTTGGATCTTCATACCTTAAGGCTACTAGAAAATCATGTAAACATTAAATAAACCCAATAGGCTGGTTTTGCTTCCAATAAGGATTAATTATATCTTAGTTGGGATCAAGTACAAGCTACTGTTTTATTATTACACAGAAAAAGGAAATCATTTTTAAAAATTTGGATTATTTGATTACAACGGAGTCTATGGGAGATGGCTTTCTGGATAATGGGTTTAAGGATAATGCAGCCTACACTTGTATTATATTTAACCAAAACACATGAAGGGACAAGTCTGGAGACATAGCGATTAACTCCTACCTTGTCCAGGGTCCAACTGGCCTGACAATGAGCCGTAGCCAAGGACATTTCCAATTAGCCCATTCTTATTTCCACCATAGGTCTATGTGAGACCTGTAACATTTAACAGTCATCTACATCTATTTGTTATGAGAGTGGTCCTGTTGTCAGGTTCTCTGGTGGGTGCTTGGAGGCCCAACCAGACACTGCTTGTAACTGGAAGATAAAGTTTCCGTAGTCTAGACTGGGAATGTCAGACTCATTGGTGACACTTATTGCAAATGATAAACCTTGAGTGTTGCTCTAGATCAGTGGTCCACAACATTTCTTTACTAATGAGCCACATTCAATTGTAAAAAAGAGTTGGGGAGCAACACAAGCCTGTAAAAAGTTCTTGGGGTCACAAATAAGGGCTGTGGGTGTGGCTATTTGGTAGCCTCTATATGGACTGGCAGCCTACAGGAGACTCTGTTTGGCAGTACATCTGGTTTTTATATAACCAAAACTTGCCTCCAAGCCTGGAATTCAAAAATAAGCTCCTGCTTTGAGGCCACTGGGAGCAACATCCAAGGAGTTGGTGAGTAACTCATTGCTCTAGAGCCACTAGTTGGGGATCACGTTCTAGAGTGTCCACTCTGGATAACTAACTGGCCTCTAGAGACAGGTGCAATTCAGGTTAAAAAACAATAAGTAGAACATCATTTTGCAGCCATGTTATTGATTCCAGGTTTTTCCACATTACTAATATAAAATAGACTCAAAAGTTCACCGGTGACAAGAACTCACACAGAGTAAAGGAAAAGGAGTATCATTCTAGGATAATTGAAGCTGCAACAGCAGTGTAATTGAATCTTAACTGAGCCAAACATACCACTACATTCACCTTCTTTATTAAATTAGAAATATGTAATCAGCTTTATGTCTGACGGGTCTTAAATTATCTTAGCATAATACAATTGCCTTGTGCACCACTATCACTGAAACAAAAACAATATTCTAGCTTAAATGGAGACCCATTTGTTTCTAGCTTTTGTGTGATACCTGCTCAAACCAATGCTTAATTCAACTTCCCACTTTATAATAAGTTTGTCATTGCTTTATAATGGCGTCTGTCTTTCCTTATCATTTCAGCTGGAGCCCAGTATGATACTCCTGATCCAGGGGAACAAGATCATATCTATGTTGACATCGATCCTTCTCTAAGGAAGGATGTTCCACAAAGCCGCCCTCATTCTACTGCTCCATCGCCTACTGCAACTTTAGCTCCATCTACCAGCACTGCTCCTGATTCCACTGTGTCTAAAGACAGAACCACAGCAGAGAAGTCCCCTCTACAGAAAGATACCACCCAGCAGGTGAGGTTTGTTAATTATTAGCTTTGCTGCTGGACACTTTCCAGTACATTGGGGGGCAGATTCACTAAGGGTCGAATTTCGAAGTTAAAAATACTTCGAAATTCGACCCTCGAATTGAAATCCTTCGACTTTGAATATCGAAGTCGAAGGATTTAGCGCTAAACGTTCGATCGAACGATCGAAGGATTTTTCGTTCGATCGAACGATTAAATCCTTCGAGTCGAACGATTCGAAGGATTTTAATCAAACGATCGAATGAATATCCTTCGATCAAAAAAAGTTGAGCAAGCCTATGGGGACCTTCCCCATAGGCTAACATTGACTTCGGTAGGTTTTATCTGCCGAAGTAGGGGGTCGAAGTTTTTTTTAAAGGGAAAGTACTTCGACTATCGAATGGTCGAATAGTCGAACGATTTTTAGTTCGAATCCTTCGATTCGAAGTCGTAGTCGAAAGGTCGAAGTAGCCCATTCGATGGTTGAAGTAGCCCAAAAAATACTTCGAAATTCGAATTTTTTTTCATTCGAATCCTTCACTCGAAGTTAGTGAATCTGCCCCTGGGTGTCTATGAATATGCACCTTTGGATGCTGACATAAATGCAACTCAATGCCTATACAAAAACATAATAGCACAGGGATATTGGAACTACTGCCATTCTCCTTCCTACAGGTGACCAATTTATTTTCTAGTGGTACAGTTATGGGACCTATTATCCAGAATGCCTAGGACCTGAAGTCTTCCTGATATAGGATCTTTCAGTAATTTAGATTTTCATACCTTAAGTCTACTAGAAAATCATGTAAACATTAAATAAACCCAATAGGCTGAGTTTGCCTCTAATAAGGATTAATTATATCTTAGTTGGGATCAAGTACAAGCTACTGTTTTATTATTACAGAGAAAAAGGAAACCATTTTTGAAAATCTGAATTATTTGATTAAAATGTAGCCTATGGGAGATGGCCTTCCCATTACAATCACTGGCGGGATGGCACTCGGGGCGCTTGATTTTCCGAAGTTTCCTCATGAGGCAACTTCCGGCGACCTCGGAAAATGAAGCTCTCCAAGTGCCATCCAGCCACAGAATTTACATTCTAGTGGGTGGGAAGGTAGAGGAAAGCAGTTCGGGAGATGTCGCCCCGAAGAAGAGGAGATTTGTCATGGGGCGACTAATCTCCCCAAATCTGACTATGTGCCTCTGCCCTTAAGAAAAACTTGAGTGTAGTCGAGGTTTTTAGTAAATCCCCCAGAAAAAAACATGAACATCAAGCAGGCTATTAACACCTTGAAATGGTTCAAGGGACCTCTGCCATTGTTCTACATGACCTCCTTCAGATTTGAGCTATTTCCAGGGTCGCAGTATAATAAATCTCGAGGATGTGTCTTTTTAAAACTCAAAAAATATGAGTTTTCTTTAACCCGAAAAATAATATATTCACTAAAAATTACCCTCAAAAACTTGAACTTTTCATGGAAAAAATAACTCAACCTAGTGTATAACTTGCATTTATATTATTTATATTATTTCTGTCAAAGTGTTTAACTTGCATTTATCAACATTGCACCTTGAATTCAGAGCTTTCTAGATTAAAGGTTTCCAGATAACGGATCCCATACCAGTATGGGATATATGTTTTTCCTAGGTATCATATACTAACATGACAGGCTGGCAGGGACAGAATTAGGGGAATGTAGAAGAGTCACTTACCTAGAGTGCAACTGTGGGGGTGCTGGGCACATACCTCTTCTCTCTGCGTATCCATAGATCAGACCTTGGCTGAGGGAAATGGTACAACAACCTGGAGTAGCTGCTAAACACCAAAATTTTTCTTAATGAGTGAACTAGTTCTGCAATCACTTGCCCTGGGTTCTCTCCAAACGTCAACCAGCACTGTTGTTTGGCATATAAAATCAAACATTGAACAGCTTAGGATACAACTAAAGTCAACATATGGGGGCAGTTTCACTAAAGGGCGAAGTAGATAACATTAGCGACTTTTCGCCAGCGTTCCACCTGCAGGGACATCGCAAGTTCACTAACAGCAGGCGCCAATTTGCTAGCAAATGGGACCGTCACTAGCGTTCATTCGCACTCTATCGCCAGGCGACTTTTTGCTCTGGCGAACGATCGTTACTCTACAAATCCACTAAAGTGCGGATTTTACTGAATGTTAGATCTTTCGCCAGAGTTGACTTTGCCACCTCAGACCAGGCGAAGTGCTAAAAAGCAGCGAGATCTTCCTCAATCTTCTGTCACTTACATCATATCCTGTGTGCCGAAAATGCATCAAAGTTCCAAAAACACTGGCGACTTTTCCTATTTTGAAGGGGAATTGCCTGAAAAAGTCCTGACTAAAACTTTTTTTGGGTAACCGATATTCTCTAGACATTTCATACATTCATTTTACAGTGGGCTCATGTGTAGGGCATTATATTAACTCTCTTGTCTTTATAAAGGTTCCCTGGACGTTTGTAATAAAAAGTGGTAACTTCAAGCATTTGCACCAACATTTATAACAAATTTAAATTTCCCGCCGTATGCAAATTAACCCAAACTCAAGATCACTAGTGAATTTTTGCTAGGCACAAACGAACGCTATCGCATCATCGCTATGAAATGCTCACAAAGCTGAAGTAACGCTAGTGAAAAGTCGCCAGCGTCCGATGCCCGGGACTAGGCCTCACATTTTAGGGAATTAGCATATTCGTATCACATTTGCGCCTGGCGAAGCAAGGGGTGCGAAGCTAACGCTGGCGAAAATTCATCCATTGAATATGCCCCCAAGTATCACACATGCAAGCATTTAGTATATTATGGGTCAGCATATGGGGTACAATGGTCCTTATGTGGATAATAGTGGGCAGCATATAGAACAGGTTAGAATCATTTATATAATGTCCACATCATGTTATAATATAGGCCACTATCATGGTATAAGAAACCAGGATAATTGTGTAAAAACACTATAAACATCATAGTATAACACAGGCCACAATATTATATAAAACAGGCAACAATATTGTACAACCCAGTAATAATAAACTAGCACTTGGGACACATTATGGTATAACCCAGGCCAGAACAAGAACATGAGATATACTCTTTATTGCACCGCAGGCTTTGGTCAGAGGGTCACTGAGGAGATCAACCAAAAAGAAGAAGAGAACAATCGCAGATGAATCAGCGGAGAATGTCATTGACTGGTGGTCAAAATACTATGCCTCTGTGGAGAAGCTGCAGAAGGTAATTCTTCCCTTATCTCTGTGCATATTTATACCTAAATAAGGGGCTGGGAGTTTGGGTGGTTCCTACTGGACAAGTAGAATCGTATTTTAGCCTAAGGCAGTGGGGAAAGGTTTCCTAAGCTGAGTCTAAAATTAAGTATTCTAAAGGCAAAACACATTGAGGCTCATTTATCAACACTGGGCAAATTTGCCCATGGGCAGTTACGTATAGCAACCAATCAGTGATTAGCTTTTTAAAGCCAGCTGCAAATAGAGCAATGAATGCAACAATTTTATTGGTTACTGCCCATGGGCAAATTTGCCTAGTGTTGATTAATGAGCCCCAGTGACTTCCTGATTTTGGACATTCATGTATTGCTGGTTCTCTATTTAGCTGCCCATTCAGTGGTGGCCATTGTTGTTGGGTTTGGGAGACCGTGGGACATGCCCTTTGAATTATTAAACTAACTGTAACACTATTATATACAGTTTAAAGGGATTCTCTCATGATTTTTATGGTGTCCTTTTTATTTCTAAATGACACTGTTAACATTGCAAATAATTCACTCTACAATATAACATTGTAGAGTGAATTATTGGATCAACTGGCAGATAGGTAGTTAAAAAAAAAAAAAAAAAGTTGAACTCGATGGACATGTGTCTTTTTTCAACCTTACTTACTATGTTACTATGTTACATATCATTCCTGAACCAGTAAGTGTATTTTTTTAGTAGGGATACACCGATTCCACTATTTAGGATTCAGTTGAATCCTTCGCGAAAGATTTGGCTGAATACCGAGCCGAATCCTAATTTTATATGCAAATTAGAGGTGGGAAGGGGGAAATTTTTTTACTTCTTTGTTTTGTCACAAAAAGTCATGTGATTTCCCTCCCTGCCCCTAATTTGCATATGCAAATTAGGATTCCGATTCGGTTCAACCGGGCAGAAGGATTCGGCCGAATCCTGCTGAAAAAGGGTGAATCCTGGGCGAATACCGAACTGAATCCTGGATTCGGTGTATCCCTATTTTTTTGTTGCAATATTGATGTGTAGATAGGGTTGCCACCTGGCTGGTAAATATTATGGCTGGTCCTAATGTTATTAATAGGGAAAAAAGATAAATATATAGAAAGGCCGGTATTTCTTTCCAGAAAAGGTGGTGACCCTATGGAGCATATATATCAAGGGTCAAATTTTGAATTGAAATTCGAATTCAAAAAGACCAACCGAAATTAAGTCGAAGGTTTTTTTGGTCGAATAGGTCCGTTTAAATTCGACTGGGGGCAGCTGGGAAACTGACAATATGGGGCCGATTCATCAAGCTCGAGTGAAGGATTCGAAGTAAAAAAACTTCGAATTTCGAAGTGTTTTTTGGGCTACTTCGACCATCGAATGGGCTACTTCGACCTTCGACTACGACTTCGAATCGAAGGATTCGAACTAAAAATCGTTCAACTATTCGACCATTCGATAGTCGAAGTACTGTCTCTTTAAAAAAAACTTCGACCCCCTAGTTCGCCACCTAAAAGCTACCGAAGTCAATGTTAGCCTATGGGGAAGGTCCCCATAGGCTTGCCTACGTTTTTTTGATCGAAGGATATTCCTTCGATCGTTGGAATTAAATCCTTCGAATCGTTCGATTTGAAGGATTTAATCGTTCGATCGAAGGAATAATCCTTCGATCATTCGATCGTAGCATTTGCGCTAAATCCTTCGACTTTGATATTCGAAGTCGAAGGATTTTAGTTCCTAGTCGAATATCGAGGGTTAATTAACCCTCGATATTCGACCCTTGATGAATCGGCCCCTATGTCTAGCCCCATGTCCAATTTCAAAATTAAATATTAAAAACCCGTTTGCTCTTTTGAGAAATGGATTTCAGTGCAGACTTCTGCTGGAGCAGCACTATTAACTGATGTGTTTAAAAAAAAATTCCCATGAAAGTATCCCGTTAATAAATTGCACATAAAACGTGTTGAATCCTTTTTGTATGTAGTTATTTTACATTACAATTACATATGAAAAGGGAGAACAATGTATAACATGTTGGTGATCACATGCAACAGAAGGAGCTCAGCTGGTGATAGAATCATCTCCCTGTCCAGATTATTATAAGTGATGGGACCGGTGGGATGTTGGAATATAACAGTGTGGTGAATGCTCTAAACATAAAGCATTTTTATAGCTTTAATATTCAGTTTATTCAAAGAGAAAGTGATTTAAAAGCAGTTAATGTCCGTGCCGGGAATATTTACATTCATTACACATGTACTGAACTGAATTCTAATGAGACTTAAAGGAAAACTATACCCCCAAAATCAACACTTAAGCAACAGATAATATAATATGAACTAAGTGGCATATTAAAGAATCTTACCAAACTGGAATATATATTTAAGTAAATATTGCCCTTTTACATCTCTTGCCTTGAACCACCATTTTGTGATGGTCTGTGTGCTGCCTCAGAGATCACCTGACCAGAAATACTACAGCTCTAACTGTAACAGGAAGAAGTGTGGAAGCAAAAGACACAACTCTGTCTGTTAATTGGCTCATGTGACCTAACATGTATGGTTTGTTTTTATGTTTGTGAGTACAGTGAATCCTATGATCCCAGGGGGCGGCCCTTATTTTTTAAAATGGCAATTTTCTATTTATGATTACCCAATGGCACATACTACTAGAAAAGTATATTATTATGAAAATGGTTTATTTACATGAAGCAGGATTTTACATATGAGCTGTTTTATGCAATATCTTTTTATAGAGACCTACATTGTTTGGGGGGTATAGTTTTCCTTTAAACTGCTCGGCGCTACTTTTCTTAGCAAAGTATAATGGGTGACTCTTTACAGGGGCGGTTCACCTTAAAGTTAACTTTTAGTATGTTGTAGAATGGCTAATTCTAAGCAACTTTTCAATTGCCCTTCATTTTTTCTTTTTTATAGTTTTGTCATTATTTGCCTTCTGCTTCTGATTCTTTTCAGCTTTCAAATGGGGGTCACTGACCCCATAGTGAGGCTACCCATTTATAGATATTGTTACTTTTTATTACTTATCTTTCTATTCAGGCCTCTCCTATTCATATTCCAGTGTCTTATTCAGATCAGTGCATGGTTGCTAGGGGAATTTGGACCTGGAACCTGAAATAACAAACTGGAGAGCTGCTGAATAAAAAGCTAAACAACTCAAAAACCACAAATAAAAAATGAAAATCAATTGTCTCAGGATATCGCTCTCTACATTATACTAAGGGGGTTATTTACAAAACTACGAATGCAAAAATCACAAATTTTTCAGAATTTATTGGATGGAAAAGTCTGAATCAGAAAATCCGGCATCTCAGACCTGTCGAGGTTGCATATAAGTCAATAGGAGAAATCCCAATGATTTTTTGATGTGTGCTGGGTTTCGTGGAATACCCTGAAGTTTTTGGGTAAAAATCTGAGTTTTTGGGTATATAATCGTAAAAAAACCTGAAAATCGGATGAAAAATCCGAAAAAAAACGTGAAAATCTGATTTTTTTTTCCCCTCAAACCAAATTTTCGGGAAAATGTAATAATAAATAAGCGCAAAAAACCCGAGCAGATTTGATTGGAGTTTGTAGCAGAAAATATTGAGATAAAATCGGACTTTGATAAATAACCCTCTAAAAGTTCAGTTAAAGATGAACAAGGGCATGTAAAGGCAAAACACTCTCATTTTTACTTTCTTTAATGAAAAAGAAACCTATAGCCAATATACTTTAATAAAAAAATGTGTACAGTTTTTATAAGAAACCTGACTGTATGCAGTGAAATTCTCCCTTCATTTACTGCTGTGGATAGGAATTGTCAGACGGTCCCTAACTGCTGAGCAGGGAAACAATCATACTTATGTACAGCAGGGGGAGCCCCGCCTTACTTCCCAGCCATGCAGAACTCAAGCAGCTTTGTTTATGACGATCCCTAAGCAGCCCAGACCACACTGAGCATGTGCACAGTCTTAGGGGCAGATTTATCAAGGGTCGAATTTCGAAGTGGAAAATACTTTGAAATTCGACCATCGAATAGAATACTCCGTTCGTACTTCGAATCATACGATTCGAACGATTTTATCATACGATCGTACGATTTTCCTTCGAAACCCAAAAACTACGCTCTGGCAGGTCCCCATAGAATAACATAGCACTTCGGCAGGTTTAAGTTGGCGAAGTATTGAAGTCGAAGTTTTTTTAAAGAGAAAGTACTTCGATTATCGAATGGTTGAATAGTCAAACAATTTTTACTTCGAATCAAAGTCGAAGTAAATTCGAAGTCGTAGTGTCCTTCGAAAATTCACTCGAACCTTAGTATATCTGCCCCTAAGTCTTGCAGAGATGTATAACAAAGTTAAAGATGGTGACCCCCTGTAGCCAACTTTGAAAGCATAAATCATTTGTTTGATTAGGCTTTTGGTGCAGTAAGTTCGTGTTTATATTTAGTATACAAAATACAGCATTTCTAGCCTTATTCTATTTTAGACTTTACTTGCCCTTTAACAGTCTGGTTTATGTCTAGAAATGGTGTGTGTTCATGTAGTAACCCTATACTTTAATATGTGATATCCATTTTCAAGTGACAACAGCCGGTCCTGAGACTGAATGGGTGGATTAGGTTATATTACACAAACAGAGGCACTAAATACAATGCAATTAAAGCAGGACTTTATGCTCAGCCCCCCCATGTTTCCAGCTCTTTTAATTTGAAATCTGCTCTGTTTGAATGTCAGTCGTAAATACTCATCTATTTTTGTCTCCTGAAGGCAAAGGCCGCAGCTGCCGCCGACACGACAGATTCATGTAAGTCTCTAAATTGCCTAATAACCTGTCATTTGAATTACTCCTCCAACCAATACAAGCTGTTGTACAGGTATGGGACCTGCTCTCCAGAATGCTCAGGGCCTGGGATTTTCTGGATAATGGATCTTTCTTTAATTTGAATCTTCATACCTTACATGTCTTCTAAAAAAATTAGGGATGCACCAAATCCAGGATTTGTCCTTTTTCAGCAGGATTCCGATTTGGCCGAATCCTTCTGTCTGGCCGAACCGAATCCAAATTTGCGTATGCAAATTAGTGGTGGGGAGGGAACTCCCGTGACTTTTTGTCACAAAACAAGGAGGTAAAAACTGTTTTTCCCTTCCCACCCCTAATTTGCATATGTAAATTAGGATTTGGTTCGGGATTCGGCCGAATCTTTTACAAAAAAAATCATGTAAACATCCAGTGTCAGACTGGCCCACTGGGATACCAGGAAAAATCCTGGGGGGCCCAGGTGTCAGTGGGCCCTAATGCTGATAAACTTTTTGCCTAATTCATGGTCATTCCCTATTTCTATGAGAACAAATAGGCTAAATAGATGGAATAATAGATTATAGTATGTAAAGAAAAGAGACTAGGAGAATAGAGGTTGATTGAGGAGAGGAAGAATATTAGTATTGAGAGTGGGCTCCTGTTCTAAGGTTTTATGGTGGGCCCCTGGGCTAAGGTTTTATGGTGGGTCCCTGGTGTCCCAGTCTGACACTGTAAACATTGATTATTTAGCAAAGGTCAAGTTTGTGAGTTTTTTTTATAGCTCAAATAAACTCACAACTCGAATGTTTTCTGATTTAGGAAAAATTTGAATCAGTGAATCCAGGGTGAAAAACTCGAATTGATCGAGTTTTCGAGCCAAACCCACCGAAAAAACCCAGAACATCATGAAGGCTACAAACATCTTCAGTTGGTCCAAAGGACCTCTGCCATTGACTTCTACATGACCTCTACAGGTTTTAGCTGGTGTATTGTAGGATTCATGCTATTTCCAGCTTTGGGTATTAATAATCTCGAAAAAATCTATTTATTTATTTTTTTTTAAAAAAAAATGAAAAATTTGACAGGTTTTTTTTTTGAACCCGAAAATTTGAGTTTTGACTGAAAAATATCCTTTGAACTCGAATATATTGTGTAAAAATCAGCTTGGCTTTTACAAAATAACCCCCTTAATAAACCGAATAGGCTGGTTTTGCTTCCAATAAGGATTAATTATATCTTAGTTGGGATCAAGTACAAGCTACTGTTTTATTATTACAGAGAAAAAGTATTATTATTATTTTAAAAAATCTGGATTATTTGGATAAAATGTAGTATACAGGAAACGCCCTTCCTGTAATTCAGAGCTTTCTGGATAATGTGTTTCCAGATAACAGATCCCATACCTGTACTAAGTATGAGATGCTGCTGAAGGTGTCCTGCGTATTGCTGGTTAGCACCTTAATACTTCCTATTTCGGCATATGGGTCCCCTTTAAAGGCAGAGTAAACCCTTCTAACAAATGAATGTAAAATTAAATAATTCACATCATTAAAATGCACTTTTAACTTGTTGCTAGCTGGTAAGACCCCGGGGCAAGTCAGTTTAACAGTTGAAGAGCCAGAAAAAAAGAAGAAAGATGGGAAAAAAGGAATGGATTTGGTCAAAAAGAAGCCAAAAGATGAAGGTCCCAAACTTTCCACCCTGCAGGTACAGCAATAGCAGGTTAATGTATCAAGTTCCCTATAGTGTCATTATATATATTTCTAGACTAGTGTTTGTCACATTTATTCCAGTGGCTCAGTTGGGTGCCAAGTGGAAATCCATATATATATATATATATATATATATATATATAATAGTGTAGTAGAACCGGCACTCACCCTCAAATCATCGAGCCCCGGGTGCTGCTTCAAGGGTTTGCATATTAGATCATTTAAGAGCACTCACGGGTGTTTGTGAAGAATACTTTTAAAAAAGTATTCTTCACAAACACCCGTGAGTGCTCTTAAATGATCTAATATATATATATATATATATATATATATATACTGCTCTATCAATATTGCAGTGGGTCACTTTACCACGCTACCATTTCAGATATACGACAATGAACTGGAAAGTGAGTTTAAGAATTTTGAAGACTGGGTCAGAACCTTTGAGCTTCTCAGAGGGAAATCTACAGACGACGAGCACAGTATCCATGATGATAGGATCATTGGCAAATTCAAGGTAACCAAGAAAAATACATGTTTTTGATGTAAAAATGCAGATTTAATACTCGCCTCCCAAAGGATTTGGCACCAAAGGAATCTCTAGGAAAAAGTTCTAAGCCAGTTATTGTCCAAACATACCGGCTACTGCAAATCTCCTGCACTGCTTAATGCTAATTTCTTGCCTTGCTGTGAGATTTTGCAGGAAACTTTAAAATGCTTCAAGTAGTGCAAGGTTTACTGGGATGCGGTTGTGTATGGCAGGGGCCACTAGAAGGGCCCGATGTACTGCAGGGGTCACTGGGATAATTGTATCTATGGCAGGGGCCACTAGGAGGGCACGATGTACTGCAGGGGTCACTGGAATAATTGTATCTATGGCAGGGGCCACTAGGAGGGCACAATGTACTGCAGGGGTCACTGGAATAATTGTATCTATGGCAGGGGCCACTAGGAGGGCACGATGTACTGCAGGGGTCACTGGGATAATTATATCTATGACAGGGGCCACTAGGAGGGCCTGATGTACTGCAGGGATCACTGGGATACTTTTATAAATGGCAGGGGCCACTAGGAGGGCCTCATATTCTACAATGGTCACTGGGATGGTGTAATGTAACATATGACAAACAAATGCGGGCGATGCTCAACTATAACTCACCGCTTGTGGGTGCAAGCTGCTGGTCCCTCTGCCAGGGACCCACTTATAACTCCAAGAAACACACGCTGCAGCACTCCCAATCCTGTGAAAGTGGTTTATTGTGCCAACAAACTAGGCAACCTCAAAGGCCCGAAACGTTGCCCGGTTTGTTTGGCACAATAAACCACTTTCACAGGATTGGGAGTGCTGCAGCGTGTGTTTCTTGGAGTAACATATGACAAAAGCACAGGGAGGCTGTGATGTAATGTAAGATGGCGGCATTCTACGGAGAGTTCTGGGTGCTTTACTGAACAGCACGGGCCACAGTGGCTGCAAGAGAAGCCTTAAAGACTGATATTCTAAAAAATGAGTATACTCTTCCAACAAAAAGCACAACTGATTCAATATTTGGGAATTATTCTCCCTTTGCCTCTTAATATTCCCTATAATCCTATAATAAACACCATAACCTTTTTATGGACAAAATGACCAAAACAACAATTCTCTAATTGGTCTATAAAAAAGATACTCCAATTAATTCTCCTATTGGTCTACAGTGGTGTGAAAAACTATTTGCCCCCTTCCTGATTTCTTATTCTTTTGCATGTTTGTCACACTTAAATGTTTCTGCTCATCAAAAACCGTTAACTATTAGTCAAAGATAACATAATTGAACACAAAATGCAGTTTTTAAATGAAGGTTTACGTTATTAAGGGAGAAAAAAAAACTCCAAATCTACATGGGCCTGTGTGAAAAAGTGATTGCCCCCCTTGTTAAAAAATAACTTAACTGTGGTTTATCACACCTGAGTTCAATTTCAAAGGTTATAAAGCCATTTCTAAAGCTTTGGGACTCCAGTGAACCACAGTGAGAGCCATTATCCACAAATGGCAAAAACATGGAACAGTGGTGAACCTTCCCAGGAGTGGCCGGCCGACCAAAATTACCCCAAGAGCGCAGAGACAACTCATCCGAGAGGCCACAAAAGACCCCAGGACAACATCTAAAGAACTGCAGGCCTCACTTGCCTCAATTAAGGTCAGTGTTCACGACTCCACCATAAGAAAGAGACTGGGCAAAAACGGCCTGCATGGCAGATTTCCAAGGCGCAAACCACTTTTAAGCAAAAAGAACATTAAGGCTTGTCTCAATTTTGCTAAAAAACATCTCAATGATTGCCAAGACTTTTGAGAAAATACCTTGTGGACTGACGAGACAAAAGTTGGACTTTTTGGAAGGTGCGCGTCCCGTTACATCTGGCGTAAAAGTAACACAGCATTTCAGAAAAAGAACATCATACCAACAGTAAAATATGGTGGTGGTAGTGTGATGGTCTGGGGTTGTTTTGCTGCTTCAGGACCTGGAAGACTTGCTGTGATAGATGGAACCATGAATTCTACTGTCTACCAAAAAATCCTGAATGTCCGGCCATCTGTTCGTCAACTCAAGCTGAAGTGATCTTGGGTGCTGCAGCAGGACAATGACCCAAAACACACCAGCAAATCCACCTCTGAATGGCTGAAGAAAAACAAAATGAAGACTTTGGAGTGGCCTAGTCAAAGTCCTGACCTGAATCCTATTGAGATGTTGTGGCATGACCTTAAAAAGGCGGTTCATGCTAGAAAACCCTCAAATAAAGCTGAATTACAACAATTCTGCAAAGATGAGTGGGCCAAAATTCCTCCAGAGCGCTGTAAAAGACTCGTTGCAAGTTATCGCAAACGCTTGATTGCAGTTATTGCTGCTAAGGGTGGCCCAACCAGTTATTAGGTTCAGGGGGCAATTACTTTTTTCACACAGGTTTGTATTTCTTTTCTCCCTAAATAATAAAAACCCATTTAAAACCCTCATTTAAAAACTGCATTTTGTGTATACTTGTGTTATCTTTGACTAATAGTTAAATGTGTTTGATGATCAGAAACATTTTGTGTGACAAACATGCAAAAGAATAAGAAATCAGGAAGGGGGCAAATAGTTTTTCACACCACTGTATATAGAAAAAGAGGGACATTTTTCAAGATGTTTATTTTTTTAAATAAGGTCACTTTACCCTTTCCAATAACAAGTTCTGATATTAACACTCCAGATCACATTAAGATTTAATTCAAGGAACTTAAATAGCCATATCTAAGTGCTTACGTCCTATTCTAGGGGGTTTAAAAACTCCCAATACTTCAACATATCCCTGCTCTGACCAGAATTATCATAGATTGGCTGTGTGATAAAGGGAAATGTAACTGCCCTGAAATCAGAATAATTTAGAATAATAAATGTTGTAGGAAATAGAAGAATCAATTATTTGAAATAAGTTCCTTTATACAGAGGCACAAGGGGTAATTTATTTTGCCTGGGGAGTAAGCACTAGAGCATTAAAGGAGAAGGAAAGGCTTAAAACTAAGTAAGCTTTATCAGAAAGGTCTATATATATAAATACACTAGTAAACCCTCAAAGTAATGCTGCTCTGAGTCCTTTGTCAAAATAAACACAGCATTTCTTTCCTTCTATTGTGTACTCATGGGCTTCTGTATCAGACTTCCTGTTTTCAGTATAAACCTCCAGGGCTTGAGCATGCTCAGTTTGCTCCTCTCTCCCTCCCTTTCCCCCCTCCCTCCTCCCCTCCCTGCTGTAATCTGAGCTCAGAGCTATAAGTGAGCAGGGAAAGACTCAGGAAGAAAGTGATGTCACACCAAGCTAATATGGCAGCTGCTATCTTAAACAAGCAGAGAGAGATTCTAGGGCTATTTTGTTAAGGTATTGTACAGAATAAATACAGTGCTATAGCTTGTACTGTTGTGGCTAATCTATTGGCAATAAACTGCTTTGGTAGCTTTCCTTCTCCTTTAAGAGTGCACAAAAAAAACAGTTTTATAGATTTATATATATCAAATTACTACAAAGGTATAGTTTCTGTAAATTGGAATGATCAGCATATTTGTAGGATTCACCTGGGCTTTATCTGAGAAAATTTGATCCTTCTTGCCATTCCATTTGTGCATAATATGTTGAGCTGAATATCAATACTTACCATTAATTATAGCCACAAATAGCCTAGTTAAGGAAGGAACTGAACATAGAGCTCAGAAAAAAAAGACTTAAGAAATTGCAGTAACAACACAATTGTATTCCAGATGGAAAATAAACTACAACAACAATAGGCCTGGCCTAACTCAATCTAACTACAGGTATGGGACCTGTTATCCAGAATGCTCAGGACCTGGGGTTTTCCAGATAAGAGATATTTCCTTAATTTGGATCTCCATACCTTAAGTCTATTAAAAAATAATTTAAACATTAATTAAACCCAATATGATTGTTTTGCATCCAATTAGGATTTATTAGATCTTAATTGGGATCAAGTACAAGGTACCATTTCATTACTACAGAAAAAAAGGAAATCATTTTTAAAAATTTGAATTATTTGATTACAATGGAGTCTATGGGAGATGGTCTTCAGTCTTCGGTCATTCAGAGCTTTTTGGATAACAGATTTCTGAATTTCTTGTACTAACATTTTATAATATTGGATCAAAAATATTCCTATATTGGATCAAAAAGAAACTCAGTTCAATTGAAGAAATATTCTATATATATATATATATATATATATATATATATATATATATATATATATATATATATATATATATATATATAGAACAAGCAACAAGATTTAGATCCAAAAATATAAATATGAGAAACACATTTACGGAACACTGGGTTTACATTTCTTTTTACATTTTCCTTTAGTTAAAGCGGACCTGTCACCCAGACACAAAAATCTGTATAATAAAAGTCCTTTTCAAATTAAACATGAAATCCAATTTCTATTTTTTATTTAAGCATTCATAGCTGTTGTAAGCTCATTTAAAAATCTCAGCTGTCAATCAAATATTGTCTGCCCCTCCTCTATGCCAGTGGCATAGAGGCGGGACAGACAATTACTTTCACTTTCAATTCAGCACTTCCTAGATATCACTGCTTCTCACACATTCCCCCAGTTCCCTTTACCATATAACTGTGTGGCCAGGGCATGGGGATGGACATCAGGTCCCCCATTCTGGTGCACAAACAAAATTCTGAGATGATACAAGGCTTGCCTTAATAACAGTGTCCACAAAATGGCTGCTGCCTGCTTGCTATAATTTTGAAATCCCAGACTGAAGGAAACAAGATTCAAATAGTTTATATAGCGTAATTAAAGTTAATTTTCCTTGACTAATCTGATAAAATAGGATTTTGAATAATTTTTTTGGGTGACGGGTCCCCTTTAAAAAAACCTCATCTTAAAGGGCATGTAAAGTCTAAAATAGAATAAGGCTAGAAATGCTGTATTTTGTATACTAAATATAAACATGAACTTACTGCACCACAAGCCTAATCAAACAAATAATTTATGCTTTCAAAGTTGGCTACAGGGGGTCACCATCTTGTAACTTTGTTATACATCTTTGCAAGACTAAGACTGTGCACATGCTCAGTGTGGTCTGGGCTGCTTAGGGATCGTCATAAACAAAGCTGCTTGAGTTCTGCATGGCTGGGAAGTAAGGCGGGGGCTCCCCCTGCTGTTCATAAGTATGATTGTTTTCCTGCTCAGCAGTTAGGGACCATCTGACAATTCCTATCCACAGCAGTAAATGAAGGGACAATTTCACTGCATACAGTCAGGTTTCTTATAAAAACGGTACACATTTTTTAATTAAAGTATATTGGAGATATGTTTCTTTTTCATTAAAGAAAGTAAAAATGGGGTTTTATTTTTTGCCTTTACATACCCTTTAAAGGGGTGATTTACCCTTAAGCTAAATTTTGGCATGTTATAGAATGGCCAGTTCTAAGCAACTTTTCAATTGGTAAAAAAGTAAAAACTGGAGAGTTGCTGAATAAAAAGCTAAATAACTCAAAAACCACAAATAATAAAAAATGAAAACCAATTGCAAATTGTTTCAGAATATTACTCTCTACATCAGTGCTGTCCAACTTCTGTGCTACCGAGGGCCGGTATTTTTCTCGCCTATATGGTGGAGTGCCGATAATGGAAGCCAGTGTTGACCACTCTCTGTTTTTAAACCACACCCACGTTACCACGAGACCATGTCCACATTAATGGTGGTAACACACCAAAAGACCAAATGGTTGGTGCTCACTGTAGGGATATCACTCACTCATATGTGAAAAAAGTTGTCATATTCAAGAATTGTTCAGTGTAAAAATAAAAAGTGGGCAAAGAGAGTTAGAGAGCTGATAAGCAGGAAGTAGTGTTCTGTTCTGTTACACATCCAATCACTCCAGCCTTTATACATTACATTTATGGCTAACTAACTATATCAAAAACATCTTTTATTTTGCACAGACTATTTTCCCTGTTATTTTTACATTGAACTGTTCCTTTAAGACCTACCCTTAAATTCATAAGCCTCCTCCCCTGTGGATAACACAGTAACCCCCAGCAAATGATTAAATACTTTAGTGGCCCCTACCAATAATTTTCAAATGCTAACAAACCCACCAAAGCAAATACCAGGATTATGTTCCACAGGCAGAACAGGGCACACACAGGCAAAGTATGTCACACACAGGCAGAGTATGTCACACACAGGCATGGTATGTCACAGACAGGCAGAGCATGTCACACACAGGCATAGTATGTCACACACAGGCAGAGTATGTCACACACAGGCAGAGTATGGCACACACAGGCAGAGTATGCCACACACAGGCAGAGTATGTCATACACAGGCAGAGTATGTCATACACAGGCAGAGTATGTCATACACAGGCAGAGTATGTCACACACAGGCAGAGCATGTCACACACAAGCAGAGTATGTCACATACATGCAGAGTATGTCACACACAGGCAGAGCATGTCACACACAGGCAGAGTATGGCACACACAGGCAGCGCATGTCACACACAGGGAGCATAGGGAAGGCAGAGTATGGCACACACAGGCAGAGCAGGGCACACACAGGTAGAGTATGTCACACGCAGGCAGAGTATGTCACACGCAGGCAGAGTATGTCACACGCAGTCAGAGTATGTCACACGCAGGCAGAGTATGTCACACGCAGGTAGAGTATGTCACACACAAGCAGAGTATGTCACACACAGGCAGCGCATGTCACGCACAGGGAGCATAGGGAAGGCAGAGTATGGCACACACAGGCAGAGCAGGGCACACACAGGCAGAGTATGGCACACACAGGCAGCGCATGTCACACACAGGGAGCATAGGGAAGGCAGAGTATGGCACACACAGGCAGCGCATGTCACACACAGGGAGCATAGGGAAGGCAGAGTATGGCACACACAGGTAGAGTATGTCACACGCAGGCAGAGTATGTCACACGCAGGCAGAGTATGTCACACGCAGGTAGAGTATGGCACACACAGGCAGAGTATGACACACACAGGCAGAGCAGGGCACACACAGGCAGAGTATGACACACACAGGCAGAGCAGGGCACACACAGGTAGAGTATGTCACACACAAGCAGAGTATGTCACATACATGCAGAGTATGTCACACACAGGCAGAGCATGTCACACACAGGCAGAGTATGGCACACACAGGCAGCGCATGTCACACACAGGGAGCATAGGGAAGGCAGAGTATGGCACACACAGGCAGAGCAGGGCACACACAGGTAGAGTATGTCACACGCAGGCAGAGTATGTCACACGCAGGCAGAGTATGTCACGCGCAGGTAGAGTATGGCACACACAGGCAGAGTCTGACACACACAGGCAGAGCAGGGCACACACAGGCAGAGTATGACACACACAGGCAGAGCAGGGCACACACAGGCAGAGTATGTCACACACAGGCAGAGTATGTCACACATAGGGAGCATAGGGAAGGCAGAGTATGGCACACACAGGCAGAGTTTGGCACACACAGGCAGAGTAGGACAGGCAAATATTATGGCACACACAGGGAGCATAGGGAAGGCAGAACAGAGCAGGAGACAGGGAAACCTATCAGGACCAGACTAATATGTACTACATACAGTGACAAAGTGCTGGTGCCCCATTAGCATTAGGTGTGAACAGGTGAACAATGTGGGAAGTTTCAGTCTCAGGTGTGAAAAGTACAGGGGGGATTACAGTCAGAATTTGAGGTTTAAACAATGCAGGGGTCAGTTAATTTCTGTAGTGATACCATTTAAAGTTTACACATGGTAAGCAGAAACAGCAGACAGACTTTCAGGTGGGGGCCACACAAGGGGGGGCCAGTTGGACAGCCCTGCTCTACATCATACTACTCATTGACTCAAAGGTGAACAACCCCATTAAAGATGTTAACATTCAAACTCATGACTAAATATCTCCTGCCCTGGTCCTCAGCACTATTATTTCACTGTAACAATTTAACCCTTCAACAAATCAAAATGAGTCTTACAGACAATGTGAGATGTAATTCTGCAATATCTAACAAATAATAGTTGTGTTCTATGGGATTTCTCAGGGTTCCTTCTGTATATACAAAAATGTTGAGGACACCAACTTCAAGGACGGAGGGCAGCTACGGATTCTGCAGGGAATTCCACCCAATCTATCTGTGAAAGTCTTGATACGGGTCTACATTGTTGCAGTAAGTGTGAAGCAATTGAATTTAGTACAGGTATCAGACCTTTTATCCAGAATTCTCAGGACGTGGGGTTTTCCTGATAACGGATCTTTATGTAATTTGGATCTTCATACCTTAAGTCTACTAGAAAATCATGTAAACATAAACCCAATAGGCTGGTTTTGCTTCCAATAAGGATTAATTATATATTAGTTGGGATCAAGTACAAGCTACTGTTTTATTATTACAGAGAAAAAGGAAATCATTTTTAAAAATTCGGATTATTTGGATAAAATTGAGCCCATGGGAGGCAGCCTTTCTGTAATTCTGAGCTTTCTGGATAATGGGTTTCTGGATCCCACACGCTCTATAATGTAATCTTACTCTGTATTGAAATATAAGCACATATCTGGGGAGTTAATGGAATATTTTAAGGAATGAGTCAAATGATATATCTGCTGGCAGTTGCTAATGACTATCTCCCTGGCTGCCAACGTCACTGGCTTTATGAGCTGACTCCTATTGATCTTCATGAGGACGGGTATCAGCTGGAGCCGGATATACAATGCCATGTTCACAAAAAGACCTATAGCAAATGTGCTTTCTTTACTGACTGGTGTTTATATCTGAACGTGAGTCTTCCTTTCAGCATTTCCTTAGCGCTAAAGGACTTTATAGTTTATGAGCCACTGTTACAATGTTACAAATGAACCCATTAAATATATGAAAACATAGATGACTATATGATATAATTATAGCAAAGCATAGAAAACCAAATGTGAAATCATTTATTGTGAAAGCAAATAGGCTGACCCCTGCTCTATAGCTTATGTGTCTATATAGTGAAGTGCTGACACAGCTTGTTAATGGTCTAATTAAAAGACAATGGGGATGTACAATGATAAGTAATTTGCCTGGGAGGGTTACAGAAAATACAATGGCCCTGCACATATTGTCCTAATAATTGGCCATTTATATGCACTGGGCTTTTCCGCTCACTTCTGAATTCTCTGGATAACTAATTACTTGGGTTTTTATTTTGCTTCTGTGACATTAGGGCTTTAACCTTAGCCCAGCGGATCCAGATGGGAAGTCTGACCCCTACATTGTGTTAAGACTTGGGAAGACTGAGATTAAAGATCGAGATAATTACATCCCTAAGCAGCTCAATCCTGTGTTTGGGAGGTAAGAGGCTACTTCATTTGCCTTGTTTCCATATTTATGCAGAGATGTTGTTAGAGATGCAGAATCCAATGAACCAACAGGTATCCAACATGTGACCCACCTGCTTGTGAATTACAACTGTCAGCCTGGTGGGGCTCTGAGAGTTATAGCTCAAAGACAGCTGAGGGCCACAGGTGGAACATCCCTGATACACTGAAGAATATATGTCCTTTGCACTTTTTTCTACATTTTCCTCCCATCCCCCAAGGGCCCTTCGGAGCCTAGCAGTGGCATAACTAGAGTGCATGGGCCCCCTTCAATAAAATATTTAGAGGGGTCCATCGAGGGGCGCTTCGCCAATGCGGCAGCGCCCCACTAGGTACCAGGGGCAGCAAAAATGCCACTCCTGGTACTTTAAGAGCCGAATTTCTGGTTTTCAAACCAGATCAAGGGGTTGATGAGAAACTTAGACTAGCCACTGCCATAGACAATCACTGTTTAGTGGACTTGTGGGGGATGTCTCGGCATCTGTGTACCTGAAGGGCCTATTCTGATTCTCAGTCCAGACCTAGATTAATATGAATCCCACCTCTTTTTGCAAGAATTTGCCAAATCCCAATGGATCAGCCAAACCAAATCCATACCCTGTAACTGAACCGCTGAATGTAAGTTTTTTGCTCACATTTTATGCAAGCCTTTAATTTCTCTCAATATGCAAATTAGGGGTTGGACTTGTTTTTTGTTTTGTTTTTTGTATTGGTTATGGATATGGTATGTCCCTATTTTGAACACCACTCCATTCAAGAACCTCCAATGGGACATACACACCAGAGGAGGACAATGCGGGGCATGATATTTCCTTGGGGTGAAGAGCTCTAAAACAGGGACAGTTCCTGGAAACAGGAAATTGGTATAGTTTAGGAAATATGCAGAATATATCAGTGGGCATCCAACTTTGTAAACTGAGGGAATCAACCTAAAGCAAATTGATTGAGCCTTGACCACTCAACTAAGCCCTTGTTCTACCAGTTTGCTTTACATTGCTTTCCCTGGACCCTGGGCATGAATCTGAAAATCACCATCAGATTTGTCTTTTGGAACCAAAAGCCCCACTGTGTTACTGTCAGGAAGAGAGAAACTCAGGAACATGAAGAGACTAGTGACTTAATGACTTAGAAAGTGAAGGGAAGTCTTGCCATGTGGCCTGCAATCTGTTATTGTAAAGTTTTATAGCCACAATTGTCTAATGGGAGATCTTCTCCTTTGTTTATCAAGATCGTTTGAGATGCAAGCAACACTCCCGAAGGATTCCATATTGTCCATTGTCATTTATGATTATGATATGATCGGGACGGACGACCTCATTGGTGAAACCAAAATAGATCTGGAGAATCGATTCTTCAGCCGACACCGCGCAACCTGCGGCTTGCAAAGTCAATACGAAATGTATGTTTTCTTTCTATTTATTCCTAATGAGGATAAATGTGTCTCGAGGATTTTCTTTTGTTTTACAGTTGAATTGATTTTCAAAGCTGAGGTGTCATTTCCAGCCTTAACTAGGAATCTTATGGATAAGATAAGAACATGCCAGCTCTCTCTTTATTCTAAATTCATTCTGCATAAAACCAATATACATTCATTGTTCCTATTCTATTGTTTATATTGCTAGTGGTCCCTGGGGTCCTTGGGTGAAAAATCACCTGTATCCCAAGCCCAGTTTATTTGCTAAAGTTTATGGATTTTTTTTGGGGGGGGGGGGGGGTTGGAACATTTTGTATTTGTATTTATTCTGCAAATTTTACAAACTTAAAATAAACCCCATAGAGAAACATATAGAGATTGAGGAATGCAATTAATATATTGTAATACAAATGGCTCATACAGCCCAGCGGTTGTACTGTATGAATTTTCAATTCCCCCCCCCTTGGAGGTCCAACCTTTGGTCAAGGGGCCCGGTCAGCTTATAAAAACATTGAAGATGTAGAAAATAGGGATGCGCCGTTGGATTCGGCCGAACCCCCGAATCTTTTGTGGAAGATTTGGGCGAATACTGAACCGAATCCGAACCCTAATTTGCATATGCTAATTAGGGGTGAAAATGGGAAAACGTTTCTACCTTGTTTTCCCTCCCTGCCCCTAATTTGCATATGCAACATTTGCATATGCAAATTAGAATTCGGATGCGGTTCGGCTGGGCAGAAGGATTCGGCTGAATCCAAATCCTGCAGAAAAAGGCTGAATCCTGGCCGAATCCCGAACCGATTCCTGGATTCGGTGCAAGGTTATCTAGTACTCTAAACATGTTCTGATCCCAAATCTCAACCTAACTGACCTTAAAGCCGGCCTTTCAGGAGAGCAAATTCTCCCCAATTCACCCTAACTGATCTTCAGGCTGATGTCTCCTACCACTACTCAACCCCCAACTGATATAGCCACCTGCACAGAGGAGAGTCCAACCACAAGTCATATGGGTAACGCACTGTGAATTTCATGGACCTCCAGATGCCTCAAAGTACCTTTCCCCTAATACAATGGTGTAAATGTACACGCAAGCTTGATGGGCCAAACCAATGATTTAGGAGACCTATGTGCACAGGAAATAATATTGTTTGCTAAGAAAATTACAGAATTGTATGAGACGTCTGTGTGTGAATATCTAGAATTATTAGAATCAAAGTGGGAAGCACATACAGGTATGAGACCTTTTATCCAGAATGCTTAGGACCTAGGTCTCATAACGGCTTTTTTCATAATTTGGATCTTCATACCTTAAAGGATAAGTAAACCTTAAAAATAAGTGAATGTAAAATTGATGAGGGGGCTATTCTAAGCACTTTTGCCATATACTGTACATTCATTTTCTTTTTAAATTAAGATATTAAATGTTACATGTACTGCTAATTTTGCATATATGCTATATTCGTTTATTTTTAAGGTTTACTTATCCTTTAAGTCTATTAGAAAATCATGTAGACATTAAATGAACCCAATAGGCTGGTTTTGCTTCCAATAAGGATTAATTATATCTTAGTTGGGATCAAGTACAAGTTACTGTTTTATTATTACAGAGGAAATCATTTTTAAAATTTAGGATTATTTGGTTAAAATAGAGTCTATGGGGGATGGCCTTTCCAAAAGCGGGAGCTTTCTGTATAATGGGTTTCTGGATAAATGGAATTAAGCCATACAGTCAGATATTATATTGTAGGGTACAACATATTTTGACTATTACTTTTGTTACTCACACTTTCCAATCCCTTTTTGTAGAGAAGGATACAATGCCTGGCGAGACTCCACCAAACCAACAGAGATACTGACGAAACTTTGTAAAGACAACAAACTGGATGGGCCCCAACTACGTCCTGGGCAGATACAAATTGGAAGCAAAATATTCACCGGACAAACTGTATTTAACGAGGATGGTAACTATATATGTATATATATATAATACACAAAAGCCATGAATATCTTGTAAATTATATATATATATATTATAAACGATGAGTTCTGATGTCATTTCTGTCACATGACTCACTGAAACTTGTGTATTATAATAAATAAAGTTCCCCCAGTTGCAAAATATGAGGGATATTAGAAGTTACCTCGGAGTTCCATGACCTGTATAAAAACACTCGGCCTTCGGCCTCGTGTTTTTATATGGTCATGAAACTCCTCGGTAACTTATAATATCCTTATATTTTACAAGAGGGGGTACTTTATTCACTATATATACAGTAGATCATGTCCTATTTTGCTTACACTTCACATGGGCGTAAGCAACTTTATGTATAGCTCCTAGTCCTCTATACAGGTATGGGACATGTTATCCAAAATGCCCGGGACATGGGGTTTTCTGGATAACAGATCTTTCTGTAATTTGGATTTTCATGCTTCAAGTCTACTAGAAAATCATGTAATTATTAAATAAACCCAATAGGCTGGTTTTGCTTCCAATAAGGATTAATTATATCTTAGTTGGAATTAAGTACAAGTTACTGTTTTATTATTGCAGAGGGAAAATTATTTTTACAAAATTCGAATTATCTGGATAAAATGGAGTCTATGGGAGACAGCCTTCTCTTAATTCAGAGCATTTTAGATAACAGGTTCCCAGCTAACAGATCCCATACCTGTAGTTCATTTTACTTTAAATATTTGCTCTCTGGAAAAGATTTTATTCTTGGTTGCAGAGTTTCTTTACCGATGGCTGCAGAATGTGTTGGGAAAAGCTAATAAATAATATCTGCAAATTTACACATGAGATGTGGGGACGTTATGGGTCAGCGCTCCGGCTGGGGGAGGGGGCACAACAACTAAAGCCAGAGAGACCCATTAATTACCCAAAAATGTGACAGCTTAGTGAATACATTAATGGACAAATCCCAGCCACTATCACTTAAGTAAGAAATAAAACTGCAGGAAAATAGGAGTTGCTAAAAACATTCAATGAATAGGCATAAAAAGAATATGCGAATTATTTTGTCTCGGCTGTTATATTTAAAGGGATACTGTCATGGGAAAAAAAATTTTTCAAAATGAATCAGTTAATAGTGCTGCTCCAACAGAATTCTGCACTGAAATCTGTTTCTCAAAAGAGCAAACAGATTTTTTTATATTCAATTTTGAAATCTGATATGGGGCTAGACATATTGTCAATATCCCAGCTGCCCCAAGTCATGTGACTTGTGCTCTGATAAACTTCAATCATCTTTACTGCTGTACTGCAAGTTGGAGTGATATCACCCCCTCCCTTCCCCCCCCCCAGCAGCCAAACAAAAGAACAATGGGAAGGTAACCAGATAGCAGCTCGCTCCCTAACACAAGATAACAGCTGCCTGGTAGATCTAAGAACAACACTCAATAGTAAAAACTCATGTCCCACTGAGACACATTCAGTTACATTGAGAAGGAAAAACAGCAGCCTGCCAGAAAGCATTTCTCTCCTAAAGTGCAGACACAAGTCACATGACCTGGGGCAGCTGGGAAATTGACAAAATGTCTAGCCCCATGTCAGATTTCAAAATTGAATATAAAAAAATCTTTTTGGTCTTTTGAGAAATGGATTTCAGTGCAGAATTCTGCTGGGGTAGCACTATTTATTGATGCGTTTTGAAAAAAACATGTTTTCCTAATACAGTATCCCTTTAAATGTGCATGAGTGAAGAGTATAAATCAAGGGAAAATAATAAATGTATCCATGCTGTATGGTGAGTTTTCCTCCAGGTGTCCATTGTGATGAATTATTCTGCACTATCAACGTTAAAAGGTAAAATGTGTATTTTGCATGCATTTTCCTGTGCCCATTTGTCAGCGAAACGGTAGTGAAGGTTATTAGATCACTGAGCCTGGTTCCTGGCAATGTTATGTGATCTCTTTTGTGGTCTCCATAACAGATGAGCAAGTGGAATCGTATGAACATCTTGCCCTGAAAGCCCTCCAGTCTTGGTCGGATATTCCTGAAACTGGGTGCAAGTTAGTTCCAGAACACATTGAAACCCGACCCTTGTATCACAAGGACAAACCAGGAATAGAGCAGGTAATGGGATGAGAAACTTACCCTTTAGCACTGAAACTCAAGTTGCGTTTGAGAACATTACTACACCTTTGGGAATGGGTTGCCCATACCTAACTCTTACTATTAAGTACAAGGCTCCCTTGTGTTAGTGTGGCCTGTGCTTTTCACTTGTGCTGTATTTTAATTATTTTTTAAGTGCTCTGTGTATGGGCCTTAAGGGGTAACCCTTAGTGCTCCCCATACCTAGATCTGTTTTATTGGTAAACAAGCCCATTAAAGGACAACTAAACCCTAAAAACTATTAAGGCTAAAAATGCCATATTTTACATATTGAGCCTTTTGCACCAGCCTAAAGTTTCAGCTTGTCAATAGCAGCAATGATCCAGGACTTCAAACTTGTCACAGGGGGTCACCATCTTGGAAAGTGTCTGTGACACTCACATGCTCAGTGGGCTCTGATTGGCTGTTGAGAAGCTAAGCTTAGGGCTCGTCACTAATTATCCAGCAGAAAATGAGCTTCCCTGGCTGTAATATAAGCTGATGCTACAGGTTTGCTGATTATTAAATTCTGATGCTAATTGCACTGGTTTCTGTGCTGCCATGTAGTAATTATCTGTATTAATTACTAATCAGCCTTATATTGTGACATTTCTATTCTATGTGTACTGTATATTGTGAGTGGGTCCCTAAGCTCAGTAAGTGACAGCAGCACAGAGCATGTGCAGTGAATCAGCAGAAAAGAAGATGGGGAGCTACTGGGGCATCTTTGGAGACACAGATCTTTACTGCTAAAGGGCTGTGGTTGCCTTGGGCTGGTACAGAAGCAAAAAACATAATGTACTAGCTACCTCATTAGTTAGGCTTTAGTTCTCCTTTAAGTTTGATGATTTCAAGCTAAGCAGATTCCTTATCTGGCCAGACTTGTACCAATAAACAAAAATGACAGATTTGGACAAACAATATCAGGCCCTATATTGCTAGATTTACACACAGCAGGTCACCCTACATTTCAGGACTTGCTATCATGCTGCTTCCTCCAGAGTGCACATAGAATATGATACAGGGTATGGGAAGAAAGATGTGACAAAATAAAGCTAAAAGCAAAACATGAAGTGGGAAAACACAAGTGTACAAGAACAAAGAATGAGTAAGTATGAAGAAGTGGGACCTGGGGGAATGATAAAATATGAGATTTGGCTGGAGAAGAAGAAGATCAGCAGAATAGGGAGGATTGAATGACTAGACAGTCCCTGGTACAATCCAGCAGCCCTGAATGTTCATGTGAAATACACCATGTAACATACATTTATTTAGTAATTTATGTTATTTTTATTCTGGCAAAGGGGAGGATCCAGATGTGGGTGGACTTGTTCCCTACAGATCTGCCACTTCCAGGCCCTCCCGTTGACATTTCTCCAAGAAAGCCAAAAGGGTAATTTAATTGTTTAATAAATCTTCAAAAGTCTTTGTTTTAATTATAGTGTTAATAGCTCCAGTTGACAGATCTAATGACAAGCTTAGTTACAGGGTAGTCACCAAACGTTCTTCAAATCGATACTTGATACTGAAATAATTGTTATCAAGGATAACATTCTCAGTCTCATTCTCTCAGTACAATGCTAATCAAAGTGAAACATTTGGAATTAATCCTATTTATAAGGGATCTATAGTACAGTATGTGCTGTGTGATGTCAAAAACTTTTTTTTGATGTCCAACCCAACTGAACTGACCTCCCTATGGAGTAAAAATAAATGCGTAGTAACAGCTCAGAATGGCCAAACATATCTGTGTATATTTTGGGGCAACAAGGTATTAACATCCCCTTTAAATCAGAACTCAGAGTGTTTTTTATATTCATACACCCCCAAAAGCCTTCTAGGCTGATGCCTCTGCTCATATTTAGGGGCCGATTCATCAATCGTCGAATATCGAGGGTTAATTAACCCTCGATATAGTCGAACGATTTTTAGTTCGAATCCTTCGATTCGAAGTCGTAGTCGTAGTCGAAGGTCAAAGTAGCCCATTCCATGGTCGAAGTAGCCCAAAAAACACATCGAAATTCGAAGTTTTGTTACTTCGAATGCTTCACTCGAGCTTGATGAATCGGCCCCCTAGTAATTCTATAAGGATAAAGGTGTTCCATTAAGTTTAGATACAAGCAGCATAAGACTTAAATGAAAGGGAAAATGGGCTACACGGACCTTATTATTAAGGGGGTTATTTACTAAGCTCCGAATACCCGAAATTCCCCAAAATCCGAAAAATTTGTGATTTTTTTTGTGTTATAATAGGCTTAAAAAAATCACGAATTTTTCGGAAATGTATTAATCCCCGAGGGCTAAAAAGCCCGAATATAAAAACACGGCATCTCAAACCTGTCGAGGTTGCATAAAAATCAATGGGAACAGTTCCATTGATTTTTGGTTGTGTCGGGGGTTTCGGGCAATTTCACAATGTTTTCGGGGAAAATTCACGAAAAGATTGGGAAAATTGGAGCTTTTCCCGCAAAGGTAATTTTCGGGAAAATGTAATAATAAATAAGCGTTAAAAACCCGAGCGGGTTAGATCGGAGTTTTTAGCAGCCGATACTGAGATAAATTTGGACCTTGATAAATAACCTCCTAAATGTTCAGTTCTATGGTCTGTAGGGGATTGAAGATCCTTCTTTTTTTTGCCTCTACAGACATAATATTTATTTATAAACGTGTCTCTTTACTGAAGTTTAGTGTTTCCTCTCTAGATATGAACTAAGAATAATTATCTGGAACACGGAAGATGTTATACTGGAGGATGAGAATATATTCACAGGACAAAAATCAAGTGATATTTATGTTAAAGGGTACGTAGATATTTTGTGTTCAGTTCTTTAAGTTACAGTATCTACATTCTGGTCTGTAGGCAAAGTCTAGATCACATGGGCTGCTTCCTCTTGGGTCCTTGTTCTGTGCTTCATATGCTGCAGGTTATTGGCAGGATTTGTTTGGTTGCAGAGGGAGCTCCTAATGATGACACCAGCAACACGGAGCATGGAATCAACTAATGAAGAATAATGTTTCCTCCAAAAATACAGATTAAGTTCAAGGTGACTCTATGACAGGGATGTCTAAGCTTGCGCCCAGTTTTTGTCCAGTTTCACTTCGGCAAAAAATCTTCGAAACTGCAGAAAAATTCACTAAACCCATTTGTCAATAGGCAACAACGTTTTTGCGCGTTATCTTTTATGTGCCGCATTTTTTACTAATGCCAAATACATTATTGTCAATGGATGTTTTTTCTTGCGCCGATGTTTTTTTGTCAGGGGGGACTTTTTTTTCTCAACAACTTTTTTAAGTCAATGGATGTTTTTTCTCAAGTTTTTTCTCACTCCCATTAAAGTCAATGGGTGTGTTTTCTTGTGGTGACTCTTTTTTGTCACTGGGATATTTTTTTCTCAGCAACTTTTTGTCTAAATGCATTAAAGCCAATGGGTTTCCTGAAGAACACTGTCTTGGTTGGATTAGACAGAGGGCCCTGTAGTTCTATATATCCACTAATTTTAATTAGTTGCAGAAAGGGAAATCACGTGACTTTATATCACAAAAAAGGAAATACATTTTTTTCCCACTTTTTCCTTTCCTGACCCTAATTTGCATATACAAATTAGGATTCGGTTCGGTATTCGGCCAAATCTTTCATGAAGGATTGGAAATCCAGCCGAATCCCAAATAGTGGATTCAGTGCCTCTGTAATTTAAATATGAAGCATCAGAAAAATCGGATCTTTATTTGTGGAGTTAATAAAATCGAAATAAAGTGACCGTCTAAAAAAAAACAATTTTTTACTGTAATAGCTTCCTGCCAGCTCAATTGATTAAGGCAAGAAATTCAAATCAGTTACAGAGGGACAATCTTTTTTAAACCAATTATAAAATAGAGCTTTTTTTGGAGGCAGCCAGAAATAAAAACAACAATTTGTTAATTTGCTTTGCTAAAGAATTTGACAGGGAGCTAGAGAATATCTCACTTTTATTAAAGGGGAACTATTGCGAAAATGAAAATTTAATATAAGCTTCATCATACTGAAAAAATAAACTTTCTATTTTATTTTATTTTGAAAATGTTTTATTTGATTTTCATATTAAACAAGTAATAACATTATGACAGCAAATATTAAGCAGATGAAGAAAGAAATAAACTTTCTAAATACAGTCAAAAATCAAAAATTCTGTACCGTTTCTGAAATAATCAAGTTTATCTTCACTATTTCTCTCTCAGCATCTGTTTCTTTCCATTCTCTCTTTATGCAGCAGTTGGGTGTCAGATATTGACAGTTAGATCCAATATATCTTATAGGGGGGCTCCTTTCCTAGCAGATGTATATCTCCCAACATTTTGGAAATAAAAAGATGGACAAAAAAATCTGCCATGTGTACCACAGACAGTGAAACGTTTTTGGCCATGCCTATTTTTGTGGCCACACTCCCTAATTACCATGCTCATTTTACAAAATTTGTCAGGTTATGAAAGTTTGAACATTTCTGTGATTTTTTTTCAGTTACAGTTTTGTTCATGAAGGTGAATTGCCCTTTAAGCTGTGAGTCTAACTTTTCCCAAGGGACCTCCTTCTCTAAATTATTACAATTACTTATTTGCTTATCTCAAAATTGTTACAAAGTATCTTATCTGCACCTGGTGGCTCTTCTGGGCTTTCTGCCAAAAGCCAATTAAGTTAGAAACTTTGTATCTTTTTCTGGCTGTTCAGTGCAGAGAAAGTCGGGACTTTTCAGTACAAAGGGGACTGCGGGTTGAGCTGTCAAAAGCGGGACTGACCCGCGGAGAACGGGACAGTTGGGAGGTATGCAGGTTTATTAGAACTCACTTAAACAACTTGTTCCAGTCCAAACAAAATCAAACAAAATAACTGCCTTTTGCACAAATCCTGCATGTAGAGAGACATGATGTCTGGTGATTTTAATAGACTGAGCTCTAATACATCTTCTAGGCAAAAGGAGCCCCCCAATAAGATATATTGGATCTAACTGTCAATGAATATCTGACACCCAACTCCTGATGTTTCTTATTCCAGTATGATGAAGCTTACCGTATATTAAATTTTAATTTCCGCGATAGTTCCCCTTTAGAATGCAATAAAGCAAAACTTGGAGATAGCTTAACATTTATTTTTAGCTTAGAGTTCAAAAAACTTTCCACATTGTTCCAGAAATGACCTATCTTAGAGCAAGAATAGAGGTAATGAAATACGTTAACATCAGTTTTGTCACATTTAGGGCAATAAGAACGGATGGTTATCTTGTCCCTATACATCCCAGAAAGTGTAGCAATTTAATATTATGAGGTTATTCAGAAAATTCAAGCATAGTTTCACCCAGCCAGTGATTCGTTAGCACAAACTCTTGTTTTCGATAAACGAGAGACCACATTGTCACACAAAGGGGCCGATTCATCAAGGGTTAATTAACCCTCGATATTCGACTAGGAACTAAAATCCTTCGACTTCAAATATCGAAGTCGAAGGATTTAGCGCAAATGCTACGATCGTACGATCGAAGGATTATTCCTTCGATCAAACGATTAAATCCTTCGAATCGAACGATTCGAAGGATTTGAATCCAACGATCGAAGGAATATCCTTCGATCAAAAAAACTTAGGCAAGCCTATGGGGACCTTCCCCATAGGCTAACATTGACTTCGGTAGCTTTTATCTGCCGAACTAGGGGGTCGAAGTTTTTTTTAAAGAGACAGTACTTCGACTATGAAATGGTCGAATAGTCGAACGATTTTTACTTCGAATCCTTCGATTCGAAGTCGTAGTCGAAGGTCGAACTAGCCCATTCGATGGTCGAAGTAGCCCAAAAAACACTTCGAAATTCGAAGTTTTTTTACTTCGAATCCTTCACTCGAAGTTAATGAATCGGCCCCTAAGTAATAATTAGTGATGGGCGAATTTATTCGGCAGGCGCGAATTTGCGCGATTCGCCGCCGGTGAATAAATTTGTGAAACAGCTGCGAAAACTCGCCGGTGGCAAAAAAAAATATGTCGCCGGTGTCAAAAACGAGCTGCCGGCGCCGTTTTGCTAATTTTTCACTGTTTTGCGAATTTCGCAGGAAATTCAGGAGCCCATCACTAGTAATAATATTAATCAATTTCACACATTTTGAATTTGTCTTTAAATTCTGACCATGAAATTATAGATTTAACAGAGGAATCAAATACAACTTTCATTGCTATAACTTCTTCATCATCTTGGGGCAAGAAGGGAGAAAAGGGCTTTGGATAATCTGAGGCTTTCAATAAAAGTTTTACTGGCATAAAAGGAGAATGTTAATAATTAAAGCCATGACAAGAATTTAAATATTTACAAACAAAAATAGTATCACGGTATAATGGGTTCTTTTTAAAATCACCAGGAACATTCCTCCAATTACAATGTAATACTGCCTTTTTATGAGATAAATGGGCCCAGTCTGAAGGTCAATTAGGGTGAGATTTGGGGTGAGTGCTTATTTGTGCCCTGGGTACCCCTGGAACTATAGCAGGGTGACTGTTACCCCAATGTTTCTATATATCTGTAACCTTGTTATGAGCTAAGGGGGCTCAGTCTAAAGGCCAGTTAGGGTGAGATTTGGGGTGAGTTTTTATTTGTGCCCTGGGTACCCCTGGAACTATAGCAGGGTGACTGTTACCCCAATGTTTCTATATATCTGTAACCTTGTTATGAGCTAAGGGGCCCAGTCTGAAGGCCAGTTAGGGGGAGATTTGGGGTGAGTGATTATTTGTGCCCTGGGTACCCCTGGAACTATTGCAGGAGAACACCTTGCCCAATGTTTTCCTAAGTTTAGAAACTTGTTATGAGTCCTTATTACCCTGGTTACCCCTGAAACAATAGAAGAATGAATCTATATGGCACCAAAAGCTGTTTTTCATAGAATGTTCCTCTCAGTGAACAGAGCCGTGTTTATTGCAGGTGGTTGAAGGGAATGGAGGACGACAGCCAGGAGACGGACGTCCATTACAACTCCTTAACCGGTGAAGGCAATTTCAACTGGCGTTTTGTATTCCCATTCAGTTACCTCCCTGCAGAAAAACAAATAGTGGTCAGTAAGAGAGAAAATATATTTTCTTTGGAGAAGACGGAAAGGAAAATTCCTGCAGTGCTGCTGCTCCAAGTCTGGGACTTTGACAGACTTTCTTCTGATGACTTTCTAGGTACGAACCGACTCTCTCTCTATTCAGCATGAAGAAAACATAAACTACTGTTCTACCCACTGACCAGTGAATAAATATTATACATTAAAGCCATGATTTTAAAGCAGAACTGTAATTGCAACAAATATAAATTACCCTCTTGCAGAATATTACTCTCCCATTCACTCATTTTTATACTATTTGTTGTTTACATATTTAACATATAAATTTATTAGTGAATTCTGCTTTCTGACTCTAGGTGGAACGTGCAGTGAAATTCTCTCTGCTTAAAGGAGAACTTAAGTTTAACTAAAGAATTAGCTAGAAATGTTGTACATTATGTTTAGGGCTTCTGTACCAGCCCAAGGCAACCACAGCCCTTTAGCAGTAAAGATCTGTGTCTCCAAAGATGCCCCAGTAGCTCCCCATCTTCTTTTCTGCTGATTCACTGCACATGCTCTGTGCTGCTGTCACTTACTGAGCTTAGGGAGCCACTCACAATATACAGTACACATAGAATAGAAATGTTACAATATAAGGCTGATTAGTAATAAATACAGATAATTACTACATGGCAGCACAGAAACCAGTGCAATTAGCATCAGAATTTAATAATCAGCAAACCTGTAGCATCAGCTTATATTACAGGGGAAGATCATTTTCTGCTGGATAATTAGTGACGAGCCCTAAGCTTAGCTTCTCAACAGCCAATCAGAGCCCACTGAGCATGTGAGTGTCACAGACACTTTCCAAGATGGTGACCCCCTGTGACAAGTTTGAAGTCCTGGATCATTGCTGCTATTGACAAGCTGAAACTTTAGCCTTGTGCAATAAATTCAGTATATAATATATGGCATTTTTAGCCACATTAATTTGTAGGGTTTAGTTCTCCTTTAATTCCTTGCAACCTCCACAGAAACAACGGAACCTCCATAGACTTCCTAATACAGCCTTGTAACCACAATAAGAATATTTCCTGACATGCATAATATACATAACATGGCATGTGTATTTTTAATTTCTTTACTGATGTAAAGGTTTATGTTAACAGAAATCTAAAAATTCTCATTGCAGGGTTGTTTGGTAGTTATATTAACTGTATAGGGCAAGGGTCCCCAACCTTTTTCACCCATAAGCCATATTTAAATGTAAAAGAAGTTGGAGAGCAACTTAAACATGCAAAATATTCCTGGGGGTGTAAAATATGCACTGTGATTGGCTATTGGGTGAAATGTCACTGCCGCCCATTAAAGTAAAACGGGTGTCAAAATATTTTTGACGCGCAACGCCATATGTATGGGCGTCATTACCACGGCAAAAAAATTTGCCCATCCCTAGTCCCTATGTGTTTTAGCAGCCTACAGGAGGCTCTATTTGGCAATAGACATGAGTTTTATAAAACTAAATCTTGCCTGGAATTCAAAAATAATCACCTGCTTTGAGGCCACTGGGAGCAACATCCAAGGGGTTGATGAGAAACATGTTGCTCACGAGCCACTGGTTGGGGATCACAGGTGTAGGGCATGATTGCCTGAGAGCAGTGCAATTAGCATATATCATAACTAATCAGTGATCAGTTCTGCACCATAAAGATTTTATAGGTGCTTCTTCTAATGAGATGATAATCTGTAGTAGTAAGTAGTTTCTTTTAATAATCCAGATTTTTGCTCATTTAAAAATGCACTCTAATTATCCCACGGAACAAAAGGTTCTATGGAGCTAAACCTGAATGCATTCCATCGGGGAGCGAAAACTGCCAAGAGCTGTGATCTGAGCATGGCCACCACCCTAAAGGAAGAAAACAAGATCTCCATCTTCCAGCAGAAGCGAATCCGAGGCTGGTGGCCCTTTGTGAAATCCGGAGAGCTCACTGTAAGTTCTTTTTCTAGTTTTCAAGGTATTAGCTGCTTTAAACTGGCTCCTTTTATTCCACCTCATCCTTTGGCTAGTAGTACAAAGGGTAAGCTGAACTCTGATGGCTGAAATGTCTGTCAGCAAGCTGGACATATGCTATGACTTCATGCTTGTATCTATACCATGAATCCAGCAGTTGTAGGTGTTTAGTTTGTGGAAACGATCATATTTTGTTATAGGGATTCTGTCATGAATTTTATGGTGTAATTTTTATTTTGAAATTATGCTGTTTACACTGCAAATAATTCAATCTACCATATAAAGCCATTCCTAACCCAATAAGTGTATTTTTTTTAGTTGTAATATTGGTGTGTAGGCTCCATCTCAAGTAATTTTGCCTGGTCATGTGCTTTCAGAAAGAGCCAGCACTTTAGGATGGAACTGCTTTCTGGCAGTCTATTGTTTCTCCTACTCAATGTAACTGAAGGAGTCGCAGTGGGACATGGATTTTTAAAGGGATCCTGTCATCGGAAAACATGTTTTTTTCAAAACGCATCAGTTAATAGTGCTACTCCAGCAGAATTCTGCACTGAAATCCATTTCTCAAAAGAGCAAACAGATTTTTTTTATATTCAATTTTGAAATCTGACATGGGGCTAGACATTTTGTCAATTTCCCAGCTGCCCCTGGTCACGTGACTTGTGCCTGCACTTTAGGAGAGAAATGCTTTCTGGCAGGCTGCTGTTTTTTCTTCTCAATATAACTGAATGTGTCTCAGTGGGACATGGGTTTTTACTATTGAGTGTTGTTCTTAGATCTACCAGGCAGCTGTTATCTTGTGTTAGGGAGCTGCTATCTGGTTACCTTCCCATTGTTCTTTTGTTTGGCTGCTGGGGGAAAAAGGGAGGGGGCGATATCACTCCAACTTGCAGTACAGCAGTAAAGAGTGATTGAAGTTTATCAGAGCACAAGTCACATGACTTGGGGCAGCTGGGAAATTGACAATATGTCTAGCCCCATGTCAGATTTCAAAATTGAATATAAAAAAATATGTTTGCTCTTTTGAGAAATGGATTTCAGTGCAGAATTCTGCTGGTGCAGCACTATTAACTGATTCATTTTGGAAATTTTTTTTTTCCCATGACAGTATCCCTTTAATATTGAGTGCTGTTCTTATATCTAGTTACCTTCCCATTGTTCTTTTGTTTGGCTGCTGGGGGAAAAAGGGAGGGGGCGATATCACTCCAACTTGCAGTACAGCAGTAAAGAGTGATTGAAGTTTATCAGAGCACAAGTCACATGACTTGGGGCAGCTGGGAAATTGACAATATGTCTAGCCCCATGTCAGATTTCAAAATTGAATATAAAAAAAATATGTTTGCTCTTTTGAGAAATGGATTTCAGTGCAGAATTCTGCTGGAGCAGCACTATTAACTGATTCATTTTGGAAATTTTTTTTTTCCCATGACAGTATCCCTTTAATATTGAGTGCTGTTCTTATATCTACCAGGCAGCTGTTATCTGGATACCTTCCCATTGTTCTGCTAATGGGCTGCTGGGGGGTGGGGTAAGGCGGGGGTGATATCACTACAACTTGCACTACAGCAGTAAAGAGTAACACGACTGGGGCACCTGAGAAACTGACAATATGTCTTGCCCCAGATTTCAAAATTAAATATAAAAAAATTGAGTTTTCTCTTTTGAAAAATGGATTTCAGTGCAGAAGTTTGCTGGAGCAACACTATTAACTGATGCATTTTGAAAAAAAAAACATGTTTTCCCATGACAGTATCCCTTTAATTCCACCCACAATTCCTAAGGCTGATGGCACAGAGTGCATTTTAATTACAGAGGTCCTATGATGGAAAACAACAGTGATAAAAAAAAAATAATCTTCTCTAAGGCACAGACCAGAGCCAACAGATGGGTATTTAGTATGTAGTTCCTCATGGAATAAAAATGTCCTGGGCATTGAGTGAAAATAGTGTCCATTATTTTTGGGTTTTGTGAGGCTTTTGTATCCCCCTAACCCATATCATTGTTATGTAAGTATGGTCTGTGTTGTTAACACAAATTAAAACTGGATAGAACAAGGCAATATCATGAGTAGTAAGTGGACATCTAGAGTTCTGCACCCTTGTGAAGTCATTGTAGTTCTACATTTGTTTTCAGACCATGGCAATGAAGTCAAGAGAATTCCTGGCTTTCTGGGAAGCTCTGACAACTTCTAGGTAGATAATAAGAACTTGTACTTTATTTATAGATCAGAATTGTTGGGTGGATGTAAGATGGATGAAGGTTATTTTTCAGCTACAAACTAGGACAAGCAGAGAAAGCAGAGCGATCTCCTGGGGAAAAGCTCTGTAGTTATTGTCTCCTGGAAGAAGAAATACAGGTTGGGGGGCAATCTATTTTCTCTCTAGTGAGAGATGTTCATGATGGCTTGGGGCTTTATTAGGCTGTTGAGTGGCACCGCCAACATATTTAACTAGTAGTAACAGCCAACAAGCTAGTTAGCCAGCCAAGTCAGGCAGTAAAATAGCTTCTTTCTTGGGGTTCGCTAAGCACAATGACTGCATATAGAGCTTTATGTAGACCAAAGGATGGGCCCTTTGAACCATAACCAGTATCTCAGGGAAGGAAGCAATACTGTATGTTTATTAGGATGTGAGCTTGTCACAAGCACCGGCTGTTACGCTTATTGATTTGAACGGAAACTGAAAAGCTTTCACAATGCATAAATAGACTGTCAGAAACAAGGAGATATCATTGTATAATTACCCAGTCTCTTGTTTGTTCTGTAGCAGCGGGGGCCCCCAGTGTGCTCATACAGATGTGCTTCAGAGATGCAAATGACTTCTGCAACTGAATGGGCTCCTCGTGTTCTTCTTGCCTTGATTTTTGTATTATATTTATTTGAATCGAGCTGCAAGGGTGTTGTGCATTTTATAAAGAAAGGAAATGGATTAATAAATGCGGAGAACCCATTAGGGATACACCAATTCCAGATATCAGTTTGCATCACAATAAGTCCTTCAGCTCAGCCACATATGAACCCTTAAGGTGACCATAGACGTAACAATTACAATCTTTCTTGGAAAGATCGTTTTTTTCAATACACACGTGTAAAGCTGAATCGTCAGATATTCAGGTAGAAACATTAGAATTCTACCTGTATCTGACAATTCAGCACTAACAATGGCCAATGTTTGGGTCCCTTCAAAGGCACCCGATCAGAATTTTTCATCCAGCCCGATCAACGACCAATATCCAAGTCTTCTGCCGATATCGGTCGGCTCTTTTCCCACCATACACGCACCGAATATCGTATGAAAATCTGTTTTGTACTATATCTGGGCGTCTATGGCCACCTTTAGTCACAACTTTAAATCTCAGGACAATGGAAACTTGCCCCCCCCAGGTTTCAATATGCAAATTATGGCTCCAAATCAGCTCAGTATTCAGATCAGTGTCGGACTGGCCCACTAGGATACCAGGAAAACTCCCGGTGGGCCCAGGGGTCAGTGGGCCTCTTGCTTCTAACCATTTGGCTTTTTTCATGGTCATTTCCTATTTCTTTATGAGAACAAAGAACCTTAATAATGAAAGAATAGAGAATGTATGTAGAGAAAAGAGACTAGGAGAATAAAGAGGTTGAGTCAGGAGAGGAGGTATAAAAGTTTGGAAAGTGGGCCCTCAGCCTAATGTTTTCTGGTGGGCCCCTGGCATCCCAGTCCGACACAGATTCAGATAAATCTTTTGTTGAAGATTCAGTATTTGGCAGAATCCAAAATGATGATGGATTTTGTTGCATGAACGTACAGAAGTAGGTACTTGCCCTGAAAAGGCAGTCTATTAGAGGGATGACAGAATTGGGCACCTCTAGATTGTGGACAGAAAACCCTTCTCTCCAGCAAAAGCCCCAGCAATATCTGGAAGCCTGTAAGTTGGATATCCATGAGAGTCACTGGCAGTTTCCATCTCTTTTTTCCTGGAATATTGGGGGACTATGGTGGCTTGCTTGGAACATCGCCATCATATCTGTACAGTTTCCTAGGTAACAAGCTCAGCAACAGAAAGCAAAGAATCAAGCCTGGGCACTCAGTGATATTTTGTAGTAACAATCAGACTGCTGTGTGTAAAGTAATGAATATGAAACAAATGAATATGTGCAACTTGATTGCTGGTTTATGGGATCACAAGCCAATGTAACACACTGCTAGGTTGGCTAAGATGCAAAGATCTGCTTGTTTGGGGACCTCACATGGCCAGTTTTACTTTATGAAGTTGTGAAGAGGGGGTTTGAGCTTTGCGCAGGTAAAAGATCTGGTTAAATTAGCTGCACCGATACATTTTGTGGATCTATTTGTCCACTTCTTTTAATGTGAATGATGCGGGATTCAGTGCACTGATATCCACTAAAATTGGTAGTTCCCAAAAAAGCCTAAATAAAGGAGACAATATATAGGGTAGTATGTCGTGTAGAGCTAGTGACAGAACTGACGAATATACAAGGCTCTCCCTTCACTACTTCTACCCGCAGGGCCGACTCTGAACTTCCGGCGATATAACACCATTTGAAGCCTTCTCTGTTTTAGGATTACAACTAAGACAGAGCATATATTCGTACCCAAGCAGTGAATATGTGAGTAGTTTTCAACGCTCATAGGTCAGCTGTTTAAGATGTACTACCCTATATATTGTCTCCTTTATTATACTTTTTTGGGATCTACCAATTTCAGCGGATATCAGCGCACTGAATCCCACATCATTCACAGTTTTACTTTATGTCAGACCTTCAGATATTTGTCGCCCGGAAGAGAGAAGGTTGGAATAGTTCAAAGCAGTTTTTATCATGAATATAAGGGGCAAAGACAGGCATCTTGGTGGATCTACTGGTAACAAGAAATAAAAACTTTCAGCTTTGTGGCTTGAGATTTTTGCCCTAATTAACCGTTTTCCCTTTTGCATAAATACAGGGCAAAGTGGAGGCAGAGTTTCATTTAGTGATGGCTGAGGAAGCAGAAAAGAATCCTGTTGGTCGTGCTCGGAAGGAGCCTGAACCCCTGGAGAAGCCAAAGTAAGTCTTTAGGGCTCATTTACATGTCATATGTGCTAAATTGTGCACACTTAAATCTACACACTTAAATGTAGGGATGCACTAAATCCAGGATTTGGTTCGGCATTCAGGATTTGGTCTTTTTCAGCAGGATTCAGATTCGGCCGAATCCTTGTGCCTGGCCGAACCAAATGGAATCCTACTTTGCACATGTAAATTAGGGCGGGAAGGGAAAACGTGCAAAAGACATTGTTTGCTTCCATGTTTTGGGAAGTTACGTGATCATGTAACTTCCCAAAACAAGGAAGTATACAATGTATTTTGCACGTTTTCCCTTCCCGTCCCTAATTTGCATGTGCAAAGTAGGATTCCATTTGGTTCAGCCAGGCACAAGGATTCGGCCGAATATGAATCCTGCTGAAAAAGGCCAAATCCTGAATCCCGAATTCCCGTCCCTAAATGTGTAAATTAGGATTCGGTTCAGTATTCGGTCAAATCTTTCTTTTGAAGGATTTGGCTAAATCCCAAAAAGTGGATTCAGTGCATTCCTACTTAAATGCCATGCACAAGTTACTATACTATACTATACATCTAAACGCAAACTCCAGATGGCACGTAGCCCCAGTGCGCTGGTTCAGCCTGCACCCACACCCTTGATTTGCTGTTGCTTCCAGGGGCCCCTTGGCATGTTGCACCTATACATGCTACGTTTGTTATTGACTCTGCCAGAAGTGATGCCAGAAACAAACCCACACGGTTGTTATAATCCTAAAGGTCCTACTTATGTTCTATGGAGGTCATATTGGACACCAAGCAACAGGCCAAGGAGAATTCTGGGTAGCAATTGACACTTCTTTACTAATAGGCCTTGGCCATTGCCTCTAACTCCATATAGTGCTGGTGATTGCAAGGCAGTCATGTTCTTTAATATAAGGACCCAAAATAACAGCAGAACAACAATTACATTCCATACAAGAATATTTGACATATTTTGGGGGACCTACATAGCAACATGTGGTTTTATTGTGAAAGAAAGAATATCCCTCAATGTTCCTCCTATTCTATATGCAGATCTACGAGAGAATGGACACAGATACGTATATGAAATGTTCCATAGTTCAGCATTTAGCAATCTTCCAGCCAGGCCAGACTGGCAATCTGTGGGTTCTGGCAAATGGCAGAGGGGCTGCTATAAAGTCCCATTGAAAGGTTGGGCCTCTATGTGGGCTGAGTGGGCCTCTGTGCACCTGAAATTCCAGGGCCTGATTTAATTCCCAGTCCGGACCTGCTTCCAGCCCATTAATGTGACTGTATGTGCTCAAAATAAATCCAGTAATGTATGGGGGGGGGCTGGTCACTGAGAGGCTCACGACACTGTTCATGGGCAGCAAAACCCTAATTACTCATAAAGGGGCAGCAAAAGCCAACTGATCCAATAACCATGTGTTTTGTGTGCACAAGAAGAACAAGGCACAAATCAGTGTCAGATTCCATCATCCTTCTTTTATAAAGGGAATTAGAGAGCAAATGACTTCCCCTGGTTTAGTTTAGTATCTCTAAGGCCAGTACAATTGCTTCTGGAATCACTTAGAGGAACAGCACTGATTGATCCAGTTCAGCAAATCACCATAAACACAAAGCTGGCGAGTCTCAGGGGACGGTGTGAGATTGGAGTAATTAGAGCAGTGTCGGCTCTGCCGTTCCTCTCAGTCCTTCCCCTGGTTACATATAAAAGCTGCTTGAATTTATTTCCTTAATGGCCTCGGCTTCACACAGAAATGGACTTTAGTATCTAAGCTGTGAATATTACACTCTGTTGTTATCGGGTTGCCTGGGGCCTTTATATTATTCTGCTTGTTTAACTGACCTGGAACGCTATACTTTTCTGTTACTATTTATCGCTTTTATTATTTACTTTTATTTGTACTTCATTTTATCAGCCGCCTCAGGTCACCCAATTAATACATTATCCTTAGTGCTGAGCTCTCAGGTTGCTACAGTTGCTGTCCCCAGCAACCGGGCGGCTGCAGGTGTGATTTATATAATGAGTAGCGTGTCTGCAGATCATTTGTTAGATGTCTCTGTAATTTAGAGGGGTGCTAGGTTTTTACAGGGAATATAACATAAGTCTGTACAGGCCATGAGAAAGCATAAGGGTTTTGCTGCAAGCTCTGTGCCTGTGGGAAATCAGATCACTAGTGCAAACCCCCTACTGTCTCCTTGCAAGGTGATCATAACACAACAGGAGCACTATGGGAGTTTAATGGTACGTGGGCTTACTTGAAATTAGAAAAGACTGAAAGAAATGCAATGATGCATTCACTAATGAATATCCCGTGGAAAGATACAAAGCAACAATAAAAAATGAAGGTGGAAGTGTAAAACATAATATGTAAATACAATTAATATATTAAATAGCTGCACCTTATTTTTTATAGCCAAGGATAGACAATGCAATCAGTCCAGTACTGGGCCCCCACCAATTTAGGTAGAATTTGAAGTTACCAAATGGCTTTAGTGCCACAAGTTTACTACGTCTTCCTTGGTCTAGACCAGTGATCCCCAACCAGTGGCTCATGATCAACATGTTTCTCACCAACCCCTTAAATTTTGTTCTCAGTGGCCTCAATGCAGGAGCTTATTTCTGAATTCCTGACTTAGAGGCAAGTTTTGGTTGTATAAAAAGCAGATGTACTGCCAAACAGAGTTTCCTGTAGACTGATAGTCCCCATAGGGGTTACCAATAGCCAATCACAGCCCTTATTTGGCACCTCCAGGGACTTTTTTTCATGCTTGTGTTGCTCCCCAACTCTTTTTACATTTGAATGTTGCTCAAACGTAAAAAAGGTTGGGGACTCCCAGTCTAGAATTGAAACAATCCTGGTGCTGTTTGCTTACATACATTTCCTTTTGTTTCATAGCCGGCCAAATACCTCCTTTAACTGGTTTGTGAATCCATTTAAGTGCCTGTATCACCTGATCTGGAAGAATTACAAGAAATACATCATCATCGGGCTGATTTTAATCATCATTACTCTGTTCCTGGTGCTGTTCTTCTACACACTGCCCGGCGCCATCAGCAACCGGATTCTGTCCGGGTAAAGTTTCAGGCCATTCATATGGATCCCTCCATTGACTCTACAATGACTTCTGATGGAACAGATAAGCTGTGAATTCCCTATAGTGAAAAGAAACCAACATGCACCTACCAGCTCTGCCTTCCATTTATATACTCTCTTTTACTCATAGATACATTATCCTAAAATGAGCTTCAATCAGTGGCAATAAGAGAAAGTGCTCTCTGACTCCTCACTGCCAGTGATTTGATGCTGCTTCCATTCCATTGATTGGACAATCAGTAGAGATAATGGCTCTTTCTAAATCATTCCCTCATTACTTGCGCTTCGGAGCTTGATTTTTGCCGAGAGCTGCTTACCAATGAGCCTGCCAATGTATTTATATAACAAGTTAAAAGATTTATAATGTACTTTTTAATGCAGATTTATTTGGAACTAATCAATGATTTGTGTACAGTCAAAGTAAAAATGATTTAAAAGGGAATATCTGTTGGGGTGGTGATTTTGCCAGAAGAGTATTGGAGATGTATTCTTGCCCCTACTGACTGCCCAAGTGGTTGGACATTGGAGATATTATTCAAACCTCAAGCCAAAGGTGGAAGGATGTGGTTGGCAGTTTTAATGCTGGGGGTGCAAGTAAATAACTAGTTCCAGGGAAGCAACAGGCCAACATGTAGAAATTGTTTCACCAAAATAGAAACATTGATACCATTGCCTTGATCTACTACCTGTCCAACGAATGTAGATCTAATCAATGCACAACTCTGTAGTCACTTTCTTGTACTTTCTATAATTGAACAAAACTACTTATTCCCCCTTTGAAGGCATTTCATTTATTACATTTAACTTCATGGATCGAAGTACAGATTTACTAAGCTCGAGTGATGGTTCGAATTTCAAAAAGTTCGAATTTCAAAGTAAATTTTTGGCTACTTCGTCCATCGAATAGGCTATATTCGAACATTCGACTTCGATTAGAAGTAAAAATCATTTCACTATTCGACCATTCGATAATCGAAGTACTGTCTCTTTAAAAAAAACTTTGACTTCATACTCCGCCAAATTAAAGCTACCAAAGTGCAATGTTAGCCTATGGGGACCTTTCAGAGCACTTTTCTAAGTTTTTTTGGTGGAATAGAAATCCTTCGATCGATTGATAAAAATTGTTTGAATCATTCGATTCGAACGATTTAATCGTTCAATCGAACGATTTTTATTCGATCGTAGGATTGCCAAATTTGTTGAAAAAACTTCGAATTCGAAGTTTTTTAATTCGATAGTCGAATTTCGACGTTTTTTGTACTTCGAAATTCGACCCTTGATAAATCTGCCCCTAAGGGTTATATAAGTGTTATTCACAAAGAACTCAGCAGGTCATTGGCTAGTGTATGGGACCCTCAGGAGGACCTGCTTGACAAGGAAAAAGTTTCTTGAAAATGAATCAGGATTTCTATTCTACGAGATTCAATTCTCTTCTATTCAATGAGATTAACACTGGCTAGAAATGAGCAAAGATTTAAATTGCATTCACTGAATGTGAAAATTTAGCCCTGGTCTCAGTTTTGGAACATGGCTAATTTGGACCCCTGTGTAAATGACTATACAAATTAGTTTTATTCATTTTGGAGAATATTGACTTATTCTGTTCTTCACAATAAAATATCTGCTTTTCTTTGATTTCTACAAAGAACTTTCTGGCACAAAATCATTTCACTAGCAAACCGCAAATAACTCAAAGAAAACCAGAGATTATTTGAGAAATATAAATTATACAGAAAATGGACAAATCCTAACTGTCAGCTACAAAGAAAAAAACAGTTTAATCCACTGATGTTGCCAAAGAAATTCTAATGTTGGAAGAGTAGTGAGTTAAAATACAACATCTACTGGGGCACCTCTGGATAAAATGGTGTGCAGCCATGAATGGTTCAACCTGAAAGTCAAAACAGTTGAGCAGTTATCAGATATCCAACTAATGTCAGTCTCAGGTGTGAGTAGGAAGTGACAAAGGTTTGAGTAAGGTACTAGAAACATGAATTTAAGAAGAAGAGGTATGAGTAAGGAAGTAGAATTATGAATAAAAGAAGTAGAGGTTTTGGGTAAGGAACTAGAAACATGAATTATAGAAGTAGAAGTGTGAGTAAGGAACTAGAAACATGAATTAAAGAAGTAAGAGGGTGAGTAAGGAACTAGAAACATTAATAAAAGAAGTAGAGTTATGAGTAAGGAACTAGAAACATTAATAAAAGAAGTAGAAGTTTTAATAAGGAACTAGAAACATGGATTAAAGAAGTAGAGATGTGAGGTGCCATTTTTGTTTGGGTTTATGGATATGGCAAGAACAGAAGGAAGCATTGTAGGGCAATTATGTGATTCTACTGCCAAGGACAGTTTCATTTAATTTAAAAATGTATTTATGGTGTTTTGTTGGCTGCAAGAGAGGCAAATTCACACCAACAACAAATGGTCCTGAATGATACTGACTTTAAAGAGGGTGATACTTCTACTACTCTTTTCCGGACCCTACAATACACATAGAGAGCCCTAATTTAAAGGGGCATTCACACATCATGTTAACTTTTAGTATGTTATAGAATGGCTAAGTCAAGCTACCCTTCATTTTTTTTTATTGTTTTTGAATTAGCTTCTTCTTCTGACTCTTTCCAACTTTTTAAACAGGGGGTCAGTGACCCCATCAATTAAACAAATGCTCTGTAAGGTTACAAATGTATAGTTATTGCTACTTTTATATTACTAATCATTCTATTCAGGCCTCTCCTATTCATATTCCAGTCTTTGATCCAAATCATTGGTTACTAGGGTAATTTGGGCCCTAGCAACCAAATTGCTGGAATTGCAAACTGGAGAGTTAAAAAAATAAAAAGCTAAATAACTTAACAACCACAGATAATACAAAATGAAAACCAATTGCAAATTGTCTCGGAATATCACTCTCTACATCATACTTAAAGTTAATGAAAGGTGAACAACCCCTTTAAGATGAAAATATTCTCCTTCTCTCTCTCCTGGATGGAGCATTGGCATCTCTTTATTAGCGGTATTAGCGATTTATTAATGAATTATCAAATGAATACACTCATGCCCCTTCCCTAGGGGACACACAAGGGGAGTAGGATGATATTTATATACACAACATAGCTACACCTTTATGTTATTTTTGAACAATTAAATAAATTGGATTGAACTATTCGCACATTGGCACAGCAGTTACGTATGTTCATATTCATACGGAATCAATAATACATATTAATATAAATTAACGCTACTATTTAAAGACACCAACATGTCAAGCGTTCAGGCAAAACCTAGCAATTTATATGTGATGCTGCCTATTACAGTGTTGCATAGCAACGGGAATATGTTAAATATTCAATTTTCAAGAACAATGTGGCAGAAGAACATGGCTTGTCCTTATTTCTGTTGGATTTTCTGCCATCAATTTACGAGCTCAGGGCTGGAATCAGCTCAGACTGAATGTCACAGAATATTAAACTTTTCTTTCTCTGAGCTCAGTCTGTCTCCTACAACTCTGCAAGTCATGAATTAAAGAGACACTGCCAGGATTAAGTGAAGCATATACTATAATAATGCTAAAGCCTGTATTGTTTTCTATTTGATGCAAATGAATGAATATATAAACTTACTTTCACTTGCTTTACATGTACAGGTGTGGGAGCTGTTTTCCAGAGTGCTCAGGACCTGGGGTTTTTCTGTGATTTGGATCGCCGTAATTTGTCTACTGAAAAATCATATAGACATTAAATAAACCCAATGAGCTGGTTTATGTTCCATATGTTACAAAATGTATGGAGGAAACAGGTTACCCAAAAAAAAATGTAAGGACTTTTGCAGGCTAAAATCCACTAAAAATATGATGTAAGTAACAGAAGATTGAGGAAGATCTATGCACTCCAATTCATTTCACCTGGTCTGAGCTGGCGAAGGCAAGTCTGGCGAAAGAAGTAACGTTCAGTAAAATACGCATTTTGGTGAATTTGCGGAGTTATGTCCATGCGCCAGAGCGAAAATTTGCCTGAGTGTGAATGAGCGCTAGCCTCTGTCTCTTTCGTTAGAGAAGTTACATCTGCACCCGTTAGTAAATCGGTGAAGTGCCTGAAAGCGTCAAATCTGCCCCATAGTTGGGATCAAGTATAAACTACTGTTTTATTATTACTAGCTCCCTCCATGCTTCCTCTAATTCCAACCTCCCTACCAGAGCCGAGCCACACCGGGCAGGCACCCTAGGCAACCTGTCCGGCCGTATCGCTGGCTGAGGGTGCACATGCGCGTGTTAAGGCCGGCGTGCACGCATGCGCAGGAAGACGGGGAGTGATGGGACTGGACATGGAGTAGGTGACAGAGCAGGTATGTGCCTGGAGCCCTCCCCCCTGCTTTGCACCCTAGGCATGTGCCAGCTCTGCCTACCCCAGTTCCGGCCCTGCCCAGTGCAGCTGCAAAAAGAAAAAGGTACACGCGGGGAGTTGAGTTGGGGCTCAAGCAGGAAGGGTCAGAGGAGGCTGCAGCAGGGGCGGGTCGGTGTTGGGTGCTCTGAGGCAGCGACTCCGGTAGGCCCTGAGTCCCCCAGTCCGACACTGGTCCCTTCAATTAGATGGATGTGACCTGATGAGTTCCAGCTCCTAGTAGTGCGCCATGACAGAGCTGACTATCCCACCTTTATCTCTTTAACAGGGTCCCTGCTCCCTGACCTCCCTGAGGCATTTGGTCACCTTGGGGTTCAAAGCTTGATTCTGAAACCTTATGCTACAGCCCTCAGAACATTCAACCCTGCTACAAGGTAGAGTCCAAAGAGGTTGAGCCAAGTGCTCAGGGGCGATCCTGGTCATTTTGCCGCCTGAGGCAACCTTCCTTTTGCCGCCCCCCATGGCACTCACCTCTTCACCGCCGGAGGGGGTGGGGGCAGTCCACGTCACGCTGGAGGAGTCAGGCGGTCCACATTGCTAGTGCAGAGAGCGCAATTGCACCCTCTGCACTAGAAGAGCCAAATTTCCGTGTTGAAAAGCTGAGATTTGGAAAAGCTGAGATTTGGCTCTTAGTTACCAGGGGGGAGCTGACGCCTGAGGCGAGTGCCTCAACTCGCCTTATTGGTGGGGTGCCCCTGCTAGTGCTCCATCCTCTAATATAAACTAGGGACAGGAATCCCACACCATTAGGCCAGTTGGGTCCTCCCTTACACAGGGTATAGTTTACAGACCCCAGGCATCTTAAGCAGAAGGGGAATTACTCCTTTGAATCCCTTACATATGAATAAATGACATCCCCTTCACACACAGGGTCAGAATGAAGCAACCCAAAGGGCCCTCCTGGCAGTCACTGGAGACCCCTCCTGACTTTTACACTATGCCCCTCGTGCATACACGAACTGCAGCGCATTGTGCGCATGCAGGAGGAGCGCTGCACTAATCTGGGGAGCAGGTCGGGCCCACCAGGTTTTTTCCCGGTGTCCCGCAAGCCCAGTCTGACCCTGTTCACACATGCTAGTTGTGTACAGGTACGGATCTGTTATCCAGAATGATCGGTACCTGGGACTTTCCATAATTTGGATCTCCATACCTTCAGTCTACTAAAAAATCCTTTTAGACATTAAACCGATTAGAATAGTTTTGCCTCCAATAAGGATTAGTTATATCTTAGTTGGGATCAAGTACAAACTACTGTTTTATTATTACACAGAAAAAGGAAATCAGTTTTAAAACTGTCAATTATTTGATAAAAAATAAAGTCTATGAGAGGCGACCTTCGTGTAATCCAGAGCTTTCTAGATTTTTCTAGATCAGGTTTCTGGATCATTTTTAAACCTTATAATTACTTCATTAAAACGAAGTCTATGGGACACGGCCTTCCCTGTATTGCAGGTCTTTCTAAATATCGAGTTTCCAGATAACGGATCCCCTACCCTTATATGCCCGGTGCAAAAGGGATTTCTCAGTTATCTTGAACAACTATCTTACCTATCACACTAATTAGACCATTTCTCAATAATATCACTAGTCACTTCAGTTGTCTCTAGGGAGAAAGTCACAGACTCAGTAACAAGGATCCTTGTTGAGCCGTGTGTAACCGCTGACAATTTAGACAGTTCTAATCCTATGTCATGCTGTCAGTTGCATCCGTCCGTGCGAGGATTCCCTGTTACTTCCCATCCTACACATTATTAACAAAAATATTCGTATCACATGAAGTGCTGTACAGCAGGAGGAATAATCCTGGTGTTTCGGATAGACATCAGCTGTCAGAAAGTTAAAACTTCCAATTAAGTTTTTGTTCCTAATGACAATGTCTCTGAGACAGCTGGGAAATAAACTCCTTCCTTGACATTTCTCACTGCGTTTAATAGCAACGTTACCTACGGAACTCGTTCCTTCCACGCGAGAATATGTCATTTAGCTTGGTCCAAAGTGAGAAGGAGATGCTCTGGGGATCAATGGAAATATCCTATTCTGAGCACAACTTCAGCGATTTAAGCCGACGACAAATATATTCTACAGTAAAAAAAAGAATTTTAAAGGAGAAGGCTTGCAGCTAGGGATGCACCGAATCCAGGATTCGGTTCGGGATTCGGTTCGGGATTCGGCCTTTTTCAGCAGGATTCGGATTCGGCCGAATCCTTCTGCCCGGCCGAATCAAATCCTAATCCTAATTTGCACATGCAAATGAGGGGTGGGGAGGGAAATCACGTGACTTTTCGTCACAAAACAAGGAAGTAAAACATTTTTCCCCTTTCCACCCCTAATTTGCATATGCAAATTAGGGTTCGGATTCGGTTCGGTATTCGGCCGAATCTTTCACAAAGGATTCGGGGGTTCGGCCGAATTCAAAATAGTGGATTCAGTGCATCCCTACTTGCAGCACTTGGGGGGTGCCAAATGTTAGGCACCCCCAAATGATTGTGTTTACTTACCTGAAACCCTGGGCCGGTGCTCCTATCAGCAGAAAACTGCACCGGGCCGGGGTTATACCAGTGAGCACCACGGAGCGATCCTCTTCCATCTTCCTCCTTCTTCTTGCGGCTGCACATTCGAAGTAGAACGAAAAGCCGAACTTTAATTAAAAAGTTGGCTATTGTGTTCAACTGCGCATGCGTTTGCCTCGGGAAATTTGAAGAAAGAAGAAGAAGGAAGAGGATCGCTCTGTGGTGCTCACTGGTATAACCCCGGGCCGGTGCAGTTTTCTGCTGATAGGAGCACCCGGGGTTTCAGGAAAGTCAATACAATCATGTGGGGGTGCCTAACATTTGGCTCTCCCAAGGGCTGCAAGGCTTTCCTTCTCCTTTAAGCATTAATATCATTTGTTTTTCCCTTTAAAACTTGTCATGTTGTAAAGTGGTTTACAGCTGGGGGAAAAAAGCTTATAATGGGGTCTTGGATCTGTCCCACCATTGAAATTAATGCTTTATGGCACTGGCCATGCTACGTCTTATGTAGTGTATCTATTGCAGTGGATCCCAAGCTTTAAGACTGGCCTCCCTAGGGTGACTCAGAGCAGTGCCTGCAGGGCTCAACCTGAAGACTAGTCATGGCGTGAAGGTATTTTTTATTATCCAGACCTCGTTATAAAGCTCAGAGAGAAGGCTATTCAAAAGAAGTGAGGTCATTTATTAGACAAAGAAAAATAATACAAGAGTTTTGCTTAGGAAGTTGTCGCCCCACAGTGTAGCACTTAAGTGTGACAGGAGGACTTCCCAAAGACACTCCACTTACAACAAGCTTTTATACATTTTACCTTAAATAAGAGCAAAGGGTACACGGATATACCATACATGGTCAAAGCTCTCCTTCTATATTGGTTATATAGTATTTAAGCTTACTATAGTAAATATTGCAATACCTATTGCACCATTTTATGGTTCCTTGATTCCAACATACACAAACCATAAAATCTATGTCTGCTGGTTGAAGACAGGATGGGCGTCTGCAGTTCTGAAGCAACACTTGTGTATTTGTAGCCTAACTATATGTTAACCCTTTGACTTCTGTCTGCAGAGTCTTGACCTTTTGGTCAGCATGTCATTGTATGATTACCTGAGACCACCATCTACCTGGGACCACCATCAGCCTTCCCCTATCTGCCTTAGGTCTGGCCTTTCTGGGCATCAGGATGGGGGGACTAAGAATTCATATTTTCTTTATATTATTATTAATCCCTGTTTGCCAGCCATTACCCGTCATGGAATAGGGTGTTCTCATTATGTTATCATTAGGCGAGTAATAGGAAAAATGCCTCTTTATACTTCAAATTAAAATGGTATTTTGTATTAAACACTTATTTGCTATACTAAATATTCTTGAAAGTAGGGTTGAATGGTTTTTATAGCAATATCCGTATGTATTAGTGTGAAGGCTTAGTAACAGGGAAATACCCATTATTGGAACAACGTGGTTAGTTCTTCAGGCACAAGGGGGTAATAATACAGTAAGTGTAACACTTTTTGACACTCCTTCTGTGTGGCACTTACCTGATGACACGGGACAACCCTGAGACACTCCGCATTGGTATTGGGAGAGACTGGGTACATGGTACTTACTAGTGCAGTGCCTCCACCTAGTGGCATCTGGGAATGCACCTACAGTTGGCCCCACTAGGAACACATCAATAACACACACAGTATTAAGTGAACTGAATAGCTTTTTATCTAAAATAAATGTCCAACTAGTACAAACAGCACCCCTAACCAGGTAGAGGCCTCACTATTTAACTCGCTTGAGCTAACTATCTGAATAACCGAGTATTCAATGTCCTTTAAGGTATTCTCAAACAACACAGTCTCTGAATCTTCAAGCGCTTCCGTATGATACTGTCTCTTTAAACAGAATACTCACTCCAAAAGTCTCTTTGGGTGATTTACACTGATCCTTCAGGCGAGTCCAACACTTGCAGCCCTGCAGTGTGACTACCAGCCCCTTTGGATATTCAGATGGAAATCACCTGCTGATGCTGGTTTCTCCAATCTGGATTTCCTTCACACTCCAGGCGCAGTATCTGGCAGGATACAGAAACAGGCTTTGTGCCAGCTCCCTTACAGGGAACTACTGAAGAGGGATAAGTGCAAGGATATTGCACTACTTTCCTACATAAGGTATTAGAAGAAGGAGACGGAAACAGAGCAGGATGGAGCTGGTGAAGAAGCAGGATAGACTGGATTAGAAAGGAGCAGGTGAAGAGTCTGAACAGACCGGGGTGGGCAAAGAACTTGACATGGTAGAATAGGTAGGACACAAGGCAAGGGACTTAAGTAAAGGCAAGGTAAGGAAGGGCAAGACACAAGTCATACTGGGCCTGAGGGAGAAAACCTGGGAGCCGTCATGGACCTCACCGACCCAAGCCCACTCCCCAGCCTAGACTTTATCACAGGCATAAATTAAAGTATGACAATCCTAATTACAAAAAGATCCATTATCTGGAAAACCCCAGGTCCGGAGCATTCTGGATAACAGGTCCCATACCTGTATGATAATATCTGGGTGTAAAGCCCCCTTCAGGCTACTGTATGTCTGGTTTCTCAAATTTAAATAGTAGCACTGAAGGAACTTTGTTAAAGGACAAGGAAAGGCTTTATTTCAAGAATGCATCATTTAAAAAGTCACCCCTCCCTGATCAATAAATGCTGAAATACCGCTAGGGATGTAGCGAACGGCGGAAAAAATGTTCGCGAACATATTCGCGAACTTGCGTCAAAAATGCGAACGGTTCGCGAACGTCGCGAACCCCATAGACTTCAATTGGAAGGCGAATTTTAAAAGCTAGAAAAGACATTTCTGGCCAGAAAAATGATTTTAAAGTTGTTTAAAGGGTGCAACGACCTGGACAGTGGCATGCCAGAGGGGGATCAAGGGCAAAAATGTATCTGAAAAATACATTGTTGACACAGCGCTGCGTTTTGTGCTGTAAAGGGCAGAATCACACTACGTCACTCAGGTGATGTTTCTGGACACGGAATGTGAAAAAGCTCACACAGCGAGGTGGCACTTGGTTAAAGACTGGGCAAACAATGCCTGCAAGGGCAACGTATACAGTAGTGGATACGGAATATATTATTGCTGCTGTATCACTCAGGTGATGTTTACGGACACAGAATTATTATTGTTGTTTAGACAGAATGTGAAAAAGCTCACACAGCTAGGTGGCACTTGCATACCTCCCAACTGTCCCTCTTTTGACCACTCAACCCCCTGTCCCTCTTTTGTACTGGAAAGTCCCTCTTTTCTCTGAACTGAACAGCTAACTTAATTAGCTTTTGGCAAAGAGCTCAGAACAGCTAACAGGTGCAAATAAGATACTTTGTAACAATTTTGACTCTGGTTGGTGCTGGTAGTGGTGAACTACTAGGAGGAGCAGCACACCAGTCCCACTCCCCAACACAGCTAGACTAATAGCACTGGGCTCTTATAGTAGCAAAGTAAAAAAACAAAAAAGAAAATAAAAGCAGTCCTTACAAGGACTATTGGGTTACAGGCAGCAGTCAGCAGATGAGAGATCAGAAGCAGTGCCCACAGCAGCTATATACAGAGCACTGCAGTAGAAGGTAGATTACTAGCCAGCAAAGCTACCTAACCTAAAATGTCCCTCAAATCCCTGCAGAGTTCTGTCCCTACAATACAGAGCAGTATCAAGTAGATTACTAGCCAGCAAAGTTACTATTAACTGTTCCTCAAATCACTAACCAGCTCTCTCCCCACACTAGCTCTTCCAAGCACACACAGGCAGAATGAAAAAACGCTGCAGGGCTTCAGTTTATATATGGAAGGAGAGTGGTCCAGGGGGTGTAGGGGTGATCCAGGAGGGAGAGCTTCCTGATTGGCTGCCATGTATCTGCTGGTCTGGGGTGAGAGGTCAAAAATAAGCGCCAGCTAAGGCGAACCCAAATTGGCGAACGTCGCGCGACGTTCGCGAACATTCGGCGGACGCGAACAGTCGATGTTCGCGCGAATTAGTTCGCAGGCGAACAGTCCGCGACATCCCTAAATACCGCCTGTCATACTGGCTACGTGAATCTTTAGATCTTCTATGTGGTCGTCTGTCGCGGACGCCATCCTTACAGAGCCTACGTCATGGAGAGCAATTAGACAGACAAACTGCACACGATAAGGATTAACTGCGCATGTGCCAACTCGGAAGAATGTTCATTGCTCATGCATTTGGTCTTGGTCTTGCTGATAGACCAGTACATTGGGAGGTTTTTTTCTGTTCTCAGTGGTATACGGACAACTAAGGATTGTGATCTCATGAATGGCATGAATGACAGATAGAGGAGCACAGTTATACAGTATTAAGGTATGCCTTTCCATAGACCTTGATTGTATTTGGCTTTTCCTTGTCCTTTAAGGAGATGGAAAGTACACAACAGAGGCGGCACAGGTGAGTGGTAGGAGTACTATGAAGGTGAACCCTGGGTGACTGGAGGAGGGTCCTTCAGGGCCCTTGAAGTTGAAGTCCTGGTAGGCCCTGGATGCCCCAGTCTGACCCTGGGAATGAGAGCTAGGATCAGGCCACAGTGCTCAAGCTAATGTTCAAGGCCAAGTGATGAAGAATATGGGAGCACCCATCTCTAAAATATGTTTTGCATGATACTTTAAAATGATCTGAGTCTACAGTTTGCAAGAACCATAAAGTAAACTATATATTATACATTGCTCTAGAATACAGTGAAATGGAAAAACAAAATGCTGGGTAAGTTTTAATGTTTGTGCAATGGTGAAACGTCCTCTTCCTTATCCTTTGTAAAGCCATGGCACCTCTTACTCTGGGCATGCTTAATGAAGAGCCATTTATTTGTTGTGACAGCTGATTTTAAGACGTGAAAGGAACAAAAGAATAACAAACGTGTCATTTTCAGCCAATCTCATACATCTGAAAAGCCCTGAACTGACGGCTGATGTCAACTAGAATGTATTGTAGCCTGGGCTTATCCTTTCTGTCAGTCTGAGCCACACACTGTTTATAAGGCAAATTCTGCCATAACCAGTCTGAAATCTGACAGTAGTGTTGCGTCGGATCAACGCTGTGACTTTTCCATCCGACATTTCCATCTCTTACCTTATTTCTGTGGCATCCGACGTGACGCCTGCATTCTTGCGCAGCACGTCGGATCGCGTACAAATCAAGTCCTACCCTAAATGAATGGCGCTGATTCATTCAATGACTGGCAAAAGTCACTGCGCTTAATAAATAAGCTCTGTAGTCTCTGAGGAGGGGGAAACATGAAGCAGTTTAACAAAGTTACAAGGTGGTGACCCCCTGTAGCCAACTTTGAAAGCATAAATCATGTGTTTGATTAGGCTTGTGGTGCAGTAAGTTCATGTTTATGTTTATTATACAAAATACAGCATTTTTAGCTCTATTCTATTTTAGACTTTACATGCCATTTAACGAAAGACCCAAAGTGTAAGAGTACCTGGTGGTCTAGTGGGGAGTCCCACTGCCTGCCGCTCCTCTTCGCCACTCCTGAAGTGCCCCTTCCATGTTCGCGCGGCGATCAACTAAACTCAACTTTCTCTGGTTTGCCGCGCAAAGCCATTATGGTTGGTGCGAAATTCAAATATTTAAAGGCCCAAATGTCCTATTCTCATTAAAGGTCTATTCCAATAGTTGCTGGGTAGGCTTCTCTTGTCTATTCGTGTTCCTGAACCTTGCCTGTTCCTGACTTTGCCTTCTTCTTCTGTACCGACCTCTGCCTGTATTTGACTATTCTCTGGATTCGGATATTGTACCACGCTGCTGTTTGGTTTGAGCTTGGCCTGTGACCTTGACTACTCTCTTTCATATGACTTAGTACTGTGTTGTCCCTCTGGTATTGACCCTGCCTGTTTCACTCCTCGTTGACTGCTCCCCCGTCCTTTCTGCAGACATTCTGTTCCCTAGCCTGCACAGAACTCTCTCCTTGGTCCTCTCACATTAAGCCCTGGAGGGATCTGAGGAGTGGAGGGCTCCTCCCAAAGCCAAAGGCGCCTGCTGTAAGAGTGAGCAGTGACTGGGTCCTTGGAGTTATTTATGTTTCACAAAGCTTCTTTAGTTCTCCCAGAAGCCGGTTAAATTGTGGACAATGATTGAAATAAAATCACCATATATTACTATAATTTGGTTACGTGCTGCCCTAAATTTATTTGCTACAACAATAATTTCCATACAGTGCGGCAGGTGTAATGCAAAAAAGAAGTTTGTGTGAGAGTCTGTCAAGTTTAATCTCATCGATTAAATGGAAACGCTGCAACATATCCAATGTATTTATTACACTGCCGGCTGGGTTTATGGTTCTATTTTTCACTTAAAGCTGCCTTGTTGCTTTTTATAAGACTTGCTCTTGAAATGAGAAATCTTTCAGCCTAGATGGAACAGTAAAGAGATTTGCTGTGTGAATTAAGGAATTATGTCTTCAAAGCAATTCTAGTCGGGCTCCTTAGGGATATGTGTCGTCTCCACTCTCAAAGTACAAAAAGTTTAACTTCATCTTTTTCTAACCTGATGCTCCAGAATCCTCAATACTAAAGTGTCTCCTTCCATCTAATCTGCTCCAACTTCATATACCGTTACTCATATTTATATATCTATATTATTAGCATTAATATTATTATTAACCTGTTCTTATCTTTTTAATCCCAGGGCCCTAACTGGTGCTCAGGGACACTTTAAGGTACAGGTATTGGACCTGCTATCCAGAATGCTCAAGGCCTGCAGTTTTCCAAATAACAGATTTTTCCATAATTTGGATCTTTATAAATTAGGTCTACTAGAAAATCATGTAAACATTAAATAAACCCAATAGACTGGTTTTGCTTCCAATAAGGATTAATTATATCTTAGTTGGGATCAAGTACAAGCTACTGTTTTATTATTACACAGAAAAAGGAAATCCATACCTCCAAACCGTCCCGTTTTTAGAGGGACAGTCCCTCTTTTGACAGCTCAACCCGCAGTCCCTCGTTTGTACTGGAAAGTCCAATTTTTCTCTGCACTTAACAGCCAGAAAAAGAAACAAAGTTTCTAACTTAATTGGCTTTTGGCAGAGACCCCAGAACAGCCACAGCAGCAGATAAGATACTACTGCTCCTGTATAAACTATAACAAACAAGGGAATGTTTATACAGGAGCAGTGACCAGCTCCATGTTGTAGCTCCCACCCTTCCAGCTATAGTCAGGTGATCCCACTGGTGTCTAATAAAAGGGCAGCCAAGTATGGGGGTTTACTTTGAAAGCAGCAAGTAAGTTGCAGGTAAAACTTAGTCCCTTTGTAAAATGTATAATGAAGCAATAGAATTCTTAATGAATCAGATGAAAATTAAGCGTAGGACTGGCCAGATATGGGATGACTGTGACGTAGTTGGCAGCTTAAATATATTGCAATATATGGACAAACAATCCCTGTTTTGTTTAAAGGGTAAGGCATTTTTCAGTAGCAGTATGCACAAAATGTCTCTGTCTTAAATATATTGATAATGGGTTGCGTGCAGAGGACTCTTGTATTTGACTATATATATATTTTACACAAAAGGCATATAAACGGTGAGTTCTGATGTCATCAGTTATAAACGGTGAGTTCTGATGTCATTTCTATCACATGACTCTCTGAAACTTGTGTATTATAATAAATAAAGTACCCCTAGATTTGTCATCTTTTCTTGTCTTTTTTTTTTTATTATTGTTTAATAATAAATTGATATGTGGTTGCCACGGCCTAATTGCAACAAGGAGGCATTCTTGAAGTGGATGGAAATGGAAAATGAATACAATTAATACAAGAGGGCCTTCGGCCTCGTATTTTTATATGGTCATGAAGCTCCTCGGTAATTTATCATATCCTTATATTTTACAAGAGGTGGTACTTTATTCAATATATATATATATATATATATAAATATAAAGGCCCGGATGCGGGCCGAAACGTTGGATGCACAGTGTGTATTGAATAAACACGTTTGATTGAAGAAAACTGTGTGCTGGTCCATTCTATGCATATATATATATATATATATATATATATATATATATATATATATATATATATATATATATATATACATATATACTTATTTTAATTGCCGTTTTTCTCAGGCCCTCTTGTATTAATTTTCCCTTCACTTCGAGAATGCCACCTTGTTGCAATTAGGCCGTGGCAACCACATATCAATTGGCGAAAAAATGGAACAATTAAAAAAAAAAAAAGACAAGAAAAGATGACAAATTCCAATTTTTTGAAGAATCTCACTGTGATGCGCATGGTTGTCTTTTTCTCTTCCTGGCCCTAATTTCCATATGCCAATTAGGATTCGGTTTGGTATTCGGCTGAATCTTTCACAAATGATTCGGGGGTTTGGCGCATCGCTACCTATAATATATAATTACAATTTGACTTGTTATACTTTCCAGTCAATAGATTGTACAAACACACAAGGATAAAAAAACATTCCCAGAAATGAATGATTAGTGTTTTATAGCAGGTTAATGTGTGACCCCCTTGTTTCAGGCTGCAGAATGTGGAATGTTTAATGTACCACGCTGCTTTGCATATATGTAAGTGGTTGCCATGGTAACTCTACTCCGAACGTTTGGGAAAGATGTGCAGCCTGGATATATTTATTTAATGCTCGTTCCTTAATGGAATGTCACATTCTCTACACACTGAACAAATTGCTTGTGACGTTCTTTACCCTTCACACATGAGCCGGCATCATTAGAAGGCTTGTTGTTACATGACTACAGCAGATCTAATTCTCAGTGGCCCTAACACTGGCCCAAAGTGAGTCTGATTGGCTGAAATTAACCGACGGTTCACTGATTAAGCATTTTATTTACTGAATAAACAGCTGAATGTTAACAAACAAAAATACAATTAAGGATGCTGGCACAGCTTGATATAGGATGATATACGACTTTGCAACGCTGTGCTTCTATCTTTTCCAAGTAAAGGGAAGAAAAACAAAAGAAACGATGCAGAATAAGCATACCTTCCCCTTTAAATGGCCACATACAAGGTGGAATATTTCTGTTAGGATTGTGATGTCTTCCCCAGTGTCAGGTTCTAATCACCAGTTAAAGAGGTGGTTCACCTTTAAGTTAACTTTTAGTATGTTATAGAATGGCTAATTGTAAGGAAACCTTTCAATTGGTCTGCATTATTCCTTTCTTTTTATTTTGAATAATTTTCCTTCTTCTTCTGACTCTTTCCAACTTTCAAATGGGGTCACTGACCCCATCTAAAAAACAAATGTTCTGTAAGGCTACAAATGTATTGTTATTGCTACTTTTTATTACTCATCTTTCTATTCAGGCCTCTCCCATTCATTTCCCAGTCTCTTATTCAAATCAATGCCTGGTTGCTAGGGTAATTTGGACCTTAGTAACCAGATTGCGGAACTTGCAAACTAGAGAGCTGCTGAATAAAAAAGATAAATAATAGGGATGCACCGAATCCAGGATTCTGTCCGGGATTCAGCCAGGATTCGGCCTTTTTCAGCTGGATTCCGATTCAGCCGAATCCTTGTGCCTGGCCGAACCCAATCTGAATATGCAAATTAGGGCGGGGAGGGAAATTGTGTGACTTTTTATCAGAAAACATGGAAGTAAAAAAAGTTTCCCCTTCCCACCCCTAATTTGCATATGCAAATTAGGGTTCGAATTAGTTTCGGTATTAGTTTCGCGAAGGATTCGGCCAAAACCAAAAAAATTGATTCGGTGCATCCCTACTAAATAACTCAAAACCCACCATTGTCTCAGAATATCACTCTCTAGATCATACTAAAATTTAACTTAAAGGTGATATACCCTTTAAGCAAATTATATGAGGAGTTCATTATAAGCAAATGAGTTATTCATTCAGTTATAGTGAGAGTCAGATAGAATGGCACATATCTGGGTACAGAAATTATCTGTGTAATATTATCAATTAAAATCCCTAAAGTGCAATTTATCAGTGTTGTGATTGTGATGGGAAATCCTGTTTCTCTGCTTAAGCTTGTTCTTTTACAAACCTCTCGGGTCAGTGGGTCCCACCAATATGATTTTTGCCCTGCTTCCAAGCAACGCTGGTGTTTAATGTGCCGTCATAATTAGAGATCAGCAATTGCCTTCTTGTGAATGAATGAATGAAACATCTGGCGTAATATCATATAACATCTGGCACTTCATATGTAACAGCCTAGAAAGTTCCCTTTCCCTGAATTTGGTTTTAACATCACAAAATTGCAGGCAATTAGTGATTAAAGTGGTGGTTTACCTTTAAGTTTACTTTTAGGGGGTTATTTATTAAAGTCCAAATGCAAAAAATTTTAGTGCAAAAAAAAAAACCTAACATTTTTACAAATTTATTATACCCCAAAGACGGAAAAAGTCAGAATCCCCAAATCTCATCCCCGCCGAGGTTGTATATAAGTCAATAGACGAGATCCCTATCATATTTGGAAGTTGGTCTGCACTGAAATTAGCCTGAAAATCTACTATTTCGGACATTTTTGGAAAAAGCCTGAGATATTGTACTATTTGGGTTTCCGATCGATTTTATCAAATTTGTCCCTGATCCTATTAAATAGTGCTTTTTTAAACTATAAATAAGGTCCAATAGTGGATTCTAGTTTGGTCTGACTTTTTTTTTATATTATACTAATATAAATAAGGCCCTGTTATATAATGGCCAATTCTAAGCAACTTTTCAATTGGTCTTCATTTTATAGTTTTCAAATTATTTGCCTTCTTCTTCTGACTCTTTCCAGCTTTCAAATGGGGGTCACTGACCCCATCTAATAAACAAATGCTCTGTAAGGCCACAAATGTATTGTTATTGCTACTTTTTATTCCTCATCTTTCTATTCAGGCCTCTCCTATTCATATTTCATCCTCTTGTTCAAATCACTGCATGGTTGCTAGGGGAATTTGGATCCTAGAAACCAGATTGCTCAAATTTCAAACTGGAGAGCTGCTAAATAAAAAGCTCTGAATAAAAGTCTCAGAATATCCCTCTCTACATCATACTAAAAGTTAACTTAAAGGTGAACAAACCCTTTAAAGTCTATTTATGCACTGTATGATCAAGTTATTTGTTAAATGAGAATAAAATTCTCCAGAATTTAACAGCTATTGAGTTGCTAGGAATCAACTTACCTTAGCAACCAGGCAGTGACAAAAATTATATAATTGGGTTTATTTTGAGAATGTTTTTGAAAGACGAGTAACCCCCTGCATAGGGTATAATACATCCATTATACTTAAAAATAAGGAACTTACACATGAGGGGAGGAAATAGCATAACCTGGTTTTTCATAGCAACACCAGTAAATGTATTTATTTCCCCTTCCTACTTCTTCATTTCCAGCCTGTGTTGCAGACAACAAGGAGTGGTGAGTGGACTTTATATAGAAATCACTCATTATGACTTTATATGTGACTGCCCCATTTTATCTAATGTATTATTTCATACACTAATAAATGGTTTTGTTGTGTAATTATCATTTTGGAAACACAAGGGCTGCTTCCCTGATACCTCCCTATTTTCCTGAGGTTTATCTACCAGATATCAGTATTTCTCACACTCATTGGTGGCCAAAAGTGCATGTATGTACCCGTGCGTGTCCATTATAACCTTATATCCACACTAGTGATGTGAGGGTTGAACCCAAAACCTGCAGCTGAACACTGATTGGGTTTGGGCTGAAATTTGGACAACCATTGTGGGTTAGGGTTGGTTGTAGTTGAGACTGAGGAGGTACACTCTTCCACTGCTCCCAAAGATTCTGTGTCTTGGAACCTGAGGCACTCACAGAAGCATCATACAGAGTGAGATGACGTGGGTATGGTTGGGTGCAGGTCCTTCAAGGGCAATATTTTGTGGGTTAGGGTCAGTGTTGGACTGGGATGCCAGGGGCCCACCAAAAAACCTTAGACCGTAGGCCTGTTTTCCCAAATTTTATTCCTAATCACCCTCACTCAACCTCTTTATTCTCATTTCAGTACTTCGCCGATTTACTAACAGTCGCCAGCGTAACTTCACTAGCGAAGGCGATAGATTCTAGCGGTACTTCACTCCCTAACACCTGGCGAATTCGTGCTCTGGCGAATGGAAGTAACTACGCATTCGCCACCTCAGACCAGGCGAAGTGCAATCGAGTAGATAGGAGTTCCTCAAAAAACAGTTGAATATTTTTGTAAGTCCCAAAAAACGCTAGAGTCTTTTCCTTTTTCAGGGTGATAGGCTGAAAAATAGAGTAAATTTTTTTTGTGGTAACCTGCTTCCCCCCTACATTTCCTAACATATGGCACAGAAACTATACACTGGGCTCATGTGTAGGGCAATATAACAACTTTATTTTATTTTATTAAGGTTCCCTGGGCTTGTGTAGTATAATTATTTGCTGCAACATATACGTCCATTCAACTTTAACTACCCGCCGTATGCAAATTAGCCAACACTAGCGCAACTTCACTTCGCTTGGCGCAGTAATGATAGCGCAACTTCGCCATCGTTCGGCACCTTGGGCGCAACTTCGGATTTTGGTGAATTAGCGTTGTCCTAGCGAATCTACGCCTGGTGAAGTGTTGCATTGTGAGAGAAGCCGTTTG